>NC_136496.1:56958973-57381473 GCF_053919585.1 Euprymna scolopes
CCTATATTGAAAAAAATCAATTCAGTTTTTGTTCCATAAAAGAAAAGTTATGATTCATTTTCTGGTGCTTCAAATCGTAAAAATATGTAAGACCGTGAGCAACACTTTTATGGCTGGTTTTCATAGCATCATCGGCACCTCAGTGACTACTGTCGCGAAAACAGAAATAACTCGTGAAACAGATAGAACGGAAGCATGAAAGGGAGATAATTGTGAGTATTTTATTGAAAGCAGAAGAATGCCGTACATTGTTATTACATATTAAGACAAAAAAAAAACAGGCTGAAATTAAACAAAGAACAAGTGACTTTATTGGAAATCTAGGAAAAATCATGGGTTACAATAGAAAAATGCGAGCATGAAAAGTAATATGTTTAAGCTTAAACATGGGAAAGTTGTTAAAACAAGAAAAGAAAGAGAAAAGATATTTTAGTAAAAAATATAACTTAAAATACTACAGCATGAAGACTTTTTTAAAATTCAATTAATAACATTATATAATCAATTCCTAATGTTGCACTATTTTAAGTTATACATTTTCTAGCATGGGTGCCCGGCATCTCCCGGGTGTTTGGAGGTGTATGCTGAGCAAAAAAGAAAAAAAAAGTTTCAGTTTTTCTTAACTTTGATACTTATTATGACCCCTTAACATTTTATGTTTTGGGCTCGAATCAAGTTATTAAGTTAAATCCATGTCCAAGCAACCTATATCTAAAATTTATAGTGCTGAGACCCCAAATTGTTGGAGGAGTTTCGTAGCGTTCTCAAAGTTCAAATCGTTGAACTTTGAACCCTTAATAGCTAAATTTCTACACGAAAACCAATCACATAAATTTTCCCAAATCTCAGTACCCTGTATATAAAATTTAGAGTCTGTAGACTGAAAATTGACAGAGTTATTGCGTAGAGAAATGTACACGCACACACAGAGACACAGAGACACAGAGACACGTTCACTTTTATAGATATACTAGCATGGGTGCCTGGCGTTGCCCAGTTGTTTGGAGGTGTATGCAACAAAAGAAAGAGTCAATATTTTTTAACTTTGACCCCTATTATGACCCCTTAAGATTTATTGTTTTGGCCTCCAATCGAGTTAAGTTAAATCCATGTCCAAGGAACCTATATCTAAAATTTCAAGTATTTTGATCCAAAATTGTCGAAGGAGTTTTGTAGAGTTCTCAAAATTTAAAACATTGAACTTTGACCCCTTAGTTGCTAAATTTCTGACCGAAAACCGATCACATGAATTTTCCCAAATCTCAGTACCCTGTATATCGAATTTCGAGTCTGTAGACTAAAAATTGACAGAGTTTTGGCGTAGGGAAATGTACACACACAGACACGGTCACTTTTATAGATATATATATTATACTTTTTACTAGAATATATTGACCTATTCTTTTCCAGTTTTACAACTAGTTCTTTTACTTTTGCATGTTAAAGATTAACCATATTACTTTTCATGCTCGCATTTTTCTAATGTAATATATATATATATATATATATATATGTGTGTGTGTGTGTGTGTGTGTGTGTGTACACATGGATCAGAGGCAAAGAAATGAGAGGGAGAGTTGACTGTCTTAGTTTCGATTATAGCTGATGGCACCCAAGTCATATTATATATATATATTAGTTTTGATCTAACTACTACATATAAGGTTCAATATAATAATCGATAGAGAATTGTATCAATAATAATAAATATGCAATTCTCATACATTAAAATATCATATTTAAGCGGTTGGCTTGCAACTGATTTTTAAATATTTCAGAATAATTTCGAATGTAATTATATGTCGTATTTACTCTATGAATTAAATATTTGCTGGAGCAGTTATATATATATATATATATATCGATAAAACCATATTTCTACATTACCAATTTAATTGAAATTTTCAGAAAATCTATCTGTAAAGTCAAAGAATATTTGCATGTTATTAAAATAATTTAACATTGCGAATTATAAAAATATAATTTAAAGTTAAAATATTTTTCGTAAGTCGTTTTTGCCAGACTGCTACGTTTTATTTCTGGTAACTTCCGTTTCAACTACTCTTGAATTACAAGATAAGTAAACAAAAAAGGAACTCATGCAGATAGTGATCCGTACTGAAATAATAACATTATTATTTAAAAAGCCATTCTTTACATGGAGAGGGGAGGGCGTTTTGTACCTATTCTGTAACCTTACAATTGAATAAAAACATATAATAAAACTTTAATGAAACGTGGAAATACGATTTAAAAATAGCGCGGATCACTCTCTGTATTAGCACAAAAAAACTATTTTTTAAATTTAAATACATTTATGTATCTTACCAATTTTGTTAATGTTGATTTTTTTTGTTTATCTTAAGGCTTTTCACTCATGAAACATTACGTTTTAATTGTTTAGTTTCTTTCACGGCATTGTTTACATAAAAAAGTTTGTTTTAACTTTTTCTAAACTGTTTCATTTTTACGACATGCCTCAGCGTATTATAAACGCACTAATCTGCCCATGTTAAAAACGGCTTTCAAATTAAACACGCCCTTCCACAAACCTCAACAGCCGTTCTTAATGTGGGGAGGTTGGGGGTGTTCATTCCGAAAGCCATTTTAACATGGGGAGGTTAGGGTGTTTATAATATGCTGGGGCGATTCGTAAAATTAACGAAGTTGCTATTTATTATTTATTGCAAGAATTGCTTGAAATTTATTTATTTGACAAAAATATCTTGACAATTACAAAGAATGTTTAAAATTATTTATTTGTTTCGAAAAAAAATCAAAAAAACTATTTTATAAAAGTCCAATGTTGCTTTCATTTCAAAATTGTTTTCTTAAAATTATATTTTTTACGCAAACTTTTCAATCAATGTTTTTACAATTATATTTCTTTTCTCAGTAAAAAAAAAAATAAAAATAAAAAACAACCCACTTCTCAGTTAAAAAAAACAAAACAATCATTTAAATTTGTTGTTGGCCTTTCAAAGTTTCTTTAATTAAAAAAATGTATAAAATTATTTTTTGTTCGAAAAACACACACAACACGAAAAAATAAACAAACAAAAAAAAACTAATAAATGTTTTGGGTTTTCAAACGACGCTCGCCCAGTTTAAACTATTATGAATATGTCATTTCAATTTTCTGTTTTTAATTAAAAAAAAAATGTTCCATGAAAAACTTTCCCGTTCTCATTAATTCAATCGAAACATTTCTAATTAAACAATTATGGATATATGTTCTTTTTCACTTTCTTTATTCACTTTTTTCATAGTTCTTTCCGGAAGTTTTTTTTATTTTCGAACAAATAAATAATTTTAAACGTTCTTTTGAATTGTCAAGATCTATTTCCTCCAGTAATATCGGTTTACCAAGTTTCTGGAAGTAATAAATGATAATTTTAGTTTAATTTAACGTTTCCAGAAGTAATAAATATTAATTTTGGTAAATTTATTCTTTCCCTTTCCGGAAGTAATCGTTCGGTCATATAATGATGTCTCCCCTAGATTTGGATAGCAAGTGCGTGAAAAAAATGTCGTCTCCAATTTCGGCAATAAAGGGTAGAAGCACCATTTTATTCATTGTTGATTTATTCAAACAGTCCTTTGGAAAATAAATATTTAAAATAAAGTGGGGTACTCCTTGGGCGTTGAGTTCAATGTCAACCAGCAGAATTATTTAATGGTTGCTCCCTTAGCCCCCTTAGTCAAGGCTAAAGCATGCGCACGTAACATTTATCATTTATTTACTTACGTTGCCTTTCGCACTTTTACAAACATTATTTATTTACGCTGGCTTCTCTTTTCATGAATAAAAACGTAACTAAACCTGAATTTGTCACTTTTAGAAACATTTATTTATTTACGTTGGCTTAACTCTTTTCATGGATATTGGAAAAAATTTTTACTCTTTATGAATATTAAATGAAAAAATTTACTAAACATTTATTAATAATTTATCACTTTTACAAGCATTTGTAATTCATGTATTTACTTACGTTTGCTTAACTCTTTTCATGAATATTTAAAAAAAAGAACTAAACCATGTATTGATGATTTCTCACTTTTACAGACATTTTTAATTTGCATGAGTGGATAATTTTTTGGGTAAATATTTACATTTAGGTCCACCTCCACAATTTTCTTTTTTAAATTACGACTTTTATTGATAAATTAACCTACTTCTCTGCAACTTTTATTGATAAATAAATCTACTTCTCTGCAACGGGCACTGAACCCCTCCTTTTTTAAATATTATTTTCGGGTGGGTATGTTGACAACAAATATCAGTTAAATTTTGCAAATATTTTTTCACCCCTCCCCAAAAATGGTGTTTATTCCGGAAGCTGTTCTTAAGATGAGGAGGTTGGGGGTGATTATAAGGTGGACCTAATCTAAAAAAAGACAATACCAAGTTTTTTTAAATGATTAAAATAATTTCTCACTTTTACAAACATTTTTACATGCGCACATAAGCAACTTTTTTATTAACATTTTTTTACTTTTTTATTTAAAAATTAGTAAATTTCAAGGAATAGAATAATACATCATTTATCATTAATATGTGGGGTTTTTTTCATTACAACAATAATTTAATTTAAATTTAACTCTTCCGGCATGCGTTTGAGGGTTATGAAATTATCAATAAATCAGCCAACGTCAGAAAATAAAAAATGTTACGTGCGCATGCATTAGCCTTGACAAGGGGGGGGGGCTAAGGGAGCGACCATTAAATAATTATGCTGGTCGCCATGGAACTCAACGCACAATGAGTATCTAAAATGGCACATGCTATTTTTTAAAATAGTATTTTCACACTAAATTCATATTTTACAGTATCTTTTTCTTTTATTAATTTGTTAGGTTACAGCACATATACCCCGGTCGGTTTCTAATGCGTGGAAAATCTAGCTCCCGAAGAAAAAGGGTACTCTGGATAGTAACAAAAAATTAAAATTGCCTCAGTCTCGAAAGATTTCTTCTCTACTGAACGAGGAAAAAAACGGTGAAGTGTAGTTCACCTTCTGTTTCTCCCCCTCTCTCGTCGTCTCTTAATATCTCTCTCTATCCATTTCCCCCTTTCCCTCTCTCAATCTATCTTTCTCTCTATATCACCCTCTCCATCTCTCTTTGAGCCCCTTTCTCTCTCTAACTCCCTCTATCTCTCTCTTTTCCTCTGCCTCACCCTCTCTGTTTCTAACTCTCCCCTTCTCTCTGTCTATCTATCAATCCCTTTATCTCTCTCTATCTTCTTCTCTTTCTCTATTTTCCTCTCACTTTCTTTTTTCTATCTATATATCTTCCTCTCTCTCTCTATCTGTCCATCTCTAATCCCTCATCCTATTTTAGTCTCCTAAATTAATTACAGTGAATAAGGCGTTGTCAAAACATGGATAAATCCTATTTTAGTCACCTAATTTACTGACTGTGAGAATAGAAGTTATTTGGAAATTACTGCTACTTCTAACAGCACCAGAAGTAACTGGTAAAACCGTTTTAATTAAATTGATTTTGGCAGCCATTCGGTACCAAAATGACATAGTCTTAGCCCTTGCTGCATAAAGAATATCTACGACTTTGCTGCCAAGTAGAAGAATTATTTATTCTACTTTGGAACATTCAATTTTTAAAAAATCTCATGTTCGACATCTCCAAAACATCCAATATGGGGAAAATATTGCACAAATGCAAACTTATTGTTTAGGATGAATTGCGTGACAATCTCAGACCAATTGGGAATGCAGTAATATTGCTTGCAGGAGATTCAGACAAATGTTACCTGTTATTCTTCAATTAACACCAGCAGATGAAATAAGTGCTTGCCTCAAATACTCTACTTTTTGTTCCATATGAAGACATTAAACTTAACTCAAAATATGCATCTCCAGTGCAGACTGTTTGATTCGCACATAAATCTTTTGCATCACTTGTGGGAAATTGGGTACGGAAAAGTGCCAGCTGATCAGGGATAAGGACAAAATTCTTTGACTTTTAACATCTGTAGTTTCATTACATCAAAAGAAGAGTTAGTTTAAAAGGTTTTGCAGATATTTAAATTATAAGAATTCCACTTGACTGAGTGAACGAGATATTCTTTCAGATCAATACAAAGACGTCCATGAACTTAACCCTATTATTCAATGTAAAATTCCAAGTGAGGTAGTCAAATACAAATTCATCAACACTGTTGTGAAAGCAGATAAAGTGGTTAATTATATATATATATATATATATATATATATATATATATATATATATTAAATTTCCAGCATCCGTTGGATCAGTATATCTTATAGCTAGTTATGTAATCGTGAGTATATTAATTATGCTAAAAATACACGCGCTTGCGCGTATAACAATTACCGACATTTTTAACATAAGGAATTGCATTTCTTAACACTATGAAAACTATTAATTTGCGTGAATTTTAAATGCAATATTCGTTTTCAGCATATCCAAAAACCTACGAAAGTCGTCATTTTAAAGGGAAATGTTAAGGCTGAAACGAAACAAAAATTTACCAAAACTTCTATTTTCATATTTGCTTTAAAAAAAGATGCATTATATACTGTGTTGGTAATACGTCTCTTAAAATTAGTTTGACCTCACTTCCGCCGAATGGCTCTGTAAACGAAGAAGTACGATTATAAACGAAAGTTCGTATGGCATAAAGCGCCTATCAACGGTTATAACTTTTGTCCGTTTTTAACAAGCTAAAAAGTCTGCAGTTTGTATGATCTTCAAAGTATTAATAAACATTTGCATGTAATTTTAACGCCCCTTAACTTCCAATTACGGAATCTAATGCAATAAAAATACTTAAAAATAATTTAAGTCGTAAAAATCTAAAGCAATTACGTAGAAATTAACTGCTATTGTGTTTGGCTAAAGTTATAGTGAGAAATTCACTTTTAAAATTACAGGGAACTTAAATAATGTTTACCGTTACATTATTTTAATTTCTACATTTTCTCTTAACCAACCGTTTTACCATAATATGTCACTTTTAGTGGCTTTGGTAACAGTTACTTATTCTACGATTTATGTTATGTTTCATTTATAGAAAGAGGTAAATGTTATTATGTGTTGATCGTTAAGTAGTTTCTTTTTATTAACAATGTTTCAACCACTGGGCAGGCTGATTTGAGTTATATATATATATATATATATATATATATATATATATATATATATATATATATATATATATATATGTACATATATATGTGTGTATATATATATATATATATACGAGTAATTTTAACGTCTTTAAACTATCAATTACAGAGTATACACAAGAATTTGAAATCGTTTAAATCGTAAACAAAATGTAATGAAAAAATGAAATACGGGAAATAATGATTTGTAAAATGCCGATGTATAAAAAGCAAAGCCATTTACAGTTTTGTTTATATTTGTACATTTTAAACGCGAAAAAAAAACCTAACACATTTTAAACCGCACAATCAGAACTTTGTCCTCGTGATTGTTCAAATAAATGATTTTTATATTTACTCTATTTTTGTAATACATAAATATAAAATTCACTAAGTATTTTAGTTTCAACATTCACTGGCAAACTATAAAAACACATGTGTGTATTTTATTATTTTAAATGAAAAAAAAGTAAAAACACTAAATTGGAACGATTTTTTGGTGCTTGTGCAGATTTTGAACCGGACGTATCTAATCGTCTACTCGGCTTTGCCCGGAACATGTTGTCAATGGCTGGACCATGCCAAAATCTTAACAACGATACAAAACAGAAAAATAGAAAAGTGTAAAAAACAAAAAGACCTAACGTAATTTTGTTTTATATTCATTTAATGTTTCATAATGAACATTTTATGTATCGGGAGAAAGGTTAGTATAATCATGTTTTTGTTTATTTAGTTTTTATTTTTGATAGATAATGTTTAGCAAACAATCTTTTTTGTTGTCTTTGGTACTGTTGACCACGATCCTCGGTATTTTCTGTCAATCATGGCTCCGGCTCGATCGATAATCAACGGATTAATCCGAGCGAAGTAACAGACGCAGACGAATTTCCAAACAAATAAACCGAAAAAAAAACAGAAATACAAGTAATGAAAAATAACAACAAAAAAAAAACTACTGTATCATTACTCAATATACATATTTTCTTTTTCATAGAACTTTGCATTTAGTATTGATTAAATTTTATTTATTTGCTTTGGCATGCATTTTTTTTTTCAAGAAAAGATGAATGTTCTTTAACCGTAAATTGTTAGATAAAAATATATTTTTTGTCAAGAAAACTTACATTTTGCGTGGTTTAAGAAAATCGTTTTCTTGTGACCACAAGTTGTTTTTTTAATTAGAAAAGATAGACCTATTTTTATGAAACCCTAAATTCTTAGGTGAAAGAACAGTATTTGTGTTCAAGAAAACTTTCAAATTTTTAGTCAACAAATATTTTGTATCTACATAAATTCAATTAGATATGAACCTAGCAGTTCCTAGTTGGTTCCGCTGTTTTCCATCATTTCGTCGTGATTTGTTATTATCTCCACCGCCGTCTACAAAATGCAAACTATGATTCACTTCTCCAATTTTTTTATAGGCCTTCCAATAATTGGAAGGACCGTTGTCCCCATCGAAATATATTCTTATTATTGAGAAGAAGGTTTCGGTGATTAAGTTTGGTACGATTTAGCGTTTGAGCATTCAGTAATAGTCGGTCGAGCCCAAGCCATGACTGATGGAAAATCTGGAGGATCCGTGTCAAATACTGCAAGAGTACCGTTTTTTAAGACAAATTATGTATGTTTTTTTTTAATTTTCACTTTTTTAGTATGTTTTTTTTTCAACCAAAATTGTAAAGATATGTTATGATTTATTATTATTTATTTATTTACTTATTTATTTTAAATCAGCCGCATCAGTCGTTTGTGGAGCAACATTTGTAATAATGTATTAAACGCCAGATGTAATAAAATTCTTTTGGGGATCCAATTATCAGTATTATTATTTTCTGAGAAACAAAGAAAACAACTTCGGACGCCTGCATTTGTTTGTCTAACATCTTTAAATTTATAGTGTTGTTAGTCTGCTTGCTTTCCATGTAACACCTATTTTATTTTATTTTTTTTTGTAGAAAAAGACGAACCATAAATTTTCGATTAAAAAAAACATTAATGAATTTATTCATTTACGCATGTGCGGAATGTTTGAAACTAGAACTTGAAAGCGAAGGCGGGTGGATGGTTTCAACACCCAAGGAAGACGATTTGAGTTATATATTATAATCAGGGGTATAACAACAGCATATACTTTTCATTGTTTTTAATCTTGAGTATATATCTAACACAGTTAGATCCCATTAATCAATCGGGAATCACATCACTCTACATAAAAAAAAAACATATAAGATATCAATTGATATATACCTGAGAAGCAAAACAAGGGAAAATATGTTGTTGTCATAGTCCTACTTATAATATATATATATATATATATATATATATATATATATATATATATATATATATATATATATGTGTGTGTGTGTGTGTGTGTGTGTGTGTGTGTCTAATTTACATATTAAAACAATTTAAAACGTGTGTGAGTGTAAGTTGTTCCCTATAGACTCCGATTCAACTAGGCCGTTTCTGCTTACATTTTACATACTGTATTTGTCTGAGAGTAGCTCTAGATAATATTTGTATCATAGTATTTCTGATAAATATCTGTAATCCATAATTGAAAAAAAGATCAATAAACTAGGAACAGTTCGATTTTGACAAAATCCTGACAAATACATTTGAGAAGATTTGTCACAATCCAAAAATGACTCGACGTATAAAATGAACAGTAGATTATTTGATAAGATAAGAGCGCGTTCGAAATTAATTTTTCCATTTATAGCAAATTAGAATATGATATTTGCTTTGTATATTTGTAACTTAAATTTAATTAATTACATATAAAATAATTTTTGCAAATCACTGTGGAGAGACACGTCAAGCTTCCTCCAAGTACACTGCAGGGTGTTCCCGTGCGGAATTTAAAATTTTGATGTCAAATTATGTATTTTCAAATAAGTTTTCAATATAGTACTTTTACTTTATGTATCGTTTTAAAGAGCATTTTTGACTCTATCTAATCGTGTAAATTGCAATCATTTTATCACAAGTATGTCCTCGTTTCAGAACGTTTAATACAAGATGGAAAAAAGCTAATTCACACAATTTTCTTATTTCAATTCAAGCATAGCCGAGAAGCTGCTGAAACAGATCGGGATAGAAACGACGCATTTAACCCAGGAACTACAACTGAACGCACCGCATAATCGTGGTTTAAAAATTCGTGGTTGCAACTAGAGTCTGGAAGATTAGTTGGGTAGTGATTGGCCATCAGATTTTGACAACGATCAATTAAAAGCGTTACTCGAAGCAACCCGAGAACTTGCTTCTGAATTAGACATGACGTATACGATGATTCTATCTGCTTGATAGAGATTGAATAAACTATAAAAGTATTCGGAAATGAGTACATCTCGAATAGACCGACAACCGCACAAAAAAACGTTATGAAGTGTCATTATCCCTTCTTTACGATGCGTTTCTGGACTTGGTCGTGAATAGCGATCAAAAGTGGGATCTTTGCTACAACTGGCGATGCTCAGCTCAGTTATTAAACGGCGACAAAGCTCCACAACATTTCCTAAATCCAGGGTTGCAGCAGAAAATGGTCATGCTGACTGTTTATCGGTCTGCGACCTGTCTTATATATTACAGTTTTTTGAATGCAGGCGAAACAAATACAGCGGATGCATCAGAAACTTCGACAAGAACACCCAGCATTAATTAACAGAAAAAGCCCTACTACAATGCCCGACCCAACCTGGCTAAACCAACCCTGCAAACGTTGAGCGAATAAGACGACGAAATTCTGCCTCATCCGCGATACTTGTAACTACTGGCTACCACATTTTCAATCATCTCGACAACTTTCTGTGGGAGAAAAGCTTAAAAACCTAAGCGATATTAAAAACGTCTTTAGTAATTTTATCACCACCAGGATTGAAGATTTTTACGTTACTGGCATGAATTTACATGTATTGCGTTGGCAAAAATGTTTTGATTCTGATGGTGCTTAGTTTGATCAATACTTTTTTGTTTGAACTGAGATATGTTAATTTGAATTTAAAGTTAAATAACGCAAGAACTTACTTGTCAGACTAATAGACACACACAGACATACACACACACAAACACATATATATATATTTATATACATACATATATATATATATATATACATATATTTATATATACCTCGGAACCGTACAGGAGGGTGGGTATGCCAATTGCGTTGTACACAGCAACTTTTGTATTGACTCTGAGATTGCGGCTATCGAACACTCGATCATTCAGGCGGCCAATAGCAGAAGAGATGAGATTAAGGCGGCGCTGTACTTCATTGCCAAACTTCATTGCAAAGGTCGCGGGAGAATGAGAGATTGGAGCCAAGATATGTGACGCTGCTATTCTTTTGAGATATACCGTTGAGAATGAAGGTGGGAGCATCAGTTGGAGACTCGTTTGGCAGGATTTCTATCTTCTTGGTGTTGATACGAAGACCAGCTCTGTGTAAGTGTTGGCGACTACGTCAAGACTGCGTTGAAGTTGGCTGGAAGTATGGCTAGGGAATCCAGCATCATCGGCATACTGTAATCAAAGATGAGGTCCTTAGAGGTGTTAGTTTTGGCGTGAAGACGGTTAAGGTTAAAGATAGGCACCGCCAAAAATGGCCGCAAAATCAAGTTGTTGTTGTTTTTTAAAACGAAATTACATTTATTAAAATCCATTATTTCTGAGTAACTTTTTTTTCCAGAAAGATAAAACCCTGAATTTTATCATATAGAAAACAGAATAATGTAAAACTTTTTCTACTATTTTTAATTCAATTTTAAATGTTAAATTTTCCCAAAAAGTTAACAATTGACATTTTTTGTCTTGCACAAAAAACGTACTTAAATATTAAAAAAAAAGGGTTTTTGAAATAATGAATTTATTTATTTATTGTCTAACTAATATTTAGGATGATTTTCTAAGAGAATATGCAAAAATATTATAATATAAGTACCTGAATTTCAAATAATTCCACTTATTCATATAGGTAACCAAATATTTCGCGTCGACGTAGAGTTCAGATCGACTCTGTTTACGTTTTCTTTTGATGATAAGAAAACTATGGAAGACCAAACAGGCCAAAAAAACTTATTTTTCAGTGACGAAAATTTCAATGTATTATTAAGCTGAGGCTGGCCAGTACCAGATGGGTGACCATTTGTATGAGTTTGGTTTTTAATGTGTATGTGTGTGGGGGCCAGGCTCCCCAAAATGGGGGGGGGGCAATTTAAAGCAGAATAAAAAAAATTATTTCAGCGCGTTTGGTCCACCGTAGTTGAAAGGCGGCAAACGTTTTCAAACGAGATCGAAAAAAATGATGCTATTTTTAACACAAAGGGCACAATATTTATCGATTTTTTTTGTATCGATTATTCAAAGCATGCCCTGTTTAATAATGGTCATGCATTATTCGGCTCGCTAAAAGAAAATTGTTAATTTATTTATCAAAAATTTTAAAATGGCTTTTTTCGTATAAATAAAAAAAATTTTTTTTTTTTTGTTTTACTTAACTTAAATTAATTATTTTACTTAACATATTCACCGAATTTCACACTTCAAAACTCAAAAGCGGGATAATTAAACACAATCGAAGTTCTGATATTCAGACGTCAAAATAAGGTATGCAAACAATTTTTTTTTTTTTAAATCTATAATTCTGTCCCTTACAACAACACAATATGTTTTGTTCAGTTTCAGATGATTATTTTAAGCATATTTGTTCCCACTTCAAAACAAGGGGGGTTTTGTAAGCAAAAAAATATATATATATAAATATCGTTTATGAAAAATAAGTACACTGTTATAAAGTTCATTCTTCTCTTAATAATCGCTGAAAATTTCGTATTGATCGGATAATTACCTGATTTTTGGTAGATTTTTAAAAAGACGGTCCGTCAAAAAGTACTGACCTGCCCCCCCCCCCAGTTTTGGCGGTGCCTAGTTAAAGAGATTGCCTTCAAAACGGTACTGGACAGCAATGGTATCAGAAGGTTGAAGGTCACGGCGCGAAACCAAAGTGACGGAAATCAGAAACAGGTAGAAAATGACCGGAACCAAGACGGATCCCTGCTTCACACCGACATTCACAAAGAAAGTGTCTGATTCTGCACCTGACATAGTAACAAGAGAACGCATGCCAGTGTGAAACTGCTGAAGGACCGACAAGAAAGTAGGAGGGCAATCAAACTTCCGGAGAATGTTCCATAACAGCTCACGGTTCACGGTGTTGAAAGCCTTGGTTAGATCTACGAACGTCTAATCGAACTCACGATGTTGTCCACGACACTTCTACTGGAGGAGACGAGCAATGAAAACCATATCAGCGGTACTCGACGGAAGCCACATTGTGATTTTGGGACAAAATCGACCACAATTGGATGAGCATGATCTTAGCCAATACTTTGCCGGCCACAGAGAGGAGAGAGATGCCTCGGATGTTGCCACAGTCAGCGCGATCAAGAATTGTGTTAGCATACTTCAACTGCTATGGGAGACACTTTGCTGACCAGCAATCTAGGATGAACCGATTGAGATGCAGGAGGAGGTCAATTTCGCCACACTTGAGGCTGTCGGCGGGTATGCTGTCGGGATCAGTTGCCTTGTTGTTTTTTAAGGCTGTGAGTGGCCTCTTTGACTTAACTGATATTTGGTGTGTTTCCAGCACGGGAATGGATGGTAGATGGTTTCCTATCGCCATCACATCCGGCTTCTGGAGTCATTTCACATCAGACGACTACAGCAGATCCTCGATCTCTATTGGTGGCACAAAGTGTCCCATTCAGTGATTCGCAGGAGAGCTGGAGTTGCCCCTCTAGAATTACTCTATCGTCAGCTTCAATGGTTACGCCACGTTATCAGGCTGCCTTCAAACCGGTCAGCTTACTCACAACCGACGAAGCGTCTGCTGCCCGACTAAACGCTATATAGATTGTATGAAGCTAACTTTCAAGCTGCAATAGGGCATTTAATATTTTGGAGACTTTGGCAGCGGACAGCGACAATTGCAGCTCCACATGTGATAACGAAATGACCTTCTCCAACAACGAGAATGAGCGAGCAGCGTCGCACACTGAAACACCGTCGAGCGGTGGGCACTCACCATCAAACTTCAAATCCTGTCTTCCTGTGTTCTCTCCGTGCAAAGCGGTGTAGATCACGCATCGCGCTTCACAGTAATCAACTGAGTAACAGAGTAAAAAGAAATGATGAAGACGTCGTCATCCACATAGATGGACTACCATAACAAACGAACTGACTATCTATCTATCTATCTATCTATCCCTCTCTCTATATATATATATTGATCTGTACTTTACATATAAAAGGTAATATAATTATGTTTGAGTGCATTCCGTATATATTTCGAAACAGCTGAACTTTTAAACATTTTCACAAATTAACTTCATGTGTTGGGGAGTGCTTTTTAATAACTATTATGTCGAAATACAGAAAGCGAAAATCGAACAATGGGATTGAAGAAAGATCTGCCGTATCACATCAACATTCGGTCATTGAATAAAAGAGTGGCGCAATCAAAATGAATATTTGCAGCACAATTGGACCATGATACCTGAATATATCACAACCAACAATTCAAGTCATTATTAGTGCTATGACAGAGAATATTCTATTTATTATTTTGACTCTCGAGGATATATCAGTAAATATGTATTAGGTTTTTAGTTAGAATAATGTGGTTCTCGATTGTTTGTGTTGGATATACACTCGAGAGTCAAAACAATGATAAGAATATTATATTGTCATAGCCTTATTCACTATATACAGAAAATCAAAAATACATTCTCTGTAGTCAAATGTAAACTACAATTTATTGGTAATTAAGTCACTACTGGGTGTCATGTGCAGTTTATGAAGTGCATTACAGAGGGTCTCTTATTAGAGCAGGAAATCAATCGATTTGATAAAGAACTCTGTGATTTTACTGATTTCGATGACAATAAAACATTGTGAAAATCTAATTATACTTATTTAATTTTTGCATTGTCTATTCTCATTGCTTATATATATATATATATATATATATATATATATATATATATATATATATGCATATATATATATATACTAGCAAAAGTACGTTCGTTGACTGGGTTCAAAAACAGCCTACAAAAAATGGACTCTGATTTATGAAAGTATGATAGGTTATGAAAAGGGAGGGTTGTAAATTTGGGTTGATTTTGGGGGTATGAAAACCAAAGCAAAATATGATGAAAGTAGAAATAAAATAGATAAACTCCATAATTTATTATACCATACCTGTTCACACTGAGACACTTATCACAATATTCTGTGGATCTATATTAAAAAAAAAAACCTTGTTAAACTTTGTGACATATTTCCATTCTATGGACGTCAGGTGCGAACGAACACCCCATAATTTTATTATACCATATTTCTTCAAACTGAAACATAATTATCAAAGTATACTTACGCAGATAGATATGAAAAGTCTTTATTAAAGTTTGTGCTTATTTCCATTCTATGGAGGCCAGGCGCGAACGCAGATCCCACAATTTTATTATACTATCCTTATTTAAGTTAAAACATACTTATTAAAGTATTCTTATGTACATCTATATCAAAAACATTTGTAAACGTTTTTTTTTTAAATTTTTAAATCTTTTATTTCCATTCTTTGTGGACCAGGCGCGAACGCAGACCCCCACAATTATAATGAACCACCGTTTTGCCAGATCAAACATACCCATTCCTGTGTCTCGATACATCTTCTATCATTATATGTAATCAGTTTTTGTAAATAGTCAACCATATAGGAGCCTATTCGTTACCATACACACACAGAGCCATTCAGCTTTATATATATATATATATATATATATATATATATGTGTGTGTGTGTGTATGTGTGTTTATATCAATATATATATTTGTGTTTATATTAATATATATATGCTTATATATATATATATATATGTATATATATATATATATAAAAGTGAACGTGTCTGTCTGTCTGTCTGTCTGTCTGTGTGTCTGTGTACATTTCCCTACGCAATAACTCTGTCAATTTTTAGTCTATAGACTCGAAATTTGAAATACCGGGTACTGAGATTTGGGAAAATCGATGTGACGGGTGTCAGCCAGAAATTTGGCTGTTAAGGGGTCAAATTTCAACGATTTGACCTTTAAAAACTCTACCAAACTCCTCCGACAATTTTGGGTCTAGACACTTGAAATTTTAGATATAGGTTCCTTGAACCTGGATCTAACTTAATAAAGTGATTTGAGCCCGAAACTATAAATTTTAAGGGGTCATAATAGGGGTCAAAGTTTTTTAAAAATTGACCTCTGCGGTCTCTTCCAAATTACTCAGACAATTTCTGTTCTAAATATTTTAAATTTTATATAAAGGGTATTCAGAGATAGGGCAAGCTTTTTCATCAGTTTGGGTCGAAAATTTTTTGTTACCAATATATAAATGTATGTATGTATGTCTGTTTGCATATCTGCCTTAAACTTTCAATAGAGGCAACGGATTTTACCAAGATCAGTATCGTTTTTAAGTTCGACCTTTCATACGACAAATATCGAAAAATTGGCTAAAAAGATTAATATCTTCCCCTTCAACTAGGCACTTTTCTACAGGGTGGAGGGTCACTTTTTTCGCCGATATTTTTTAAAGTTATCCTCTCCTTTAGATTGTCTAGCCTTACTTTTAAAAAATGTCGCTTCCGGTTTCGCGGTGATCATAACAGCATAAACTTTAGGTTTTACCCCGTTCTTTTCGTCCTTTGCGGTACGGGTTCGAGCCTGCCTTCCTACTACCACTTTTCTTTTTTTTGCTCAACATGCACATCCAAACACGCGGGCAACGCCGGGCTGAAATGCTAGTATATCTATAAAAGTGAACGTGTCTGTGTGTCTCTCTGTCTGTGTGCCTGTATATATTTCCTTAGCAATAACTCTGTTAATTTTCAGTCCACAGACTTGAAATTTGATATACAGAGTACTGAGATTTGGAAAAATTTATGTGATCGGTTTTCGGGAAGAAATTTCGCTGTTAAGGGGTCAAAGTTCAACGAGTTGACCTTTGAAAACTCTATCAAACTCCCCCGACAATTTTGGGCCTAAACACTTGAAATTTTAGATATAGGTTCCTTGGAAATGGATCTAACTTAATAACTCGATTTGAGTCCAACACAGTAAACTTTAAAAGGTCATAATAGGGGTCAAAGTTTAAAAAATTGATCATGTTTTTTTTTGCTCAACATACACCTCCAAACACCCGGGCAACGCCGGGCACCCATGCTAATATATATATATATATATATATATATATATATATATATATATATATATATATATATCCATAAAAGTGAACGTGTCTGTGTGTGTCGGTACATTTCCCTACGCAATAACTCTATCAATTTTAAGTCTACAGACTCGAAATTTGATATACAGGGGACTGAGACTTGGGAAAATCGATGCGATCGGTTTTCGGCCAGAAATTTTGCGATTAAGGGGTCCAAGTTTTACTATTTGACCTTTGAGAACTCTACCAAACTCCTCCGACAATTTTGGGTCTAAACACTTGAAATTTTAGATATAGATCCCTTGAACATGGGTATAACTTAATAACTTGATTCGAGCCCAAAAAAATAAATTTTAAGGGGTTATAATAGCGGTCAAAGTTAAAAAAAATGACCGTTTTCTTTAACTCATTCCATTTGTGATTTTCTCCAAGGAATTCTGCCTTTTGGATCATTTTGGACCATTTGGAACTTACCTGTTGGATTGGAAGTTTTTAATTCGATCCTGTTTGGATTTTGCCATTCTTGGATTTTTACCCTTCACCGGACTATCCATTCATGTGAAATCTTGTTATCATTTTTTCTTTTACCTCCTATTTCCCTTATCTCACCTTTTTTTTAACCAAGTAAGATCTGTGACTTACTTGTAGTTTCATTAAATACTTTTACATGCAAAATCCGATCCCGCATTTTGCTATTTCCTGCCCTCTGATGAGAAGGAGAGTATTTCTTCGAAACTCCGCGGATTAAGGACTATCCACTTATCTTGTGCTTCCTTTTTAAAATTAAATATGTTTTTAACTGTTTTTCAAGATGTTTTTTAACATGTTTTATTAAAAGCCAGTTGTTTGGCTGCCATGGCTCTTGTTAGCTGCGACGTTGTTTTACTGTGGAAATCCATAAATCCCACCCACCACCCACATACACACACATACCCTCCACCCCATATATATATATATATATATATATATATATATATATATATATATATATATATATATATATATAGAATAAGAGAGAGAGAGAGAGAGTAATATATATAGATATATATATTAATAGGCTATTAATTATATGCTTTTCAACCTAAGACCTATCGGGCTTTCCTTTCAGCCTTTCTCTATATAAAATTTAAATATTCTAGCATCCAACAGATACCATGTTGTACACATCTATCTCCGAGACAATACTCTGTTAACGTTTTCCTTTTCTTTTTGGTCTTTCCCCACTCTTTTCGTCTCAATTACTACTCAGCTATTGAATTCGCTCCAACGTCTCTATTCCTTTCTGTATTTATATTTCATGATTCTTTGGATGAGGTACAAAATTTAAATATCTCAATCATAAAGATATTTATTATTTATAATAAAAATAAAAATATGTATAACACGTTTTAAAAAAGGGTGAGAAGGAGAGGACAGAAAATAAAGTGAGAATTCAGTTGACCGGTTTTGTCCTTGCTTCATGAGTGAAAAAAATCACAGAGAAGCGATGAAAATAAAGTAACGATATGGTATTTTCGAAGATCCTAAATTTTAATCATGTTCAAACCAAATATTCCCTCTTTTCATAAAGAGAAGGCCTCCTCAACCGAATGTTATTAGTCTCCAAGATCTTTAGATGACATGTCGAGTTAGCACAACTCAGAATTGAAATAGAGTTCGGTCAATAGTTTGTTGCACATGACGGGGTTTTAATGAGATGGTCAGTTATTAAAGACCCGTATGTACAGGTAAGTATGTTTGCTTCTCGGTATGTCCCATTTCTGGTTTTGCTAGGTACATGCTGTTGGACTCTCTCATTCATCAAAAATGTTCTTTTGCTTCAAATGTGCGTGTTGTGTTCTCTACGAAAACCTTAATGCCATCCACTTGAAAATATGTTCTACCCTCCATCATAATAATAATGTAATTTATAATTTTAAGTGCAGTTGCGGTGACAACTACGTGGGTCGAACAACATTAAGATTAATAGGAGAGTCCAACAGAACGTACCAAGCAAAATAAAAAATGAGTCATATCGAGCAGCGGACATATTTGCCAACACATACGGGTCATCAATAACTGACCATCTCATTAAAACCTTACCATGTGCAATGAAATTCAACACGAACTCTGTCAATTCTGAGTCGTGTTCACTTCACATGTCATCTTAAGGTCTTGGTGACTATTCATGTTCGGTTTAGGAGGCCTTCTTTCTGTAAATAGGGGAATTGTTTCTTAGTTTTGTGCATAAGCGTGATTAACCCATAGACTCCTCGAAAATATCATAACGTTGCTTCATTAAAATTGCTTCGCTGTTTTTTATTCACCCATGAATAGAACGCAACGTAACTTTATTTTAATAATGTACATATTTTTGTTTGTTTTTTAAATTGCTCGATAGAGCTTTAGAAAAACTAGGGCGTAATAGGTTAACTGACTTTCCCTTTTATTCTTCTTCCCTCTTCTTCTCTCCCTTTTTAAAATGTGTTTTCGTATTTTACTTTTAATCATGATAGTCTTCCCTTCATGACTGCGACATATAATATATATATATATATATATATATATATATATATAATGTGTGTGTGTCCATGCGTGTTTTTGTGTGTAGATGCGTGTAATATATACGTACATACACACACATATACATATATATATGTGTGTATATATATATATATATATATATATATATATATATATATATATATTGCAGTCTTTTTGCATCAGGTCACTTTGTATATTTTTATCCACTTATTCCATCAATCTCCTCTCTATTTTTTTCTTTTTTTTCCTTTTATTCTATTTTATATCGTTTTCCCAGGCGCCAATTCTAAAATGAAACTATTGAAATCGATGAAAATAGTTGAGAAATTCCTCAAATGGATACAAAATATAAGATAAAAGGTAAAAAAATATATATGGTCGTAAGGAGCGAAAATGGTTAAAAAAAAAACATTGAAAGAGCAATAAAGTAGTAAATAGAAAAGAATCACGGGAACAGAGACGCTTGAGTAAGACTTAGATATAGAGAGACGGGTGAAGGAAAGACTGTTATAGAGAAAGAAAGAGGAAAATATGATAGAAGTGATCCAAGATGTCTTCTAGATAAAGACTGAATATAGATTCGCTCGTTATAAGGACACGGCGAGCAAGCACGACTGTGCTAGAGACGCTTCGTTAGATTGGTTTTAAAATGCAAATAACCAACGACGCTTTTTTGTCTCTTATTCATCTTCAATGTCACCTTGAGTATATTTTCTTCTTTCGTTTCTCGCAGAATATCTATCCGTGTCATTTTTTCCTTTCGGCATTTGCAATTTTCAATTTCTTCCTGTTTATTTTCCTTCCTCCGTTTTCTTTTTCTTCTTCAAAGTGTGTTTATTTTGAATTTTGTGTTTTTGTTAAATATGCAGGTCTTAACACTTACCATACGTTTAAATGTATTTATTTCTGTTGCTGCGTCTTTCTCTATTTCGTGCCTGATATTTTACTTTCTTCTAGTACCTTCTATTTTTGTCTAATATGTCATCACATTTTTCTTCATTCTGTCTGACACTCACTTTCACTATATCTATTTTTGTCATTTAATCATTTCATTTTATCATTTTTCCTGTCTTCCTAGACGTCTCGTTTTTCTACCAGTTTGACCACGGATATTACATTTTTGTCAATGTGTCTGCATCCTGCCTTATTTTTTTTAATAGTCTCGTCTTCCTGTCGATCTTGCCATGAATTTATCTTTCTTATTTTCCCCTGTTTGTCTTGCTAAACAATTTAAGTACTTTTTATCTTTCCATTTGTTCTATCAGTAATTCAAACCGTGTTTCCTTAATTCTCTTTGGTTTACTCCGTCTTATTAGGCCTACCTACAAATATCTCTTTTTTATCTCAGAAATGACTGACATGTTATTTCTTTTTATGTTCGTCAGTTTAACCACTTTTCGTTTTTCATTTATTTAGTTAATTCTGCTATTATCTTTGCTTCTCTAACCTTTTTCTTTTCATTTTCACTCAGTCGTGTCACATTTGTTTCTTCATGAATTTCTCCCTGTCAATCAGTTTTAAGAACCTTTCTTTATTCCGTCTTATTTATGCAATTTGATGATTTTTATTTTTGTATTGTGCAGTCTTATGTTTTTATTTTATTGTTTTTATTTTATTGTTTTTATTGTCTTGTTTTTATTTTATTACTCGTTCTCATTTTCCCTTGATTTTTGTCACTGTTACTATTATTCTATTTTCCCTTTTGTATGTCCCTGTTTTGCCAAAGCTTTCGTGTTTTAATATATATTTACCTGTTTTCTTCTAACATCTTTCTTTTTGTCAGTTCTACAGAACCTTTCTTTTTTTATTAATGCTTTTCTGTCTCTTTTCTTAAATATTGATTTTTTCCTATCAATTTTGCTGTAGGTTCCGTCATGTCTTCCTCGACTTTAATTACGTCCTCCTTACACATTCCTAAACTTTCTCTTTTCCACCATCCTCTTGTGCAATATATTTCTTTTGTTTACTCTGTCAATTTTGCTGTACGTATTTCCCGTAGTCCGTCTCTCTTTTTACGCGTATTTCTTGGAATCTGTTCATCTCGCTACAGCATTAGTTGGTTTATTTTAGCCCAAATTAGAAGGATCGGGTCATAAAGTGGGAAAATTCAGCATCCTAAAAGGGGCTATCCGGATTGAAACTGATATAAAATGTGCTGCAATCTGAAATATTTCTTTCTTCACTCACCGAGTACAGAGTGGCTTTACCACCCTCCACTACAGCCTTATGTATGAACGCGTCGAAACCCCGATAAAGGAGACCCTCTCTCGAGTAGTGCTTGACATATGAGCAACAGCAGTCCAAAATACGCATCGCTTGACGGCAATATTCGCCACGCCCAGCCTGCCCGCCTTTTTCCATATGCTGAAAGGCATTGTAGTCTCTGGCCATCATATGCCAATCCCTGGACGAAACGAAGTGCTTCTTCTGGATCGCAGTAACATTCAATCCAAGATACAAGAAGTTCATGTGGACATCAGCCGCCCAGTTTGAGAACCTGAAGCCACTCGAATTCAAGTTAGCTAAGTTGAGAGACATAGGACTTACTTTTAATAATGTTGCACCCGATCCCAAAGTCCTCTGGCAAGAGGACGCCGACGCTATGCGCGATGCTCAAAGTCACCAGCCTTTTTGTATGCTGGACGTTCAGGGGAAAGGTTAGTTTGACTGCCCTATACATTGACGAATCATCAGTACTGGGACCCTTCCCTTGCATTCTAGTAAGAATTCGTCAAGGGGAGGATCTTTGTACTTATACAATAACGTTCCCGGGACAGCCTCCTCCGTGACTCCAACGAACATGGGGGCAGACAGGCGTTTTGCGCCGGCCGAAAATCTGATGAAAGTTGTCACGAAAGGGGCATCTGGGAAATTAGCAGAATCATCAGTGTTTTTCACCCTATCTGACAGAGATCCAACAGAGTATTCAAGTGTCTTCTCCGCCAAAATAGAAGTTTGTTTTGGTAGATAGAGGGTCTAGTTTGCATATGCCCCTCCCCATTTTGAAAAAAGAATGTCTTATCATAGTTCTTTTAGAAGAAAAGAGTAGCTGACTGGCTCCGCTACTTCCCTGACACATCCGGCTGAAGGCAGAGTGATAGGTGTGTGAGTGTGAGTGGTGATTCTTTGGTGAGTGCGGTGTAGGGGCATGTTTTGCTTTTAGTGTTAGTGTGTAGGGGGCAGTGTTTGTAAAGTGGAAGTGAGTGGTTTGTCTGTAGTTACTTTGTGGTGGAAGTTGGTTGTGGGTGTGTTTTGCTGGTATCTAGGATGATGTATGTTCACAGGTGGTGGCATTGAGTCACCTTTACTCCCCTTTAAGTTTTGGTCTGTTATGTTCTTATTTGGATGGATCAAGTAGGAGCGTTTTCCTTTGGCCCTCCTCCACCTCGTCAGAGAAATTTACAGTTTTTTCGCCCTCTTTGTGTAAAATGAGGGGACTTTTTGGTTGTTGTTGTTGTTGTTGTTATTGCTGCGGCTGCTGTTGTTTAAGTTGATGTTGCTGTTATTGTTGTCGTTGCTGCTAGTGTATCTTTTCTTGCAGCTGCTCTTGTTGTTGCTTTCGCTGTTGCTGTTGTGATTGCTCCTACTGTTGCTACTGCTGTTATTGTTGCTGCTGTTTTTTTGTTGTTGCTGTTCTGCAGTTGTTGCTGTTGTTGTGTCTGCTGTTGTTTTTGATGGTGTCGTTACTGTGACTCTTGCTGATACTGTTGAGCAGGTGATTGACTGAGGTGGATGCGTTTTTCCGCTTTCGACTCACTACCATTCTCCACTTCTTGGTTTTTACCCGAGCTTTTGTCGTCGTCGTGACTGGTGTTGGTACGGGCCTCGAAGAAGCGTCTTCGTGTCTGGAGTCGGAGCAGCATGTGACGCTGGTTGGCCAGCGAATGTCTTTCTCGGACAGTTTCTTGCCATGTGTCATTGTTTCTGGCAAAACTAGCAGTATGGTCGGCGGTTTTTTATGACCACTGTTGTGTTCCAGCTGTTGTGTACTAGCACTGTCGGAACTGCCAGAAACCCCTTTCTCCATGTGTAAGCCGCTCCTAGATTTTCCCAGGTCCATCGGGTTTACATCCCTGAACTGGCTTAAGAATGCACCCAGATTTTCAGCGCATATCTCGGATGGAGCATTATAGATGCAGACTAGGTTCCTTCTCATTCCCTGGTATTCGGGAAGTAACTTTATTCTGCAACTCTCGATCTACTTTTAGGAGAGTGTTTCGGCTACATCCTTGTTGGGGAGGAGGGCACCCCACACAGCAAAGTTCCTCTGACAGAAGAAAGTGGCAGTGATGTTAAATTATGTTTTCAGGATATTCGCCATTTCCTTCTTCCTGAGTCGCAAGATGCAATTTCATCTGATGTCGGATGTCACCAGGGGCAAGACTGTCTCAGTTATGGACTTCCATGGCCTTTTTCCCCCTCCCATTTTTTTCACTTTAAGATCGTTTTATTTTTTATTTTTATGTATCTGTTTATATATGTCCGTATCCCCTATTCAGCGTCTATATTTTCTCTTCTTCGGTTTCTACTTTCTCTTCTCTTTCCTTATTTTTTACTTTCATCTTTTATTGTTGGCTCTTCGTTAGTGATGCCGAGTATTTAATAGTGGTCTCTCTCTCTCTCTCTCTCTCTCTCTCTCTATATATATATATATATATATATATATATATATATATATATATATACATATATATGTGTGTGTGTGTGTGTACTATTTTTTAATATTACCTACTCTTCCTATTTATCCTTATCTCTTATGCGTACTTTTAATTACTGTTTACAAATTATCATATTTTGTTTTGTTTATCTACATATAATTATCTACATATAATTAGGCCAGGCATTTCTACATTTGACCTGTGTATAATTCTAACTATTCTCTTCTTCTGATGAGAATCATTTAGCAACGAATTGTCGTCACCTAAAAAGGTGTTCATTATTTTCTCCTAAACTTTTCCATATTGTTCTGATGATATGAAAAATTATATATAGCATTTATTCCTCATTTTTTATTCAATATATATATGTATATATATATATATATATATATTTATATATATATATACATTGATAAAAAAAACGATATATATATATATACACATCAACACCCACACAAATATATATATATATATATATATATATATATATATATATATATATATATATATATATATATATATAGACCTTCTTTTGGGGCAATTGCGCCGCTTTTTACTTAGTAATTTCTTTTATTTTGTTAATGTTAAGGAAACTACAATAGTGATCTGATTTATTTATTATCTCAAAGTAAATATATATGGATGTAGAAAGTGTACTGAAAAAATGAATTTGGTGAACCTATTATGAGTACATTTATATAAGGAATCAATTTGATGGCGGGGTAACTGCGTCATTCATGGGATAATCTGCTACAATCAATATAAAATTCAAGTATGTTGGTGCATAAATAGTTTGAAATAAATTTTTAGTCCTTTAAAGATCACAAAGTACAGGGAACAGAATATAAAAATATTCTAGAAAATCAGAAATAAATAAGCTAATTTTTAGAAAATAAGAAACAATGTTGTGAACAGAATATATAAAATGAACAAAAATCCTTTACCATACACATAATCAGGAAGAAATGGACTGTTAATTTGTTGACAGGATCACAAAATACCCTACAATATTTAGCGTACAATAAGATCTTCAGCACTGAAAATATATTTAAAAATTAATTTGGTCTTCACACACTCAGGTTTGTCCAATTTAAATATAATGTGGTTTGTTGGTGTTACAGTAACATCTGGGACATTGCGCTCCTAGAATGCTAGAAACACAGCCATCACTTCCTGTGCTTCTTCCTTGCGAAATACCGAACATCCCAAACAATATTCAATGGTTCAATCAAATCCAATAAGGTGCCTATAAAATTATAGTCTTTTCCCATTTACCTTGATAGTGCACTAAAACATAGTCACCCTTTTCAAACTCCTCAACTCCAATGGTTCTGTAGGGTTTAGATAAACGACAGTGTCATTATCTGGCTGAACGATTATCCAAGTCACTGTCAGATGATACGTGCACAAGTCTCTGCAAGGCAAGTTTAATTTTCTTGGCAGACAGTTTCCGCGAGGGTGTCCCAGAAGTTGATGCTTGTAGATCAGCAACAGTGACACTTTTACCTGAATCCTCTTGACTCTTGCTCTTTGTGGTTTTTGAGCTGCATCCTCCCTGAGTATTCTCAGGTGGTCAATCATCAAGGGGCTGGAAATTTTTCGGGGTTACTCGGCTGGTGTCTCCTTTTTCAGTTTCACAATTATGTGATTCTTGTTCAATGGTAAGGCGGTATAATGCTTCCTTTGCCCTTTGTTCCAGTCGGTAAGAAAATCACGCCATAAACGTTTCATATGCCCAGAAACAGCTACATCAGGGGCTGCAAGAGGAATACACTAAGATTATCAAAAAAATATCCACTTCATTAAGACTTACTGCTGCCCGCTTCCTGCCAATATTTTGACAAACTCAGTGTGTCAGTTAGATATGGCTTTTCATAAATGCATCCACCTAATCTATCCAAGACAAATTGTCTGTAAATTGGACTACATTCCTACCAGCTTTATCTAAATATGATTTACAAAATAGCGTAATTCAGACTTCTTAAAAGCATACACAAAACCACTAAGGGTAGCAGCATGAATTGCTGTACAATCCTCTTCTTCTGAAAGCAAGTCTCGTGATCTTCCAGTAACATTACTTAGCCGAGCACCACTATGTCCATTTCATGGCAAACTCTGTTGACTGACTCGCCATCAGATACCCCCTTAGTGCCTCTTGAAAAGCCTCTCCCTATACGGCGTTTTCTTACTGTGCTGTAGCGGGGCTTGCAATTCCGCACCATTTCAGTTGTTACGACTCGAATTTACCTGTAAATATGAAAAAAAAAACCATTAGAAACCTCTTTATGCAATTATTATTATAATACATGCATTAAGATCATGATATGAAAATGATACAATTACCCCATACAAAAATGGCGCAATTACCCCATTGGTACATATCAGGCATTAGACAATATATGCTTCAAGCTATTATCTCAAGTGTTTGCCAGAACATACCTTATAGTACTGACCAGAATAAGTGATAGTATTTTGAAGAATGGAGGCAGCTTTATTATATCTCACCAGAGCTTAGCGTTTCCAGCTTAATAATGTTGCAAAAAAGGCACAAAAAACACGTTTTCCTAAAAAAAACACACACACATAAAATTCATGAAACAAAAGGAAAATTAAGGATTATGAAGAAAAATGACTAGTAATTAAATTCCAGTTGGCTATATTTTCATAATGCTCAAATTTTTGGAAATCACACAAATAAAGAGCACGTTTAGTTAGTTGGCACAATTACCCCAGGCTTGTCACAATCACCCCCAAAGTGTGTGTATATATATATATATATATATATATATATATATATATATATATATATATATATATTTAGTGGAGATGGTAATTAATAAAAACTTAAAAAAAGTGCTTAATACTGTTGTAGAGCAAATATGCGTTTTATTATTTTTGTTACCGTATCTTTCTGTTAAGTTACATTATTGTTTCGGCTACACGGCCGTTTTTTTTGCCGTCCGTAGCGTCCACAGACTTTTACAGAAATGTTCGCTATTTTGGGATGAAAGAGTGAATGAGGTCAGGGGGTTGCGAGGAGGGCGGAAGAAGAAGAGAGGAAGGGAACAAGGAGGGAAGGTGGGGGGCGTTTGGTATGTCGATAATGTTTTAGTTTTGGGGTTTAAGGAACTTATGGGGGAGGGTCTGGGAAGTTCATTTCTGGTGCGGCTGAGGGCATAGAGATACATGAGGAGAAGGGGAATATGTGGGGGTGGGAGGAGGGGGTTACTTAAAAATTCGAGTCTTGATGTTAAAGTTTTTTAGTTTTCAGCGTCTCGTTGGTGAGGGGATTTCTTGGTAAGTATGTCTCGAGCTGTTGGGTGTTGCTTATGTTTGGAGGCGGGGCGGGGGCTATGATTCGGTTTATTTATTTTTAGTTATTATTTTGTTGTTAATTGTTTGGAGAGGGTCATATATATATATATATATATATATATATATATATATATATATATATATATATATATATATATATATATGAAATGAAGCTAGAAAACCAAATAATGTAATATATTTGTTAATTAAATGAATGAAATGATTTATTTTAACTGTTTCCTGAGAAACACACATCGGATTAAGCTGTCTCCTTTAACTTTACAATAAAATTTCTTAAATGATGTTTTCAGCTTCGTCTATTCGAAAAGAGCTGGCACACAAAACACATGAGAATCGAACTTTACATTTCAACGCTTAGCAAAAAGAACAAACGCTATCATTTTCGCTGAATACCAACATAATGATCAAAATAGAAAAAATATACTTTGAAAAGATGTATGTCGACGAACTTTTCAGCTAAAAAAATAAATAAATTGTTTAGTTTTTTTTTTTTGAATGGCAAAGTGAATTCCGGACGCTCATGCACAGCCATCATCTTATCGCTGGCAAAAGTAAATTGAGAAAAGTGGCGGAAATATGGAAACATAAATTTGGGTCAGAAAACATCGCTTGTTTTAATGGTATTACTTTCGCTTTCTTAGCCCTTAAACATTTTTTTAATTACGAAAATGAGTAATTCCTTTTGAAAAAACTTTCGTATTAGAAATACCGTAAAATATAGAATAAACTGATCCACAATAAATTTTTACATTTTACTATATATATATATATATATATATATATATATATATATATATATATACAAAGGATGTAGATACATTTTTTAATTTAGTAATTCTGTAAATTTTTACATTTTACTATATATATATATATATATATTTACAAAGGATGTAGTTACATTTTTTAATTTAGTAATTCTGTAAATGCAAATGGAATCTAAATATGACTACTAATATTATAGGATACTCTTAATCACATGAAAAGGCTAAATGAACAAAATATCTTATATACTATTTAGAGGAATATAAATTAAACTATTCAAATTATGATTTACACATATTTACAATAAACATTTAAATCTTTGTTGTGCTTCCTTGTTTGATAATTATTGTTTGTAATTCCTTACTTTCTTTTCGATTTATATTCTTATATATATATATATATATATATATATATATATATATATATAACTACTTCATTTACTCACATAAACCTAATATACGAAAGTATAGATTTATGCATCAACTTTAAGTATTTACTTCAAAAGTGCTCAATACGTAGGTAGAGCTAGTTAGTAATTTATAAAATATATATGGCGATTAAGCTACACTGAATATTCTGCGTTTCATCCACTATAGGATTCGTCAGGATGAAACGCAGAATATTCAGTGTAGCTTAATCGCCATATATATTTTATAAATTACTATATATATATATATATATATATATATATATATATATATATATACAAAGCTCAATGACCTTGTAACGGGTGTTGTAACTCAACTTCCGTTCACCACTTCCGGTTGCGTATGCGTACATAAACAAATGATCAATGCGACTCTGTACGTTTTCAGCGTCCCAATTGTTTTTACGGGTTTAAATTATCCAAATAAACAATTGTTAATACTTTCTTCATTTTTTTTTACCTCGTTCATTTCCGTATTACTTTTAAGTTTTTTTAACGCAATTGTCTTATGAATAAATCTACTTTAACCCGTTAACAACCATAAGAGCATTTTACAACTGCGATTTACCCACTGCCTTCCTTTTTTTTAATTTATTCTCCTTTTTGTTAATACACCTTCCTTAAAAAAACATTCACACATTTTCTTCTACACTACCAATATAAATAAATAACCCCCAAAATATGTTTTTGTTTAATTTGCGTTACAAATAAATAATCAGCGCGACAATAAAACGTATTATTTTACTGTGTACGTTTTCAAGGTCCCAGCTGTTTGTTTTTTCGCGTTTAAATTAAGAGATATATACACATTTGAATTTAACTTGAAGTATTATGGTATCCGTTCAGTGCACATTAACTTCTAAGTATCGCAAACCACTTATAATTCAATGGCTGTAAGTTATTTTTTTTAATAAACAATCATAAACAGGACGACTCATAGAAATCTATCTATATTCTTTTTTCATTTTAATATACTTTCATAGAAATGTTTCTGTTATGTCACAAATACTATTTTCTTTACGTCACAAGTGTCACGCTCATTCATTACTTCTATAGCAATATAACATACTGACCCAACGGGTCACGGGTAGCCTAGTATATATATATATATATATATATATATATATATATATATATATATATATATATATAACTCATAATTTATATATTGTAAAAAATATTTAATATACTTAACACGAATATCTGATATGCTGAAAAATATATACCACTAAACACGTATTTATTATCCGATTGAATAAATTATTTCTATACCGTGGTAATATTTGTTATAATGTAAAGCAAATATTTGGCGTATCGTTGAATAATAGCTTATTTCTAGTGAAACAAATAATCTAATATAAAAGCTAAATCATTTAACATCAATAAAAGACGACCCTAAATTATGTTCGGATAAAAATTGAAAAAAATATGTCACTGTTTGTATTTATTTTAAATATCTATTCTTTTCGGCAATGTTTATTCCTATTTTATATGATTTTAGAGTATTGAAGCCCGCCCCAATATAGTCTATTATTTTATATGAAAAGTAAAACTGATTAATATTTCCGACGCTTTTATTAACTCCGCTATTTCAATAAACATAATTGCATCGATTTAGTTAAGATAAAAAACGACACAATTACAAATATAACTTTGTCTACTGATCATTTTCTTTTACATCTGCGTATATTGTCTTCTCGTAATTCGTTTTTATTCTGATTGCTTTTACTCTTATTGTTATTTATTATTCCGCTTATGTTTTTCTTTGTTGCTAAGTTATTCAGCATTAATCTTCTCTGTATTTTGCTTACATTACGAATTCCATCGAGAGAACCCATGATATTTTAGTGACGGTCTTTATTCAAACAGGCGTGAGTATAACTGTTCACCTTGGATCGTATCACTAAATTATGAATTAAAATTATTATTGTATCGTCATAATTTAGTGATATCATCCGTTGTGTGTGGTTATCACCGTTATATTAACGAATGACCAGGCTCATGACTTCTCAAAAATATGTCTCCACATTTAATAACGAGTGGAGACGGGGGAGATGCTTTATGACGACGTGGTGTAATAGAAAGACATTTCGCAATATAAATAGTAGAAGACGGACAAAGAGTGTAATAAAAGTGGAGGGAAGAAAGGGACTAAGACCATTGTAATGAGAGAGAAAGAGAGAGAGACTAAAACCGATGATTACTTGAAGTCGTATAACATACTACTAAAAGCCTGTGAATGTTGCTATTTTGTGTAATTGTTGGCGTGTTACTTTTCTTTCATCAGCATGACAGTTCGAAGTTAAGCATGGTTCTTAAATTCGAATTACTTGAAAGTGACCGACAGGAGAATGGGCATCCTGTGCCTAAAGTTAAAGAAGTCGAAATGAAAAATGACTTGTTTCAAATAGTTACTTCCATCAGAATAGTAATTTGTGGCAGAGTAAAAAAATGGTGATTAAGAATTGCTGGCCATTGCTTATAAAAACCATTTCGTCTATTTCTATCTTTGAGGGTGAATGGCGTCCGCAATATTATTTATCCTCTTCGATTCAACATAGTTAAATGCACGTGTCCACTAATTGCTATAAGCTTAACACAGTAGTTCCTCTAAAAAGAGATCGAGTTTCCATGTATTTTTGTTAATGATAAATATTGCCAAGCATCAACTTTTGCCAATTTTTATTATCTAGTTCCCATGTCTTTCACACTACAAAACGTTTCTATTCTTGTTCTTCGTTATCAATCAACCACACCACGAGATCCTGACTCAAAACAAGATCAAGGCTTAATTTGAGACAGACGATGAACACCCGACATCATTTAGAAAAAGTAAAATCATTTAGAAAAAGCAAAATCATTTAGAAAAAGTAAAATCATTTAAAAAAAGAACGAAACGTACTTATTGTATATACATATGCAATTAGGGTCAGGACCAATAAATTGGAAGAAGTGATGAAAGTTATTTCTTGACTTAGGTTGATTAATTTCAACTTTCAAGGAACATTCGATCTTTGTTTACAATACACTGGGTACCAAAAATGGTCTAAAAACAAATATATAACAAATAAATCTTACCAAGTGCAAAATATGTTACTCCTCTACTTACTTGTGGTTAAGATTTTTAGTCTTTTCACTAAGTTTAAAGTGTGTTTTAAATGTGAAAATCAATTAGTGCTTAGCATTTAAGTTAAAATGAAAACAAACAAGGTTCTATGACTTTAGAGCCCCGAGAATCGGTAAAAACAAAAGTCGAAATAAAAAGAAAAATAATAATAACACATTTCCGCCGAATAAATATCACCGTGACATTTATTGTGCACGCCATCTTTAAAACTTTTGCAATCAACGCTCCGATTTTTCGGCGAATTGACTCTGAGCAAATGCGGAACCCACTATAAAACGTAACATCGTTATTTAAAAACTTAGCATGCCATATAATGAACACACTGATAATGACTGATAACATTTCCACTCCTTTACTATCTCATGCAACATAAATTTACAATCGACCAAAATAAGTTTCCTCATTTTATAAAATGTTTTTCAGAATAAGTATTAAATTTGAGCTACTGAAACGTTTAAAAGTGTTATACCTTTAAATACGGTTATGACCGTATTTAAAGTCAGGGCAGTATTACTTAACGCATTTGAGTCTGAATAATTCATATCAAGCCATTTGGTTCTCCTGTATTTTTTACAAGGGATAACCCAAATTTGTAAGAGTAGCTTCACTTATATAACTGAAATGTGTAAGCTCACAATCTAATTGCGCCAACGTTTGATATATGCTATTAAAAGGTTAGTACTTTATAATAATTGAATTGATATTTTATTAATGAATTTATTAAGAGTTATATTATATATTAAGTCGAGGAATCATTGAGAGATCTGTTTTCCCACGTAAAGGTACGGACGACTATAGTAAGTTTGCGAGGAACCGAAGTATGTACCCATACTTTGGGAGCAAAACACCTGTTTGATTTTAGAACTCATAAAAAGTGTTAATAAAAGTAACATTCAAGACAATAGCTGATAAAATATATATGACTATACTGTGTAATGGCCTTCAGCAACTATATAAACTTTGAGTTTCAGAAGTATATACATAGTGAAACAATAAAATTGTCGCCTTAGAAAAGCCGACATGATTCCATTTCCGCTGGATGAAAACCCGTTTTTTTTGTTGAAGACCATTTACTTGTCGGCAATTTTTGCACAAATTCCAAGAGGTATAGAATCCTTTTTATCATGTCTGAAAGTGACAAAATGTTCACCGAGCAAGATCGTGGATGCGCCGCTGTACAACTCATGCTCTCTAAAGTAAAACTTATAACAACATAACCATTGCCAGCATCTTCAAAATGCAAATTCGTTCAACGCTTGAAGACACAGCTCAACGAAGTTTCCGGCCGCGCTTAAGGTCTTTTGTGTGGTTTCAAGTGAAGGCTACACCATGCCATCTCACATTTTCGAAGTCGGCTTCAAAGTTAACACTAAAGTGTACATAGGAATTGTTTTTGTTGAGATAAGTGATTTCAATTTTAATCATGCTTTTTATTTTAGATTTAAAATATCAATAACTCCATTTTATTTCAGTATTTAAATTTGTGTATTTCTGTTTTATTAAATGCTAGCTTTTTTTTTCTCGTACATAAATGTTTATTTATCTACCGAGTTGATTGCAAAAATAGATTACGAATTGTACTCATTTTTAGTTCGTGTGAGGGGAATCTATCACCATACTTTCCCTTAAACACGTCTGTTGGACTTTTATTAAGTACAATACTTAATAATTTTTTTTTTTTTAATGGAGAGTAGAAAACGCATTGTGGATGCGTTATCGGCAGCTCCTGTTACTCTCGCTTCTTCTTATTTGTCCCTCAGTCCTCATCTTTTAATGAGTGATTTTTCTGACAAAGGGAGAAGAAAAAGCTGTTTTCTAGGTTGGCAGTATTTTGTGCGAACAGTTGGCTGAGATGGCGGAAATTTTCTGTTTCTATGTCTATCATTGTAGCCATGTCACTAGTAAGGGTGCTGGAGGTAAACGTTTTGTCTGGGCTGACGTTATCCGCCTGATGGTCAGGGACTCGAACCTTGGATTAACCACTAAGGAGGCTGTCCTATCAGCAGGTGCAAAGTACTGGGGATGCTGTATTGCCATTTGATGAATGGATTCTGGACCATGCAGTAGCTTCTGGTGGGGCCTCTCGATGCCATACTAGTGGGTAATTGTTACGGCTTTACTTTATCATTAGCTACAAAAAAAATTCTTCGTTTCTTTTTCTCTCTTAATTTCCCCTCTCTGTCCTGCTCTAAGTAAATCTGACGACCTAGTCCACAAATTTCAAAATTTCATCATGACAAGTTTCAAGAGAAAATACACGATTAAACCCGGTTCTCCAACTTCCAACGTAGACCCCTACTACCATGTCTCCTTCTCTAACATCAGGGGTCTACGTTCTAACCTTCCAGAGGTTGAAACCCAATTACAGGAGACTAATCCAGACCTTTTATTTTTAAGTGAAACTGGCATTGGACAGGCTATTTCCCTAGAAGAGTTCGCAATTAAAGGATAATCTAACTTAACCTCTAAATTTAGATCGCCATGGGCATGGAATATGCGCCTATATTAAAGATAGCTTTCCATGTGGTAGGGACATCTTCAGGGAAGATCCTAACTTACCCTATATGTGCTTCCGGGTTGCTTTAGCTCACACTACGGCATTTTTATTTACTCTCTATCGCCCCCACAACAGCGGAGTTACTATATTTAAAAGCATATCTGAGAAAATTGACCAAGTCCTATCTGCTTATCCTTCGACTAACATTCACGTATGTGGAGACTTCAATGTTCACAACGTCGAATGGTTGACCCACTCAAAAAAGACCGATGATGAGGGGAGGTTTTGTCATGATTTCTCCATTGCCTATGACCTCACTCAGATTGTTCAGGAACCCACCCGCGTGCCCGACAATGACGGCCAGTATGCAAGCCTACTAGACCTTTTTCTCACAACTTGCCCTGAACTATGTTCAGTTTCTGTTCTGTCGCCTCTTGGATCTTCTGTTGTATCAATTAAGATAAAAATGAAATGTAATAAGTCCCCAGACGTACCTCTTCATCGTACAGTATATCGATACACTAAGGCTGACTGGGATAGCTTCCGTACATTTATAACTGATCTACCTCTGCATTCCATATTTAAAAAGGATGTGTCCTCTATAGTATTAGACCTGACGGAATGGTTAATTGTAGGTATTGATCGTTTCATACCCTCGAAAAAGTTTCAGCAAAAACCTAACAGCCAGCCATGGTTCTCTCCAGAATGTGCTGATGCCATTGCGCACAGAAATCACTTTTTCCACTGTTTCTAACGTAATAGATGTATGGAAACAAAGCCGCTTTCAGGACTGCCAGCAACCATTGTAAGAAAGTAATAAAGAGCGCAAGATGGTTGTATGCTCAATCTGTTAAGTCCAAAGTATCTGTGCAGCGGCTTGGTTCCCACCAGTTTTGGCAAATAGCAAACATAATTCTGAACAGAAGTGTGCGCTCCATTCCAACTATCATCAATGGACCTGAGGTAATCTCGTCAGCATCAGACAAAGCCAAACTCTTTGTCAAGAACTTTGCAGCTAATTCTACCTTTTGCGATCAAGGCCGCCAACCCCCAATATTTCCTCCTGTATCTGAAAACACACTATGTGATATACGTATATCTGTACGTGATGTTGCCAAGTTAATCAAAAACCTTGATTCGAGTAAAGCAACTGGCCCGGACGGTATTCCAATTATTGTACTCAAAAAACTTCAACCTGAACTAGCGCCCATACTTACAAAACTATTTAAACGTTGTCTTAAGGAAAATAGTTTCCCATCTCCCTGGAAAATTTCATCTGTATGCCCTGTATTTAAGAATTCAGGTGATCGCTCATCCCCCTCTCAGTACAGGCCAATAAGTCTCCTGTGCGTCATGAGTAAGTTGCTGGAATCTGTGTTAAATACAGAAGTAATCAACCATCTCAACAAAAATAACCTTCTTAGTGACACTCAATATGGTTTCCGTTCTGCTAGATCTACAGCAGATGTGCTTACAGTTATATCGCATAGGATTAGCAAATCTCTCGACGGAGGCAACCTTTCTAGGGCAATTGCTCTTGACATATCTAAGGCCTTTGATAGGGTATGGCATAAAGGTTTACTTCATAAGATCTCTAGCTATGGTATAGCTGGAAATGTCTTCTCAATTATTAAATCATTTCTTTCTGATAGGTTCATAAGAGTAGTAATTGAGGGGCAAAAATCAGAAGCCCACAGTATTAATGCCGGTGTCCCTCAGGGGTCCATCCTGGGCCCAACTCTTTTCCTGATCTACATTAATGATCTTCCAAATCACATCCTTAAATCATTTGTAGACATTTATGCTGACGACACTACCATTTATGGTAGCACATCTAAGACAGTAAACGACCAAGTTCTCTCCAATTCTCTCTCCTCTGATCTTGAGCATGTAGTACAATGGGGAAAGGAGTGGCTGGTTACTTTTAATGCATCTAAAACCAAGCTTCTCTCTTTACATCATCAACATTCTGATCCACATCTGACATCAATTGAAATGAATGGCTCTCGTCTTCAGGAGGCCTCCAGTTTTGACAAGCTTCTGGGCTTGACCATTACTCCTGATCTTAAATGGAACACGTACATCAAATCTGTTGCCAAGGCCGCTGGAAAAATGGTGGGATCTTTCTATCGATCCAGTAGATATCTCACTGCTGATGCAATTCTCTATCTATATAAGAGCCAGGTACGTCCAAGGATGGAATACTGTTGCCACATCTGGGCAGGAGCTGCTAGAAAGGACTTGTCCTGCCTTGATAGAGTTCAAAATAGACTTCGTAGCCTCGTAGGAGATGTCCTTTTCTCTTCCTTGCAACCTCTATCTCACAGAAGAGATGTTGCGAGTTTGTCTCTGATGTATCGTTATTTTCATGGAAAGTGTTTGACTGAGCTTCAATCTATGGTCCCCCCTCGCCAAACTTTCACAAGAAACACTCGTCTAGCTGTAAACACTATCAATAATTCCCCCCACTCTTTATCTGTGCCTAAACCTAAACGTAGATTCCATGAACAAAGCTTTTTTATTAGAACTCCACGCCTGTGGAATTGTCTTCCGTTTTCCTGCTTTCCGGCTGACTACAATATGGTTGTCTTCAAGTCTAACATAAATAAGTTCTTGATGAGCCGTTCCATATAAGTTATCAAATTTAACAAATTTTCATTACTAATGATTATTATATTGTCCAATTTCTACTGTACACTCTTTAACCCTTATCCTAGAGTGGCCTCTTGACCTTGATAATGAGTCGATACCTATGAAAAAAAAGAAAACGCCCAATGTGAACAAGTTCTAATTGAATCGTCCCCCTAAGTAATCCAAGTTACAAAATTCCCACTGTTTACTATGCTAAAATCACAATAACTAATGTATACCTATTAACCCTTATCCTCGAGTGGCCTCTGGGCCTTGATAAGTGGTGACACCCTTGTAAAAAAAAAGAAAAGGTGTGCTGAAGTCTATAGTGATCTACTGATGCAATCAGGTGGCCACTAGCAGACCCTTGGTATGGAAGCAAGACTAAGCGCCGACCCACATGTCCAAAGCGAATCAAGTTTGACTTTCAGAATGAGTGCTACGATTTTGTACCCTTCTTTTACTGGCTCTCCCTCCTTTCCGACCTGAACCAGCTGGACGACTTCGTTTGTTCATATGTCGAGAACATCACCAACATGACCTCGTACAATATCAAAGCTATTCGGATCGCCTACATCCGCCAACTACTCGCCGAGCTTCCGCCAGCTGTTGTAGAAAAGGCATGCTCCCAGTTCCGGACTCGTATCGGTGGTGGTGATTGAGGCTGAAGGCGGCTACGTTCAATAGATGTCAGATATACTACATAATCAAGTTACCTGAATTGATTTATTCAATAAAAGCTTTAAAAAGAAATTGCAGGCTTGTTCTTTTTCGAGCGACAAACTGTAGCGGCTTGTTTATAACTCATCATGCATTCAAGTGAATGTTGCATCTTCGCCCCTTTTATTTTTCTTTATTTGGTTCTACCATACTATATTGTCGACTTGTGTACATGATTTTGAAGCATTTTTAGCATCTTTCTCTTTTTATTTTCCTCATTTTTATCGCGATATCTATTACCCTGCCGGAAGAGAGAAAGAACTTAACGGAACGTGACAAGGATAATGGAATCGGTTAAGCTGAGTTCAAATTCAACCGGATCGATTGCTTACACTTAACGCTCTAATATCGTTGAGAATGCGATTGACAACCCTGCGACCTATTTAGAATGGCGTGTGGCTGCCTTCCACGTAGATGAAACTAGACATAGGGGAACGTACATGAGATCGAAAGGAAATAGTTATGAATTGAAAAGAATTGAAATATTTTGTTAACATGAACACTTTTTTCGTTTGAAGTGGAATATAAATTTGGTTCTTAAAAACAATGGATTGTCTGGGAAATTACAACTAATGATATGTTTCTATATTATAGCGAAACATAAAAAACTAGAGTCGAATTAAAATACAAATAAAACGAAATTCATATATTCGATGTTATTTTTACATCGGTTTGTTTTTTTATAGAATTGTTTAGGTAAAGAAATACATTTAAAGTGAAGTTCAAAAATAGTAATACTGTTGTATATTGAAGGGAACCAGTAAGAGACGAAGTAATTAGTATTGAAATTTATTATTGAACGAGAATTCTGTAATCCAACATAGTTATTAAATATAAAAAAGAATATAATTTTGTTAGTTAATATACGATTCCAGGAATGCAGTGAATTGTCCATTATAGTGAGGAATGCAAATTAGAATAACTTATACAATAAGAGAATGAAATAAACAGAAAATCATGTTGATTAAATTAGGTCGAATAATGAAACTATGAAATTAAAGTATGTTCACAGAGAAGATCTGCAACTTGTGTTGCCAGGACACGTGTGGGAAGCATGTGCATTCCCATGTCTGGCCCGCGTGTTGACGTCAAAAGGAAAGATGAAATAAATTTACACACTCAAGTTAGACTAGAATGGAGTCAGCCAGAGAGTCCGAGAGCGTCCGGTAGAGCAGAAAGAATGACGGAAACTTCTTAGGAAGCGAAAGGGAGGGAAAGCATCGAATTTCAATCACCAGCTGGATGAATAACTGTTAATTATGTAATCCTTTTTTTCTTCGATTTTCATCCACCGCAAGGTTATGAGTTTTGTCTTTATCGCCTTGTAGAATGAACGTTCTATGTTAACTCCGTTTCCCAAGGTTGACTGTATTCCCCGCTCTTTGATAATGCATCTTCCTCCTGTTTTAAGAACTTTCATTAACACTTTCTTCACATCTATCGTAGCCCCCACTGTCTATTGCTCCTATAATAAATGTGTACCCCGCAACGCAACAATACAAATGCAATCAATAATCTAGGACGATTGAGCGAAAATAATACTACGCTTACCTATGGAAATATACAGTTTATTTGATAGTTTTTACAGTGTAGAGCAGAGAATATTGGAAGTTAAATTAAGTTACTGTCTCAATTTACAGATGGCATTGCAGAGATGATCGAGTGAATACTGTTAGTAAAACCAAAACCCCTTTTTAAATAGTGTATAAATTAATTGGGGCTCTATTTAGTTAATTAAATAAACATATTTACAATAAAGTATTGTCATTCAATCTCTTAGATAAAATCTGTGACGAGTTAAAACATAAAACTTCATCCGTTGCTACATATACACAACTTTCAGTAAGCAGCATGAATTGACGATTGTAAAAATTTTAAACAGGCACATTTTTAGCAAGGAAAAAATTGAGATGTCAAATCATATAAATATTCAATTATCCGTTTTTTGTCTTTATTGTTATTTTCTCTTAAATCCATGGTTGTTATAAGATAACAACATTCAGAAATGAGACAATGACAATGAACTGGCTAAACAGGATTGGTACTGCATTTTATCTTGACTGATGAGATTAAAATTTACACAGTTTAATTATTCATTTTTTTCGTTGCAATTGTAATTATTACTTTTCAGCACAGATTAAGCAGATAGGTCCAAACCAAATTTATTTCAACACAAACAGCATACAAATAGTTTTAAGTATAATTTGTTGAGCAAAAACAAAGTAGGGGAAGGAACAGGAGAATTCACGTTTTCATCATGTTTATAGAATACTAACATTACTTTCTCTGTGTTTTAGTGCGCATATTACGATTTCCTTGTCCAGTTGAGCGACATGTCATGTATGAATGAAAACTAATTTGGACTAGCACCACCTCCATCATGTCAACGACTAATGTTCAATCTGAAAAAGCAAAAGTAAAGCAACTATGAAAAGGGAGATTCGCATAAAAATTAAAATAAATTACTATATAAGTATACAAAATGGACAGTATAAAATACTCTTTCTCGAATTGTTTGTGTATAATCGTTGAGTCTTTCTGTATATGATTGCACATTCTCGTCAGGTCTTTCTCTATATGATTGCAAATTACACAAGTCTCTGACTGAATTGAGAACGGGTAGTCGTAGATTTCTCAGGAGAGAACCTGCTCAGGAAAGGGCTTGGTCTAAGAAACATGCAGGGAAGCAATTTACGCATATGAGGAATATTTTAGTATTATCAGCAAATTTCACTGCTTATGTGTGTGTGAGTCTATTAAATCTAGTAGCAAAAATTACGTTTACAAGCCAAATGCTTTTGTAAACTTATAGCGAATATAAATATTAATATTTTCATAGCAATCTCAACTAAATAAAACTTTTCGATACAACCGCGATAGAAAATAGAGCTTTACATAAATATATTCTTCGACAGGATACCCACCCAAAAATATTCAAAAATATTAAATTTACCGCATTAAGGACATTTTTATAGTTTGGGATATTCCTTATTTGATTGTTTTGTAAATTTATGTAAATATGTTTTACACTTTTAAATTGTGTCCCTCTCTATCTTCGAAAGCCAAATTTTAAGATGATCAATTTAAAAAATATAAACCCAGCTAACCGGTTCACACCTCGCTCCACAGAACTAAATCAAGTTATAATTACGATTTTAAAAAATAATATGAAATACAAATATTGTTTACTACACAAAATGGCGAGGGAAAAAAGCAAACAGAAACCACGTTATGTCTTAACATATTTTTTCTTTGCATACTAATTGAAAGTCTAAAGGGTTATATATACTGACTTTAGGTTTTGGTTTCAATCACAGCTCGGATATTACTTTACTCACGAGAAGTGAACTGTTTAGAACAAAAACATAATACTCGCATGGACATGTTTTTGTTTTTTCCGGAATTTAACGTTTTGTTTAATACCAGGCAACGCCAGGTACAAATTCTAGTATATCAATAAAACTAAGAATGTGTGCATGTATGTGGACACTTCTCAACTTTTTACTATGGGAAATTTGGTAATGTAGGGATTCAAATATATGAAAACAGTTTTAATGTGTTCATCTGGCAAAAGGAGCTGCTAGGGGGTCAAATTGAACTATAGATACTAGATCAGTTTATTTTATCAGTTTCTCAACTGTTTATCGACTGCGCACGCGCGGTCGTTAAACATAATAGCTTCCTTATGTTAAGAACAAGTAGGATTGAAAACACTTTTTTAAAGATCGTATCAAGCCGGACTAGTGGTTATCGTACTTTACTCCCTTCCTTTAGGTTTTAGTTTCGCTCTCAGCTCAAGCATGTTTTACTTACAAGAAGTTACCTGTTTAGAAAAAACCCCATAATACTCGCATGCACATGTAACAGTTTATTTCCATTTTTTATTTCTCCATTATTTTTACGTTACATTTAATACCGACGGTATTTTAGTTTATAATAAATAAGAAACCTGCATTAATTAAAATATAATAATCATCCGTATTTTACGACCGGGTAACGCCGGCGACCTGCTAATTTATATATATATATATATATATATATATATATATATATATATATATATATATATATATATATATATATATTGTTGTGTCTATTGAACTAATTTTCTGTCCTTCGCATAGTTTATGTCTGTGCTGTACGTGTTGATAATAATTTTCCTCTGAAAACTAAACTGGCAAATGCCCTAATATTTATGCTATGTTTTCGATTGTATTATTGCTTATTCGAATATGTTTTAATATTGTAGCAAATAAATACTCGTATATATTTGCTAATATCTATCAGGAACGAATATATACTGCAATGTCTGCCCGAAAGGAAAATACTAGATGGAAAATTGAATCATGGTAAACAAACATATACTAAACTACATCCACTAAAGATAATTTAATACTTCGATGAATACTATCTCGAGAGCAGAACAAATACTAAACTCCAAACGAAAACGTGGCCTGAGGAAAATGTTCTCATGAGAACTGAGAAAGATACTACAGTAATCTCCATGTCATAAAATTAAACATTGTAATGTCTGGGAGGTTGATATTATAACAAAAAACGGAGGATAGTATCATGACTACAAAAAGAAATTATCCCTCCTACAAATGAACGTAATGCTGAGAGAATATTCAGATAACAAAAATACATATATTACACTATTTCTTATTAGAATTAATTATTTAAATATGTTAACATTCATATGAAATTGTATAGTAAATGAATTGCTTATTATTATATAGTAATACGAGGGGCGTGCTATGACACAGTTCCCATATAGTAGAGCAACGAAACTTGGCACAGTTATTAGTCTTTCTCTACATAGGAACCACCCAGAGTTATGCATTTCTCCAATCGTTTGATGCAGCTCTGGAGACTGTTTTTGTAGAACACCCCAGGTTGGTCCTCCAACCTCGACGTGACTTCAAAATAAAGGCTGCATCATCTGGGAAACGCTTTCCTTTCAAAAACAAATTCATGTCTGGGAAGAGGTGAAAGTCATAGGGGGAAATCAGGAGAGTAAGGAGTATGGGGTAGGATTTCATAACCACACGCCCGTGCTTCAGATCTGGCAACATGCGAGTTGTGGACCGGAGCGTTGTCCTGTAGGAGGAGGGTACCTTTGCTGATCTTGTCCCGCCTCTTGATTTTGAAAGCTTCACTTAATTTCCTTAAAACTGAAGCATAATAGGCTCCTGTATTTGTGGTACCCTTTGTCAGGAAATCTATCATCACTACTACGTCCTGGTCCCAGAAGACTGTGAGCATGACATTGTAAGACGAGGGCTGCACCCTTGCCTTCTTTGGAGGTGGTGAGTCCAAGTGTTTCCACTGCATTGACTGCGATTTGGTCTCTGGATCATAGTGATGGACCCAGGTTTCATCCTGTGTAATCAGTCTTTTGAAAAACTTTGACTCATCTTCTTGGCACATCTCCAAATTCATCCTCGAGCACTCAACGCGTTCTCGCTTCTACGATGGTGTTAGCAACCTGGGAATCCATCTGGCAGACACCTTATTCATATGCAAATGACCATGAATGATAGTTTCCACAGACCCTTTGCTAATCTTGACATCTTGGGATATTTGGCGAATAGTAATGCGCCAATCTTCCAAAATGGCAGCCTCAACTTGACGGATAGACTTTCGGCCATGTTTGAATTCACGACACAAGCGTTTTATGATAGGGCATTATCATTATAAGTTTATTTCATTTCATCAAAAGTCTCCTGTGGTGTGCGTCCTTTCAAATACAAAAACCGGATCACTAATCGACATTCAACAGGCTCCATTTCACACCTGACTCAGTTCAAACACCTGTGAAACAGAAACCACAATTAGTTCAGGGCTGTAATTTGCGACATAAGCCGTAAAGATATAAATCATTGCACATGCAAAATTTCAGCTAGATCAGACAACTGCAAGTGGGTCAGGGGCATTACTTATTGCATGCCCCTCGTACTATAGTTTCGGATTTGTAGAAATAGATGCAAAGCCTCCATTAATAATATGCGTGATATATCCCAAAATATATTCATAGTATACAAAAACGGTTTGGACATTTGAATGCATTGCTTCAACAATGCTAAGAGAAATAGCGATACAAATTTTCCCCAGAAGAAAAATATTTTCTCTTGTAATTCAGAGTAATTTTTTGCTGTAAACTATTGACCTTAAAGTCAATAGTAATAGTGTTGCATGTCTGATTTCCTTATTTTTATTAAATTTGGCCGTAACCCAAGATCACAGACGTTGACATTTTTGCCTTGAGGGAAAGCACAACGCCAAAGTAGCATTATTCCAAAACGAACTAATAATACAAAAAGAAATAGAAATACATTACGGAAAATTCAAGGTCAGAATTTGCACTTTGTATGTCGACTGCCATTGTACGTAATAATTTCATTTGTGAATTGACTTTCGTGATAGATGGGAATTGACTACGATTGATTGCCTCCTTTTTCAATATCTGTTGGACCTACAGTGATGAATATAGTATGTCATCTAAGTTACAAAAATCATTGGATTTACTAAACCTCTTCATTTAGTCATTTTGATTAAAAATAATTGAAAGCTTAAATAAGGAAAATACTGAATTATTCAGTAAAAAGGCTCCAAATTACAAAATATTTTATATTAAGTTGAATAATATAGTATATATTTTCGTTAAAACTTGTAATGAAAAAATAGGAATGTAAAAGTAGTTAAACTGAAAAAAGAATAACCACAAATTATCCACTAATTTCATATTGTGAAAGGATTTTAAATTAGATAATTCATTTCTTTAAACCTTTAAAAGATATGCTTATTAAACAAATTTCGAAATAACCAAAGTAATAAAGAGCGGATATTGAACTAAATCAAATTTATTTAGTGAAAAATAACAACAAGCTATGCATATAGACATAGTAAAGTCAGTTAATTTCACGTGTGTTTTATATATATATATATATATATATATATATATATATATATATATATATATTCATATGTGTGTGTATATATGTGTGTGTATATATGTGTATGCATATATATATACATATATACATATACATATGCAATTTACAAGCACTTAAATTTCTTGCATTTTTGTGTTATTTGCCCTATAAGTATTATAGTTGAGCTCGCCTTTGGAAATAACAAAAAAAAACGATCACCTTAGCGGAATTCAGTATTCCAACAATCTGTTTTCGAATATTCTCATGTGTGTTTATTATGTGTGGTCGTTGATTTAGCATTCCCTCTAATTTTGGGATAAATAGACGGTAGTCTACAGTAACATGTTAGCCTAAGAAGTTAACAGTACCTTAATCGCTGGAATCGAATTTTACGACCAGAATTAATTTTATACACTGGTTATTTCGTAAGCATAAAACACTATTATGTGCAGACATAAAAAATAATTGCAATATTTATTTTTTTAAAATACATATATATATATATATATATATATATAAATGATTGTAATATTTATTTTTTTAAAAATACATTATATATATATATAAATAATTGTAATATGTATTTTTTAAATATATATATTTATATATATATATATATATATAAATAATTGTAATATTTATTTAAAAAATGAACATATATATATATATATACGTTTGCATTTTGTAAGTAAATGTTACAAAACTTAAATATTGTCGATAACCGTCTCCCTCCCCCTTATTATCTCTTAACCCCTCCTTTCTCGTATTTCCTCTGAAATACTTCTTCCAAATACTAACAACCATTTCTGTAAGGTCTGACGAGGCTGTTGGATCGTAAACATGGTCCAACATCCGAAACATATGTAATCAAACAAATAAAACAGTAATAAAAAGATAAAACCCATATTTGCTCTGCAATAGTATTGAGCACTCTCTTCAGGTTTTTACTAATTACCAGGTCCATATATATATATATATATATATATATATATATATATATATATATGTATATATATATATATATATATATATATATATATATATTGAAGTAAAATACGCCAGTGCGCATCAGTTATGAACTTTGATTAAATATAACGGGCAGGCCTTCTGTACATAAAGAAGCATTACTTTTCTAAAGAACAAGCTAACAGGTATTTTCATTGATCATAGTGTAATCCGAAAGTTCATCGAGAACTTTAGCATAAACGAAAATCTTCTTCGTTCCAAAGGTTAAAATATTTTACTACAACATTACGTAGTGATGTTTCTCGTCAGTTTTTACAAAATGAAAAGATACTGCTGCTCAAATATCCCTTAATTAATTAGAATAACTTTGACAGATAAGAACATAGACATACCATAAATTACTTGCAGAAAAAGAATAATTATTTATCGTCGAATTCTCGTGTGAGAATACAGAATAAATAACAGATGCAATTATTGTGCTTCTTTAATTTTATGGGATGTTATAGTATCAGGCAATATTCGAGAGCTATGTATAACATTAACTGTTTAAAACAGGTTGATTGTGTTTCTTTTCTACTACATTTTCTAATTAAACATTGTTTCTTTTACTATTTTACTATAGTTTTATTTTACAAGAGCTCAGAGAGAATATTCTTATCATGGATACCCATAGCTCGGGTTTTAAAATGCAACAAAGAAATGAGAAAATATTATGCCCAACTAAAACAATAATCTATTCGAGTTAAAATACGAAACAGTTAAACGTCATTTTCTAGGACATATTAATGGCGATTAAGTTCACAATGGATAAAAAATATTATTTAAAAAAATAACTTGGCACCTACACAATGTAAACTAGCGCATGCCAGAAATATCAGATAAAATTATCCGTATACAAGACCGTATACACATAGTGAAGTTAAGTTTGAAACCAAGTCTCTAATTAAATTGAAGTTTGAAACCAAGTTTGAAACCAAGTTTGAAACCAAGTCTCTAATTAAATTGAAGTTTGAAACCAAGTTTCTAATTAAGTTTAAGTTTAAAAGGTAAGTTTGAAACCAAGTCTCTAATTAAAAACTGAATTTTATAAACAGGATGTCCAAAAGGTCAATTGAAATATTTATTATTTTATGTTCGCGATTATATTTTCTTTATTTTACAGATAATATTTTGGAAATTAATTATGGATAAGTATAGCATTGAACAACGTATGCAAGTTGTGAAATTGTTTTAGCAAAATTGGGGGTCAATTGTTTTGAGCGACAACAGCATCTCTCGCTATGGCAATGTAAAATGGCTAGCACGTTACCCAGACTTCACTAGCCCTGATTTTCTCTTTTGGGGATAACTTAAAGAAAGGGTCTATGTTAACAAATTCTAAACCCTGCAAGAATTTCAGGAAAAAAAATCAGGAACGAAATAAGGCAGTTTAATCGCAATCTAGAGACTCTGTAATCTGTCATGAATAAATTTTTTGAGAGAGCACAAAAACGAGAAGCTAAAAATGGGCTACATTTAAGAGACATTATTTTCATGAAATTGTTTTAATTTTGCATTTATTTTAAAAATGTTTTAGTCAGATTGTGTGAAAATTACAGAAAGTTATCAAAAAATATAGAATCTTTTAAAATTCCAAACGTTTCAGTGACTTTTTTGACAGCCTTTTTTGAAACCAAATAATGGCTCTACACTACGCTACAGATTTTTACCTACCGAAAAACGTCTGCAATTGAAAATGTAAATTAAAACAATGCTTGACCGTAAAACAAAATAAAAACAAAAACCTGTAACCATAAGGCGATCAGTTTTTGCCAGTCTGCCAAATAGCAAATACAAAGGCATATCTTACAGTAATATTTGATTGACAAATCAGCAAATAATAGGAAATAAAAAATTTTGGAATAGTAACGAGAATAAAAAAATTACATGGAACAACAGCACATCAGCAAACAAACTCCGGAAGTTGGTTGATATATAATGTATTTAGGAAATTTATAAATGATTATCTACAGACGTTTGTACAATTGAAGATTAAATGGAAGCAAGCAATTAGATTTGTGAATGAGCTTCTTGTTGTTGAAATACTCGGTCGGAGTCGCGGACCGTTGTAATTATCACTAAGGTGTTCTGGCTGGTCTCTTCCTAGGTCCTCTGAATTCTATTAAGTTGCAAATTGAGCTCTCTGGCGACCAGCGAGGGGGAGAGAGAAGTTGGGTGGCTGGAGTCCTCTACCGAGACCTTATCTCTGTCTCTCCAGAGATCTCTCTCTGTCTTCTCTCTTCTTATCTTCTATCTCTCTCTCTCTCTCTGATTAAATCGAGTTTTACAGATCTTATATAGTAAAACCCTTGAATAATAACGACGCCTACGTTCGTCTTCGACCGATCAAATTGATTGATAACAATCCACCTGATTCCTTCTCATTGGTCAATTTGGCCTGTGGCAGGTATTATTTCCCCAATTTCCAAAATCAAATTGACTCCTCCCCAACTTGTCTGACCCCGCCTTCTTTATAATGTTTTTTTTTCCATATTATCAACTGATAATCAGAGGAAATATTATTGTTTAGCTTGTAATAGATCACCAGCTTTCATCTATTTAAAAATATCCGTTTGATATTCTTTCCCCTTTGAATTTATTTGTTTTGTAAAAACATCCGTGTGATTTTTAAAAAAATATTCTTTACATGTTAGAATTCCCTTTTAGCGCCCAAAACAATTTGCCAAAAGACATTTTTAGATAAGTCATATTGAAAAACAATTCATGTCGAACCTTGGGCTGACGTCATGAATTCTTTTATCAGGCCCGATCTGTTTCGTGTGTGTGTGTGTTTCTCAGATCAAAAAGGATCCGACATTTCACCTGTCATCCAACACATTTCAAGCCGAACGACATTTCAAAGCTCTGATCCGGAATATTTTGTGTTTAGCTCGTGTAGTTCAAACGCGAGCGTATTTTGGTTAAAAAATGTTTTAAGTAATCTTTCGCTTTGAAGTTTAGCAGGCGATTTCTATTTTTATCCCCCGACCGTATGGTATCTTAACAAGATTTTGATACATAAAAATATTAACTAAAAAAAAATTATTTTTTTTTCTGTAACCGGTGTTCGCCCGGGATTGATTATCACATTTAACAAAAAACGTCACATCGACCCTACTGATCTGATGTGGCCCCTCATTGGTGTTACATTGACACCGCGATATATATATATATATATATATATATATATATATATATATATATATATATATATATATATATATATATATGTTGTGACCAAATTAATTTCCAGCAAAGAATCAATGACCGCTCAGATAAAAAAGGGAGCAATGCACTTACCTTAGGTTGCGAAAGAATTGCCCGCTTCCGCGACGTAATCGTCTTGTAGTATCTTCGCCAGACGGAAGTGGAAAAGATTTACTTTCAATTGCCGGCAACTGAATAAATTTGTGGTGAAGAAAAAAAGAGAGAGAAGACAAGGGAATCTCCCCTCTTATATAATGGAAGGTCAGTTGATTAACTATTACGTGATCCGGAGCACAAAATAAAACTTTAAAAGGGTGAATAACAACAACAATTCTTCTTGGTATTCAAGTTAAGTGCACGCCGATCCTTCTCTTCTCGAGCAATCATTAATCCTTTTTTTCACACGATCCCCAAGAAAGATAAAAAAGAAAATGCGTGGAAAAACAAAGGATATAAAGCCATGCAATTACTTAATATAGTGTACGTATTAGTATTTTTTTTGGAGTCCCTAACTATTCTGTGAGGAGGCTAGGCCTATCTCGTCGTCTTCTCTTAGGTGCACAATCCGTACAATACCACTACTGCCTTTCCGGAGGTGGAGAAACAATTCTCACACACCTGAAGTGACACCAGTCATCACAGCCGTCACAACAGATCATATCCTGATCACCTTGCGGGGAATTGCACACACGACAAAGCCAAATCACCTCTTCTTCCTGGGAAGGAGTCGATTGAAGGGAAACTGCACCATCGACCGATGCAGGGATGGACTGATCCTGACTCTCGCTGTTTAAAGAGAGCTCAAGTGGAAAGAGGTTCTTCAATGAGTGAATGTGTGCTGCATTGCCCCCTGCCTTACCTTTGCAGACCTTACTACACCATCCTCACCATAAAACATTTCCAATATAAATGCTGGAGTACCTCAGGGGTCAATCCTAGGCCCAACTCTCTTCCTGATCTACATCAATGACCTCCCTAAACACATACTTAAATTATTCGTTGACATCTATGCTGATGGCACGACCATCTACGGCAACAGATCAAAGGCTGTAAATGACAAAGTTCTCTCTGATTCTCTCTCCTCTGATCTCGAGTGCGTGGTTCAGTGGGGGAAGATGTGGCTGGTTACCTTTAATGCACCCAAAACCAAACTCCTATCCTTACATCATCAACGCTCTGATCCCCATCTGGCATCAATTGTGATGGATGGCTCTCGTCTGGGTGAGGCCCCGTGTTTTGACAAGCTTCTGGGTTTGACCTTTACTCCTGATCTGAAATGGAACACGTACATCAAGTCTGTTGCCAAGGTCGCTGGAAAGATGGTGGGATCCTTCTACCGCTCCAGAAGATATCTCACTACTGATGCAATTATCTATCTATATAAAAGCAAAGTACGTCCAAGGATGGAATACTGTTGCCATATCTGGGCAAGAGCTGCTAAGAACAGCCGATCCTGCCTTGACAGAGTACAAAATAGACTTCGTGGCTTAGTGGGGGATGCCCTTTTCTCTACTCTGCAACCTCTCTCCCACAGGAGAGACGTTGCGAGCCTATCTTTGTTATATCGTTATTTCCATGGCAGGTGTTCGTCTGAACTCCAATCTCTGGTCCCCCCTCGTCAATCTTTCACGAAAAACACCCGTCTAGCTGAATCCACTGTGAAAAATTTCCCCCACTCTATATCTGTGCCTAAATCAAAACGCGGATTCCATGAACAAAGCTTCTTTCTTAGAACTGCACGCCTGTGGAACTCTGTTCCGTCTGCCTGCTTCCCACCAGACTACAACTTGGATGTCTTCAAGTCCAATGTTAACAAATTCCTAATGAACCGCCCCCTTACGTAATGTACTTGCAATAACCCTTATCCCTGAGTGGCTTATGGGTATTGATATATGGTGATCACTGTGTAAAAAAATATAATACCGAGAACCCAAAAGGGTCTTGGTTTAAGAGGACTTTTAACTAAAACGACATCTCCGTTCTTAAGCCTGTTTCGGAAAGGCACCCTTGAACGGCCCAGGGGCTTCTCTCTGAGACTTAAGAGGTATTAATCATACCATAGTGCTCTGAACTTCTCCAGACACTGGTTTCGTACCTGCATAGTCCTGAGAAGCCTCTCTCGACTTGGAGGGAGGTGGGAAGAAAAATCTTCCTCATTTAAACTCAAAAGTAGTCCAGGACTCTTATTGGGCCTCAGAAACATGTTTGGAGTTACTGCCTCCAGCTCAGTCTCCGCGGATTCTCGATAAGTTAGAGGGCGGTTGTTAATTGCCCTTTGTATATCCGATACTATGGTTAGTAACGTGAAATAATCTATCTCACCTCTACCAACCACCTTATGCAGACAATTTTTAATTGTCTGCATAAGCAAGGCGAAAATAGAGGGATAGGACAGAATTTAATCGGACACGAGCCAAACTTCTGTTGATAATCGTGGCTCAACATCAACCTCTTAAATAACCGCCCACCTCCTATGAAGGTCTTAGCATTGTCACAGCCCTAGCTTTTGCAAACACCAGATCAGATTGGCAATTTTGCACTACATATGCTGCGAAGCCCTATGCCTCTGGAGATGCATCGCAGAAAAGAAAAAGTTTGCCAGCCTCATTCTCACTGAGTGCTCTTCTGGGGAAGGAGACGGTCTCCAGCTCAGAGAGATCAAGGGAAAGCTTCCTCCATAAGGACAAGTATTCCGGTGGGACCCTTACATCCCATCCCAATCCCTTCTTCCAAAGTTCACCCAACAAAATACGGCCACGTAACGAAACCGGTAGGCACAATGATAACGGGTCATAGACTCTAGCTGTCTCGCTGAGGATCCGTCTCTTTGTAAAGGCACTAGAGTCGCACTCAACAGCTGCTACACAAAAAGTGTCTGAGAGAGGACAGTATCTATATCCGAGCACCTTCTCCCATTTGTTGCCATGGTCACTCAGGGAACCATGCTCCTGCATTTTTTTTCGAATCGCCACATGGTTAGAATTACAGGACTGCAGTTCGAATCCTCCCTGACGCAATCGTTCCCGGGTGAGTGTATATAACCGGCACATTTCATGGGATCATCGTGCGACATAACCAAATTATCCACGTAAAACCGATTCTTCATCATGGATCTACAATTATTCATGGGAAACTGCGCTGCATGGTATTTAAGGACATAATTTAATATAAATGGACTAGCAGCACACCCAAAAATAATTGTGTTGTATCTGAAGCAGCGTAGGCGACCTCCTTCTTTTAGGAAAAAACAGAACTTATTCCTGTCCGATTAAAGCTTCAGACGGATCATTAAGAAGGCCTTCTTAATATCTGCTAACACGACGTGCTTATTAGCACGAAAGGTAAGTAACAAATCTAGTAGGTCACGAGTAAGATTTATTTCCTGGTAGGTAGCCTCGTTAAGGGAAGGAGAGTCACCAACTTTGAGGCTGCAGTTGAACACTGGCCGAATCTTAGTGGTGGAGGTAGGGTCCGATTTCAGGACAGGCCTGTGCGGAATCCAGACAAACTCTCCGAACCGTTGAGGAGGCACGAAGATCTCCTCTATAATTCCATCCCGTTCCTGCTGATGGAAAACCTTCAAATATTCATGATAAAGTTGCATCTTCTCCAATCTCTGCACGACGTTCCAATATTCGCAGAGCCACTGCATGGTTGGAAGGAACATAAGAGATCTTATCGTCCTCCCATGGTAACTGAGCGTAATATTTGTTATCCTTAAATAAAATAGACTGTCGAAAGAGAGCAATCTTCTGTTCATCATAATTAGACCGTTCCTGTTCTTCAATACCCAGTGACTCTACACTGAATATCTTCTCCCAACCCCTTTGTACATCACTTTCAGGGAAGAAATCACTTAGAGGGTCTTCATAGGTGCCCTGAGACTCCAGCACAAAACATAGGTGAGATGGGTTGACCTCAGCAGTCGACGCAAGTACAGCATCGAAGGTAAGGCATTCTGAGTTCTTGTCCACAGAATGGTCAGTATGTAAAAACTGCTTTACTTCACCGAAGGGGACGAGTCCTATTGATGTCAAAAAGGCCTGTCCAAGCAAACAAGGAACTAATTGAAGGCTGCCTAAATGTTGAATAACATCCAGCCCAATTATTCCATGAATTGGAATAAAATTTGTGCCTCTGTTAAATCTGGCGGCTAAGGGATATTTGAGGCGTTCAAATTCATTCCAAATAAAATCCAGATTCTCGATGTGTACCGAAATATCAATATTTTCGTGTACCAACACCGTCAGGGAAAATGGACAACCAGATCCAATGCTAGCCTCCAATGCTACCTCTTTAAAACGCCTGTCGCAATCGCCAAGGATGGTAGTCAGCCTAATTTCACAATCATGTCCAATGGATTCCAAGTGACCGAGGGGGTTCAAGACCTTACTGGACAAATAAGTCCGTTCACTGCCTGTGTCCAATAGACAGTTGACGGAAACACTTTTATCACCCCTACCAAAGGTAACACACAAAACAGGGAGAAGACTCGATAATTTTCCACCACGAATGCTATAGGCGGAGTTGGACTGAATAGAGGAATCTCTCCGTGAAGTACCGGATTTAGGTCCTGAAGGTACATTCCCTAAGCCCCCCCCCCCGCATAGTGTTACAAGCTGAGCCAGGGACCTTATCCCCCTTAATAAGGAGATGTTTTACCGCTTCCTTAGTATCTCTCAGAATTGATGACAAGGTGGGGATTCTTCTACCTGAAATTAATATCAACTCCCCCTTGACCTCCTTGGGGAATTTTTCTCAGAGAATCTTGGCCATAAGCCGAGCCCCAGAAGAAAGGTCGTTTGAAACGAACAGTTGAAGGAGCCCTCCAACTCAGCCAATAGGGAGGCTACTTTGGATATGTAGTTAGCCAGGGCAGTAACGGATCTGTCCTGTTTACAGGAAAAAATCTAATATGTCTTGGAAGATATTATCTATTATTTCATCTTCATCGAAGTACTCGCTCTTCAGGACCGAAAGAGCCACCTTATAATTTTTGTTGCTGATGGAAAGATGATTAATCAACAATAGGGGTTGGCCAAACAGTGAACACTTCAAAAAATTCAGTCTTTCGGCATTATTGGCCATGCCACCTACACAATTCTCAAAACGCGACAAGAATTCCTTGAAGCTCATAGGGTTAGATTGCATGTCCAATCCATCCACGGTGGGTCCCGTGATCTGAATTTGAGGTGGTTTTACAGTAAATGAGGCCCCAACTCTTCCAACTCCTGTGGAACATGGAAGACTCAGAGAGTCCATGGCCACTGGGAGGAGCTTTAACTCAAGATGTTCTAGTTCTCTTCGGAATCTCAGGGTGTGTGCAAGAGACTCCCTCTCAATTTGAATCCAATCCTCTTCCTCAGAAGATTGAAGTTGGATTTTACTAACACATATGTCTACTTCAGTCAAATATTCTTTCACCGATTTCTGCAGTGCAGAGAAGGATTTAACAGAGAGTTCATCCTCCAGATTGGCCATCTCCAGAATCGTTCGGATTTTAGTCCAAAGAAGAGAAATTCTTTTCCTTAAATCTGGTTGACTCACATCCATATTAGTATGGGGTTTCTTTTGCAAATATGTGAAAAAATTAATTTCAAGCAAAGAATCAATGACGGCTGAGATCAAGAAGGGAGCAATGCACTTACCTTAGGTTGCGAAAGAATTGCCCCCTTCCGCGACGTAACCGTCTTGTAGTATCTTCGCCAGACGAAAGTGGAAAAGATTTACTTTCAATCGCCGGCAACTGAATCAATTTGTGGTGAAGAAAAAAAAAGAGAGAGAAGACAAAGGAATCTCCCCTCTTATATAATGGAAGGATCAGTTGATTAACTATCACGTGATCCGGAGCACAAAATAAAACTTTAAAAGGGTGAATAACAACAACAATTCTTCTTGGTATTCAAGGTAAGTGCACGCCGACCCTTCTCTACTCGAGCAATCATTAATCCTTTTTTTCACAATATATATATATATATATATATATATATATATATATAGTTTGATGCCGTATAATAATATCAGCGATCCGCCGATTGGTTCAACTTCAATTACCATTAGTTTCGTCTGCCACAATTAAGTATAAAAAAGTCAGTAAAAAAAAGTTCTTAGATGTTTTGATGCCTGCCTATACATGAGTTCGTCACATTTATATTAGAAATGGTGCTAAACTTCAGTAGTATATTCATCGTGCGATGTGAAGATTTAAATGATGTTTTGTTTTTAGTTACTATTATGCCGTCATAGACATTCATGGCGTGTTTATATATCTTAACAAATAATTTTGCATAGAAAACTCAAGAAGCGTTACATTTAGAGCAAATTCTAGCTTCCAATTAAACTGTATGTTCAGTATTTCGTCTATCTGATGTTTTAGACAAATTTAATGATCGGGAGTACTGTCAGGTAATTTTAGTTAGAACCATTTGTTAAAGAACGTATACAAAGGCTAAGTGTAGAGTTGTTATTCCAGATACAAAAACTCTTTCCAGGACATTTACTGATTCAAATGTATATAATAGTCAGCGGTTAATTTTGCAACACATAAACTATACTGCTTACTACTACGTAGATTTTCTTCTATATTATCGATTCAAATAACGTGTTACTGAAACAATTAAATTGATCAATCGGTACTAAGATGCAGATTCATATCATACATGTTAAATATTAAATTTCTAAGGAGATGAAATTCATTCATATAAGAATTATTATAAATATATAACATAATTTACACATAAATTTAAAGGGACTAACCCTAATATTCCTTAAAATTATTTCAGTATAAAGCAAGTTCTAGCCACATATAATAAAAAAAATAATGGCTGTAGTGTTTGTTTTATAATATTTCAATGAACTAGAAAGACCCAGAGTAGATTAGTAGAGTTAGTAATAAATGAAAACAAAGTAAAGAAAGTATCTCCAGCGCGTCAATCTGCATGCCACGATATAGGTATAGCTAGCAACGAAGTGAGTGTAAGAAAAAGTAAGAAGCGGACACTAGCCGCTCTTGGCTTTAATCGCTTAGTGTATGTTAATCATTTGCCAATGTATTATCACCTAATAATACCCACATCTAATTTGCAGGGTGTCCAGACATTCTATATTACTGGCCGATCTTAGCAGTGGAGGTGACTGGTCAATAAGAGATTTCTATTTAATCACACGTCATTGGTCTGACTTTCCTGGTAAAAGTCCAATCTCGGCTTTTCAGATACAATGTTCGGGGTTGGATCATATCCACCATCAAGATAATAGCCGAGCAAACAATACTATACTTTTTATCCCGTTTAAACGGGCAAATGTTATAAGCTCTTGGCGTAGAATAAGCTCTTTATGGCGTATTAATTGTTGATTATGTTTAAATTGGTGCTCATTTTTATATTAAATAAGGTTCACTATTAATTTCTATTAGTTCTTAACAGTGCATCGAACATATACCATAATATTGAGTTCGCTGCACTTTGTCCTAAGAAGGGACTATAAATATTCAGCCAGATTGGCCAGTGGTTTTCGACAAGTAAAACGGACTGGCATACAGAAAAATTAAGAGAAATATAATATGGAAAGTGTATAGACGGGTCCGTACTCAACGCACACGTATATATATATATATATATATATATATATATATATATATATATATATATATATATATATATACATGCGTGTGTGTGTGTGTGTGTGTAACACCACCCTGAGCTGGTCCACGTCGTATGAACGGACAAAAAAATGTGCACTAACCCTAAGTCTCGATTGCTACACTTTTAACTCTATCTAGTGGTGTACTCTTTTTATGTATCTATACATAAAATCTGAGGCCAACCTTGTCGCCCCATCACACGCCAACAGCACCATTTCCTCATCAGTCAGACCATCTACTAGCCTCTTCTTTTCAATTGTATGTAGCGATTCTTTTCAAACTTGTAGGATCTCATAGTCGGGTATGCTCATCCCGCATAGCGACCGTTCCTTAGTAATTTGTAATCCTACTGAGCATCGGTCCCTCACCTACTTACTAGCTTTAATCTACTTGGTTCGCTATCACTGGCTCTTGGAAGCCCATCATCTATCCATCTAATGTCTGACTACTACCCGACAACAAAACTATTTTTAACTTCGTGTAAAGTTAAATCTTAAAATTAAACAAAACACAGACAGAGCACAAAACTGAGCAATGTGTAAAAAGGAGATCGAAAGGAAATTTATCCCAATCCTGACTGTCCGCTCCTTGCTGCTGGTTGTTTTGTCGAGCTGGCCTATAGTCAATCGAATAAAAATCCGTAGTCTGGCTATGCTCCCAACGTCATTTAAAGAAGAAAAGGAGCCATATTTCCTTTTTTTCGCTCCCTTTTCTATTTTTTACTTTCTTTCCTTTTCTCTCTTTTTATTTTTGAACCAAAAATATTGTTGGAAAAATGTCTGTTAACGTCCGGTCTGAATTATGATATCTTACAAATCACGGTGCCAGTTATTTAAACTTTTTTTTTACTGAGACGGTTCTTTTTTATCATTCCTTTTTTTTTTTTTTAAAGAAAACGGTTTCATATACTTGAAAAGAAATGCTCGTGGTCACTCGTTCGTGTGAGATCCTGAGTTCACGCCACCATAAATATAACACTACCCGGAGCTCAGAACACGCAAAACATGCACGATCCTACATCTTTGTTGCAACACTGTTTACTCCGGCCGGTTGTACATCGCTTGGATTCATGTTAAGTTCTCTTCTCACAATGGCTTGATCTGTGTCTTCACCAGGGTTGCGGAGTCGGAGTAGGAGTCGGAAGGAGTCGGAGGTTTTAGCTGGAGTTGGAGTGGGAGTCGGATTTCTAAGAGTACAAGGAGTCAGAGTTGAAGTCGGAATTTTTTATCCGACTCCGACTCCTTAATTCCAATGAATTTATTTTTTACATGGTTTTCCTGTTTGGTTTTACCATCTTTTTATTACATTTTCTAACCAAACAAGGAGCATTGCCATTTTGCTGTAGGGGGGCTGCTATCAGTGATCCAAGTTTCGGGGGTACTATGTAGGGAGTTTAGCAGCAAGATATGTCTGTTTACATTACACTGAACTGCTACATGTCAGTACTGTTGGGGAAGCAGGGAACAGGAAGATAATTCCGAAGTCTAGCAGTTCTAAGGTAGAAGCTATTAGAGTAGAAAGCTTTCTTACATCTGGGGATCTCTACTGTGTAGCGGTGGCACTTCGTTGCTTGTCGGATTTGTCGGGGGTATTTCCATCGCGGAGGTACTAGAGCTTGTAGTTCGTCAGAGCATCCACCATTAAAATACTTGGAAAACAAGTAGAGTGATGCAGCATTTCGTCAATGGGACAGGGGCTGAAGCTTAGATAACTGTTCAAGACCTATCAGGTTGGCGACTCTCTTTTGAACACTGTCAAGGAGTGAGAGATTAGTAGCAGATGCACCAGCCGAAATGTGACAGCAGTACTCGATACATGGATGAATGGTGGCGTTGTAGAGGTACAGGATACTTTCAGGCGTAAGTAACTTTCTAGCACGATAGAGAGAGCCCACCTTCTTTGCAGCAGCCTTGGCAATGATCTCAATGTATTTATTCCAACTCATGTTCCCTGTGAACGTTAAGCCAAGGAGTTTGAACGAATTACTTTCAGATAATGTATCTTTAGCCATAGCTATTGGTGGTTGGTAAGGCTCCTTTATTATTAAAGGAAACGAGGTTTGTCTTGGAAGCTTTGAACGTTATCATCCATTTCTGACCCCATTTCACTACAGAATGAAAGTCTTCCGCCAGGGTTTCCGCCATTGCCTTAGATATGTGATTATATGTTTTCTCCACGTGCCTGCTATAGAGCGTGATGTCATCGGCAAATATACCCATGTCAGAGAAAAATTTATCAGGTAAAGATCGATTCCTGAGGTATACCTGCATTTATATCATATTGTTTAGACGTACACCCATCGAGGACAACCGGGATTGTTCTCTCATTTAAGAATGATTTAATTATGTTAATCATTCGTCCAGTAATACCATAGATTTTCTTTTCATGAGAAGACCATCGTGCCATACCCTGTCACAAACCTTAGATATATATAGGGCTTCTGCCTTCCCCTCCCCTGCCTTATCCAGTGCTTGGTATATATATTCAGAGATTACAGTTAAAATATATGCAGTAGAACGGGCTTTCCCCAATCCATATTGATGGTCAAACAGAAATTTAGCAGCTGTAAGGTGGTGGACTAGAGCTTGATTAATTAAAGACTCAAATATTTTGGCGAAAAACGGGAGGAGGTTAATTGGACAACAATTTAATGAGTCAGTTCGTTTGCCAGAGATTTTGTAAACTGGTACCACAGAAGCAGTATTCCAGCTGTCAGGAAAGCAAGATTCGTTAGGACATTTGTTAATGAGTTTAGATAAAACTGGAGCAACCTTAGCAGAGCATTTTCTTAATAGCACAGCCAGGATGAGATCAGGTCCACATGCTTTTGAGGTTTCTAGTTTTTTTATGATATTATGTGCTTGAGAAGGGTTGATTTTCAGATCATCTACGGAGGAAAATCATGGAGGGAATGGTTTAATGGGTCCAAGGTAGAGTTTGAGGGAAAATAACAGGCAAACACGTTAACCTTCTCAGTTGCTGTGCAAACAACCTCATGATTGTTGGATAGCGGGGGAATTACTGATTGCTCATTATTTACTATACTCTTGTAGATTTTCCAGAAATCATGAGTTCCTAATTTCTGCGCTTCAATGTGTTTCCTGGTGGTTTCAGTATATTCACTCCTGGCTGTTGCTACTTCTTTCTTACAATTACTTCTAGCTTCTATATACTTTGTCTGTTTGTACATGACTTATGCTAGATAAATCAACGGTATACATGTTGCCTCTGAGTAATGGCAGCTGCGCAAGTAGAAGTAAACCATTAGGGAGGGTGGGTTTTGCCATAGAACTTCCGTGTAGGGACATGTGCTTCAATTGCTGCTTTGAACCATTCAGTAGTCTCATTTGTACACTATTCTGCAGGAAGAGAAAAGATATTTCCCCATGGGGTGTCTCTGATTCGATCGCTAATGGCTTCCCAGTCAGCCTTATTTTAGTATGTTGTCGTTTTGAGCAATGTCTCTTCAACTTGGGGTAGAGAGTTTAGAGTGATTCTATCATTATCACAGCATGATCAGCATTCTTAAGTGGGCAATCAGCATTTGTTACACAATCCTCAGGATCACTTATTAGAAATAGATCTAGAAGTGAAGCTTGCTGGTCTTGGCGGTCTGGGAGTAATAATGAAACGCTATGTTGTAAATATAGTTTAAATCACATGAAGGCCTGGCCACCTGATTCTAGTTTAGATTCCCTAGACATGAGGAGGACGTTACAAATATAGACTCCAAGTCCATTCCTGTTAAAGAACTTACGACAAACTGGAAGATAACCAGGCATGTTAAAGATGTTAGAGGGGATGGAGAAGTGCAAGTTAGCTTCACTTAATGCTAACATATCCGGAGAGTTTGCTAGAAGAAATGATTCTACATCATCTAAGTTAGTTCTAAGAGCTCGGATAAAATGTATAAAAGCAAGCCTTAAGGGAGTAGGCGTGAGTGTGTGTCTGGTTTGAACATTTTTTTGATTGAGTTATCATTTCCTTCTATTTAGTAGTTTAAGATCTAGATTGAAGTGCTAGGCAAAACGGACGTGCACAGGTACTATCATGCAACATGAGTAGGCCATCAGCCTGCCCCTCATCCACAGGAATGTGTCCTTGGGAATGCCCACCAGAGATGAGTGCAGGGTGCCTTTCCATGCATGGCATGGCACTACAAATTTCCCGATATTATACAACTGATGATAGAACAGCCGCTCTAAGCGCTATCAATACTGTCAGTTGGAAACCGCAATCAGCAAATGTCAAACCAGTATCCTCAAACCTGTCCGGCAGGATTGACCCAGTCTAATCATGTTAGCATATATGGTAAATAAGCACCCACAAGATGCCCAATTATAGGATAAGGGAATTAGGCAAATGTAGGGGACGGCATTCATTGCCCTAGTCAGGAACCAAACAGGGGAGAGAGGCCTCCTCATTCCTGGACGACAACCTCCTTAGAGCTGATGACTTTATCAAATAACCGGTTTATACACCTAAACTGCTTAAGGAATAGATAGGCTCTGCCTATCTATACTCCATATTCCTTCTTTGCCTATTAGCTAGGTGCAGAGGTGCGTCCACAAGGACTCATTAGAGACGCCCAGTGCTTAGCCATGTTTCCTGGTTTGTGGATTAGTGACTAATTGGAAAATTATAGTATAACGGTTAGGGTACGTTTCAAAAAGTGCTTTAGATGTTAGTTTGCAAGTAAAGATAATCAGCAGTACTTTATCCCATCTAATGAAAGAATGATATAGTTGCTAGTTAATACAGATCACTTATAATCCGGGCACAAACTTTGGCTATTAGTTATCTATTTTATAGATATTCTATAGAGCATAAATATAGGGTAAGCTAATGCATCCCTTAGCAATATAAATCTATAGATGCTTAGTATTTATCGATTTTGAAATGGTCAGCCTACTAAAGTTTAGGACCGGAAGCTAACCCCTCCTCCCAAGGTACGTGCAAAGTATGTGATTTTATATCAGCTTGGGGAGAAGAGCAATTGATTTTTGTCTAGTTGAAACAGGAGAGATGATATAACTTACAAGAATACAGCAATAATATACAATATAGATATGCAGGGATTTGGGAAGGATTAAAGAGTATAAGGATTTTAATGTTTATCATGCAAAACAGACAGGAAGGCGTCTTGGAGGAATAAAAATTATCCCTTTAAAGCAGAAATTTAGAAATAACATTTGTGCCAGTTATTTTAGTAACATACATCAGTAGCAATATACATGTGGCCAGTATAGGCCTTATATTTAAACATTACACTTAGTCATAGAATGATAAATTATGATTTCCCAAAAGAGGGAAGCAGTATAAGTAAATAGCAGCATGAAAATAGGTTTGGTGAATTAGCAATAATAAATTGCTTCCTAAGCAGTGGTTTGCAAATCTTGTCCGAACAGCTGTTTTCGTTTTGGTTGTGATGTCACACAAGATACAAGGAAAGTTCTGTCTTTGAGTGGGATCAATGTTGATTACATTGGATAACCATCGGATTGTAATCTGAAAGTTATCCAGTTACTGAATCAAATGAAATTTGGCAATTGGATTAGTCCGGGATCAATCCGGAATTACAATCTTATCTCTCCCACCCCCCAAAAAACATAGGCATAAATGAATGAGAAGCAACCTATGGCACTATAGCCCTTTATAGCTTTTTCCTTTTTTTTACAAAGGAGTCACCACTTATCAAGGCCCAAAGTCACTCGGACGTAACGGATGTAGAGTGTGCCGAAGTCAATGGAACAATATCCTAGTAATCGTTAGTAATGGAAATTTGGTAAATTGTATTACTTAAGGTGATGGCTCATCAAGAATTTGTTTATGCTGGTATATATGATCAAATTGTACTCAACTGGAAAGCAGACGAATGGAAGAGAGTTCCACAGGCGTGCAGTTCTAAGAAATAAGCTTTGTTCATGGAATCTACGTTTAGGATTAGGCACAGAAAAAAAAGTGGGAGAAATTATTGATAGTGGTTTCAGATAGACGAGTGTCTTTCATGAACGTTTGGCGAGGGGCACCATAAATTGGAACTCAGAAAACCACCTGCCATGAAAATAGTGACAGAGTAAAAACATGCTCGTAACGTCTCTTCTGTGGGAAAGAGGTTGCAGGAAAGAGAAAAGGACACTCCCACCAGGTTACGTAATCTATTTATAACTTTGTCGAAGCATGATAAGAGTTTTCCAGCAGCTCCTGGCCAGATGTGGCAACAGTACTCAATTTTCCAGCCCATAAGCTTATCAAAACATAAAGCCTCCCCAAGAGGAGAGCCATTCATTTAAATTGATGCCAAATAGGAGATCAGAGCGTTGATTATATAAAGATAGACGCTTTTAGATACATTTAAACTAACCAGCCACCTCTTTCCCCATTGCACCACATGCTCCAAATCAGAGGAGAGAGAATCAGAGAGAACTTGGTCGTTTACGGCCTTTGATGTGTTGACATAGATGGTAATGTCATCAGCATAAATGTCTTCAAATGATCTTAGGATGTGATTTGGAAGATCATTGATGTCGATCAGTCAGAGAGTTGGGCCAAAGATGGGAACCTGAAGGATTCCCGCATTAAAACTGTGAGCTTCTGATTTCTGTCCATCAACCACTACTCTTATGAACCTATCAGAGAGAAATGATTTAATAATTGAGAAAACATTTCCATCTATACTATTGCTGGATATCTTGTGAAGTAGGCCTTTATGCCATACCCTATCAAAGGTCTTTGATATGTCAAGAGCTATTGCCCTAGAAAGGAACCCTCCGTTGTGAGATTCGCTAATCCTATGAGATATAACCATTAGCACATCTGCTGTAGATCTAACAGAACGGAAACCATTATGCATGTCACTAAGAAGGTTATTTTTGCTGAGATGGTTAATTACTTCTCCATTTAACATGGATTTCAGCAACTTACTCATGACGCACATGAGATTTATTAGTCTGTACTGAGAGGAAGATGGCCGATCACCTGAATTTATAAATACAGGTTTCCCAGGATGTTGGGAAGCAATTCTCTTCAAGACAACGCTTAAACAACTTTGTAAGTATGGAAACTAGTTCTGATTGAAGCTTTTTCAGCACTATAATTGAAATGTCATCAGGGTCAGTTGCTTTACTGGAATCCTTGTTTTTGATTAGTTTGGCAACATCACGCACAGATATTTGTAAGTCGCATAGTGTGTTTTCTGATAAAAGAGGAAATACGAGTGGTTGACGGCCTTAGTCGCATAGGGTATAATTAGTTGTAAAGTTCTTGGCAAAGAGTTTGGGTTTGTCTGATGCTGACGAGATTATCTCAGGTCCATTGATGATGGTTGGGATAGAGCACATGATTCTGTTCAGGATCCTGTTTGCTACTTGCCAAAACTGGTGGTCACCAAACCGCTGCTTAGCTACTTTGGACTTAACGGACGAGTATACAACTCTCTCGCATTTTTTATTACTCTTGTATAGTGATTGCTGGCAGTCCTAGAATCGGTTTTAGTCTCATTAGAGCTTCATGTTTTTCCTTTGATCTTCTTTCTATAAATGCAATATTATCTTTTTAAAAATGTCTTCTCTGTATAATATGTGTCTTTACCCCACCCTTCTGAAGACAAGCGTTTTGCTTCGAAATGTCGCTATCCCGAAATATTGTAGTCCCTTTTGAACTGAAAGCATTATAAAATTTAATTGTAATTTTTTTTATCCCTTTGTTATTTTAACTTATTCTATAAACTTAGTTCGTGTTTTTAAATGTATTTATAGGGTATTTTAAACCACATTCCCAAACTCCCATTCTTACCTGAATTCCTTTTATCTGGCGAGTATACTACCCATGTCATACAATAAAATATGATAATGAAATTTTCTAAGGGGGGGGGTCTTGCATTTAAAAAAAGTTTTAAATCTATTTACAATTATAATCATCCCTTAACCGGCCTTTAAAATCGATATTACTAAAAAATTAATTTATTTTTTTGTTTTATTTTATTCCATTTTTATATTCCATGCTATCTACCCACTTGAAACTATTTTCCCAGATTTTTCTCGAATTTCATTTGTTTGTAATATATTAGTAATAGTTAGTAATATATGTATAGACGCAATAGAAAAATTGGAAATATGCATCTCTTTTCTAGTATTCATCACCTTTGATGAATGAGTTTGTTTGCTTTAAATTATTAATACAGAAATCGAAAATTTTACTGTTTCAGTTAAATAAAAGTAGGAAGTATTTAAATCAAAGCACGCATTTGGCTCTTTAGGCAGATCATCCTTCCCCTCCTCTTACTGCTCTCAAATAAACGCTAATCTTTGCACCCCAATTCATTTCACATGGAGCCACTGGTTTTTTAGCTAGATCAACATGGGTCACTCGAAGAACACCAAGTTAAATGCATCTATATATCTGTGTTGTGTGGAACCTCTTTATGTAGGTCTAGTTCCACCATTTCTTTTGTTTTCTTTGCTTTATATTCTCTTACATAATCAAATAATTATTATTAATATCATATTCATTTATTTTAAAACAAATTAGTTGCTAGAGCAGATTGGTTTTCTCACAGTACTTGAAAGATAAAATTTCTTGTAAATGTTAGAGGAGAATATATCTCCAATCCTGTACTTATTTATGAAGAATAGAGGAAACTTTAAAGTAAGATACTCGATATCTTCATCCATGTGGGGGCGCAGAAATACCTAGAATAGAAAGCAGGCGTATAGTTAACTCTCTCTGTGTGATGGAGTCGTAGATCTAGCCAGATCAACCATCTAAAAGAAAGAAAACTCTCATAACAAAACTGAGAGAGGGAGGCTTCCACAATCATGGTTGACAACTCTCCTGGAGCTGGTGACTCGAGCAAATTCCCGGCTTGCAAACTTAACTTGCTAAAGGAGTAGATAGGCTCTTCCTATCGCTGGCTTTCACACTTCTTCTTTGCCTATTAGCCAGGCCAGAGGTACAATACCAGGGACTTACCAGAATCACCCTGTGCTTGGCCTTATTTCCTGACTAGGACATTCAAATCCGTTCCCCTATTCCCTATTTCAAATTGTTCACTTTCTCTCAGAAACTGAGAAAATTTGCTTGCATGCCACTTGTGCTCACTAGATTTGTTTGTGCCGGTCTTGTCTGAGAGGTTGAGTGTAACTGATTGACAGTTTGTCTTGTTGCTGTTTCCGACTGACAGTACAGGTACCCTAACTCTTTGGTAACGCTTAAACTGGTTGCTCTATCATCAGATGTATACTATCAGGATAGTAGTAGTTCCATGTCGCGCATGGAAAGGGACCCTTGGGCTATATCTGATTGGCTTTCATGAGACTACACATTCTAGACTGGAATCGGCTAATAGACCACTGTGTGTATACTTCGCGTCAAAACAGGCCCACTTTCCTCAACGCACTTCCCCATACCTAACATTAAACAAAAACATAATTAAATGGCAACCCAAACAAATATCACGATAAAACCAGAAAACTACCCAAACAAAACCAATTCGCCTCCGCACTTGATGCTCTCTTTCACAAATATCCGTGAGCCTAGAGGTAAGATAGATGATGTAGAGTCTTACCTTTTAGTAAACTCCCCGTATATCTTAGCATGTTACAACAGTTTCCTTTCTTTTATTTACCGTGTACAAATATCGTTTCTGTTTTGTTTATTTCGTGGGAGAGTTGGTTGGGTATTTATTTTTACGCAGTAGCCCGGTGTCGTTGAAACCATAAAAAAAATATTTGATGAGCCACTTTTTTCTTCACATAATGCATTTATTTGGGGTTTAACCAGCAAAAATACCCATTAAATAATTTATTAGGACTACAACTTCATTTTCTCATTCTGATCGCCTAAAAGCGGGGTTCGATGCTTGCACAATACATATATACCTTGGTTTGATGTCCGGTTCCTTTTTTTTAATATACATAATTTCAAGCTTGGCACATTCATTATATTCTTTTTGGATGTATTCATTTAATGAATCGAACTGAAATAATATTATGATTATTTAGGAACACGTTACAACAATTATGATGGGGTACTGTTTGGCTACTATTACATACCTAACGAATTAATAACAGATGTTGTAATAAAAAAATAATAGCAAATACAACCATAATAATCGCTCCGAACACAAAAATTTAACTACTGGTAACATTAACATTATCCTATTGTTCCTATTTCTTGCCTACCCACGAGGGCAGAGTTTAACACAAATTGTTTTTTATGTGGGGGAAATTCACCTCCCTCAAAAGGCCATTCTGGATGAGAACAAAAATAAAAATTGTCTCCATCATAGAGGATTTCTTTTCCATTGATCAAAGATAAAACATGTGAAGTGTAGCAACAGAACAGATAATACACTATGAGTATGCAAAGTATACATAACCTCTCCGAATACTCGATAACCGCACACACATATAAAAATAAATCAACTTCTACATATGATGCAATTCTGGTAAAAAAAAAATATACAGCCTCTTGAAACTATATATACTGTAAACCTAAAAGTTTTGCTACAGTGAGGTCTTACAAAATTTTTCAGAATTACTGGTATTTTAACACCCATTGCTAACTTTTTCCTTTCACACACGTAACTGACATACAATAGAATCACACACATATTCCTCTTTCCTTGCTCGGATGGAACACCTTCAACATGTAAACACAGCATTACTCGGTCAATGTGCACTTGTTGTCCAACCTCCAAACAGAGTTTATTCCGAAAGCCATTCTTAACATTGAGGTGTTAGCGATGTTTATTCTGAAAGGCATTTTCTTATTTTCAATCCCTCATGTTAAGACCAGACTTCGGATTAAACACTCTTTGCAGGCTGGACAACCAGTGAACATTGACACAAGATTTCAACGTACGTCATAGTGACTATTGAAACACTTATTTGTTACATATTTGTTTTCTTACTACTAAAAGATGTGTTACAGCTAATTGTATAAAGGAATGCTTGCAGTATGTCGAGAAGAAAACCACTGGGGTACTTAAAATACACTGTCTATATTTCTATATAATCACCAAGTACCTGCAGATTATTACCCGAAACCAACACTAATCTCCAGTAACCAACAGTGCTGACAATCACAGACAATGGCTTTCCGTAGCTGCCACTGGAAACTAATGCCCGGCAGTGGATGCTAGATTATTTCATTTGGGCCACGGCCACCAGTAACAATTCTGTTCTGGATCTATCATGCTTCCAACGGGCAACGCCGGTCAACGAGTCCTACTAGTTATGCACACACACACACACACACACACACACACACACACACACACACACACACACACACACACATAAATATATATTTATATGTATATATTTAAATATATATAAGACAAATACCCTATTCGCCTTTTTTTCTTTTTTTTTTCGTATATCTCTGAGTATTTACTCTTTCGTGACAATTTGATTCGTCTTTTTGAATCTTTTGATAACCAACAATTAACTCTTGATGAGTTTGTTGGTGAAGGGGCCCATAGGGTTTAGTCGTATATTATTTTCAAAACGCTGTATTTTTTACCGTAAAAAGTAATATATACGTATATGTATTTTTAACACTTATATATTTGAATAAGTAAATAAGGATATAAATATATAAATGAAGTATTAATAATAGAGGCGGATAAGTAATATAATAGATTCATCCGAATTGTATGAATACGTAAGACTGGTAAATTAAAAAAAATATATATCCAGTTTGAATTTAGAAACAAGGACGTGTGTCACAGGTAAGTAAGATATTTTTTGGATAGTATGTACAGGTTAGCCAAATTGATCTGGAACAAGCAACTAATCTAATCGCACGATATTAGAGACATTTTTTGTTTGTTTTTGTGATTAATGAATATAGTGTTTGATCAACACTGCTGGGGAGCTATGAATTTATATATTGTTTTGTTTTTAAATCTTCGAAACAGTGTTACATGATAGACAACTGATGATCCCTGAAATAATATTATTGAATAATTGAACTGTAGAAAGCAAATTGATGCAGCGATTGCAGGTGATTAAATAGCTTATGGACTAAATAGTTTTCCAAAGAATAATATGTCGCTACACATTCATAAACCTGTTTGGGTCTCTTCATTACATATAGCTTGCACGAAAGCTAAGTTTGTCAAAATAATTTCTCAGGTTTTTCGCGTCATAAGAAATTATTATCAGTAGTTACTATCACATGTTGTTAAAAATAGAAATAATGAATAACATTATGGTGCATGAAAAGAAGATAAAACAAGAACAAATTCGAGTTAATCCAAATGCATTTTCATAACGGAGTATTTGAGGTAAATTTTACACGCAGACATTCCAAAAATTGTTCACTTTACATACCTCTCCTCATTGCTACAATACGAAGTAGAATGTTTGAGGCTTTTCTGATGTTGGCAGCTATCACATAAATACATATATTTACCTTGACAGTCTTTTCTTATAAAAATCTTTACCCCTAGCTTCATAACAACCATTTTTTCCTTTTCTTTTCATATATTTCAACACAGACCATAACCCACACCCCTATTTCATCTTTTTTACATACACCGTAATTTAATTCCTTATTTCTTATTTTTAACATGTGACAGGACCTCCCGATAATAATTTTTATTACGAATAAGACCTAAGATATTTTCATTAGGAACTTAGCTTTCGTATTAGCCGTATCGCCTAAAGAGGTCTGTAGTTACTAGTAACTAGAAGACTGAAACATGCTCATGATTTAACGATGTATACATATTTAGATATTTAAAAGATATATTTTTTTACATGGAGGTCACAACTTATCAAGGCACAGAAGCACACTTGGGAATAAGGGTTGTTGTGTGTACAATAATCAATGGAATAGCTCGTAGTAATAGTTAGTATTGGAGATTTGATCAAGTGCCATTACTTAAGAGGGCGGTTATTGACAGCGGTTTCAGAAAGGCGAGTGTTTTTCGTGAAAGATTGGCGAGGGGGGACAGAGATTGGAGCCCAGGCGAGCACTTGCCATGGAAATAACGATAAAACAAAGATAGGCTCGCAGCATCTCTTCTGCGGGAGCCACAAAGTCTATTTTGTACTCTGTCAAGGCAGGATAGGCTGTTTTTAGCAGCTCATGCCCAGATGTGGCAGCAGTACTCCATCCTTGGATGTATTTGGCTTTTATATAGATAGAGAATTGCATCATTACTGAGATATCAATAAGCAATGCAAAAATACGACATTTTTGAAAAATAAGAAAGAAAACTAATGTGCACCAAAAAAAAATAAAAAGTCAATTGTAATTTATGCGCGCCTTAAAATAAGCTTGAAAAACGTATTTGTCGAAAAAAAAATCGAACAGAAAATGTTTGCAAAAAACTATTCGTCAAAGGAAATTTACAAAGAGAAGATTTTAAGAAAAAGTTACTTTTTTCAGCAAAAGTATTAGTTACGTATTAGTAGGTTAAAGTGTTAATAGAAACAAAATGGATACAGTTTAACGTCTTGTCCAGGACTATTTTTTGTGTTTGTTTTTGATATATAGAAATTTATATACATACATACAGGTCCGTGAAAATATTATTAAGTCGAGTCCTCCAACAAGTTTTGAAGAAAAACGCTTTTACTTTATTCTTGTTGCGGGTTTCGTAAATACATCAGCGATATTTTCTTCTGGTGATATGTAATTTAAAATAATGGATTCCTTTTTAACCTCGTTTTTTATGAAATGGTATTTTATATCTATATGCTTAGATCTTTGGTTGATTATCGTGTTCTGTGCTAAGGCTATACTGACTTGATTATCAAAATTAATTACTACGGGGATTTTAGTTAATTTTGGCTCTAAAATAGTCTTTAGGATATTTTAAAGGTAAAGTGCTTCCTCGGTCGTGTGTGTGATAGCGATAAATTCTGCTTCACAAGCAATCTGTTGGTTTTTAGATTTCCATGAAATAATAGGCCCATTTTCTGAGAGTCTGGCACAATATTCAGATATACTTTTTCGATCCTCGTCGTTTCCCCAATCTGAATCTGAAAATCCTTTTAATTTTAGGGAATTTTTTGATTTTCTAAATTCTTTTCTTTAGTTCCTTTTAAATTAGGAAGGACTTGTTTAGGTCTGTTTAAATCCTTCATTGTCGGTCGTGATAATTTTTGTGACAGTTTTGTTACTGTATAGCATATGTCGGGTCTGGTCGCAGTCATTAAATATATAAGACTACCTATAATTTCCCGGTATAATTTATCATTTATTATTTCAGATTATGTGTGTATATTTTTATTAATATCATTTTCGACCGGTGTAGAGCGTTTCTTGCACTCTCACCTTCCAAATTTTAATAGTATTTTGTCGATGTATCTCGATTGATTTATCGTAATACGTCCTTTTGATATTTTGCCAAGATCGGTCATTTTGAATCTTTTACTTAATTTGTACTTAACATCGGTCAAATTTATGGCACAATTTGATGCGATTAAAATATCATCGACCCACAAAACCAAAATCAGTAGTTTATCGTCTTTGTGTTGGGTATATAAACAGGGGTCTGCAGCGTATTGTCTAAATTGCCGTTTAATAATATAATCATGAAATAATGTATTCCAACACTGAGCACTCTGCTTTAGACCATATAATGACTTGTTAAGTCGCTACACGCTATTTTTATTTTTCATTAAAAATCTCTCTGGATGGGGTAATATAAATTCCACAGTCTATTGGGAATCAAATAAGCATTTTTTACGTCCATTTGATGGATGTTTAGGTCATATTGCGATGCGATTTGCAGTAAAATTCTGATTATCGTTAGGTTTGTGGTCGGTGAAAACGTAGAAAAATATTTTATACCGTAAATCTGACAGTATCCTTTAGCAACAAATCTAGCTTTGCACTGTTCTACGCCTGATGCTGTACTCTTTTTTTTTGTAAAGACCCATCTTGTAGAAATAACATGTTTATCTTTTAGGAGAGGCACTACCGTATAGGTATCATTTTCGGTTAAAGCATCTATCACTTTTTTTCATGACAATTTTCCAGTCATCACAATGTTCTGAATTAATTACTTCGTTAAAGCTTTTTGGCGCATTTTCCATTTATTATCAATAGTCGATTTGATAATATTTTATATTGTTGACCACAAAAAAATCGGGTCGCCTTCTATATTTTTGGGGATATCATCATCATCATCATCATCATCATCATCATCATCATCATCATCATCATCATCATGGATACTCGTCTCCCCGTCATTTTTATTGTCTTCGTTTGTTTTAATAATTTGAAGAAATTTAATTTCATCCTCTTCATATGACGGGGTTTCGTCTTTAAAAGTAAACGTGTCTGTGAATTTGACACATCGGATTCTTTTTATTTTTCTCTGGAAAATATACTAAATTGGCTGGACTGTTTTTATCGTATCCAAGAAATATACCTCTGTCGGCTTTAATATTCAATTTAATCTTTTTATCTATATATGCAAAGCAAGTTGAACCAAATATATGCATTCTGCTTAAATTTGTTTTTTTACCACAGAAAGATTCATATGGAGTTTTAGATAGTGTTTTGTTAAAGCACCTGTTTTGTATATAGGCTGCCGCCATAAATGCGTACGTCCAGAGGTTTTTGGAGAGTTTTGATTCAATGAGTAGGCATCTTTCCATTTCAAAAAGTGTCTGCCACGCTCTTTCAGCAGTCCCGTTTTAGTGTGGCGATCTAGGAGCTGATTTTTCATGCATGATATGATGGTTAATTAGTAAAAGTTCAAAGTCTTTATTGGTGAATTCCGTACCGTTGTCACAGCGAATACACTATACTTCACCATAGGGAGCCCAGTCGGCTAGATATATTTTAGTTGCTAGCAGGGTATCAGATTTTTCTTTAAAAAGTAAACCATCATTAAACCTGAATGGTTATGAAATCCTACCCCATGCTCCCTACTTTCCTGACCGTGCACTCGCTGACTTTCACCTCTTCCCAGCCATGAAGTTGTTTTTGAAAGGAAAGCGTTTCCCAGATGATGTAGTCTTGATTTCTGAAGTCCCGTCGTGATTGGAGGACCAACCTGGGGTGTTCTACAAAAACGGTCTCCAGAGCTACATCAAACGATGGGAAAAAGGCATAACTCTGATTCCTATGCAGTGAAAGACTAATAACTGTGCCAATTTTCGTTGCTCTACTGCTATGGGAAGTGGGTCAGGGGTATTACTTATTGCCCGTCCTAAATTATTTTAAAATCCCATCATAGTATTACTTGTTACTATTTGTCCAGTGAGATCACAGTGTATGTAGATCATGCCTGTGCTGTCAAAACGAGTTTATCATACGTTTCTGGGTAGATTTGCTCTGTCTGGCCTTCTTGGGTCTCAGAGAATCAGCATACTTCCACTGGGAACCCTCTATTTTGGTCTGTGCTCTTTCACTAATCATAGATCCAGCTTTCATCGCAAGTCATCAACGCATCAAGAACTGAGCGATCTGAATGGATAAGCTCGACCCCCTTTCTGCTCTCATGATAATGTTTTTTTTCTGTTGTTCTCTAAGTATCTTTGGGAAAAACTTCTTGCAAATATTAATATTTCACTACATAAAAAATGAAAAGTGTACCATAAAAGGATTGCTTTAAGTTTAGTTATTTCCCAAAATTTTATTCAAATCTTTGCTATATTTACGAAGTCATGGCGTATTGTTTATTATCAAACACATTTTACTGTCCATCGTTTTATTGTAGATCTCTTAAAATGGCAAACAATCAGGCGAATAAAGGTTATCAAAAAGCAAAGGATAGTTACTGGACCCGCAGAAGGATTGTTCATCAAAAGATTATGTCACGGAGCTGCATTCTTGGACAATCTGAACACCAAATCCAGAAAAATAAGGGCATCAGGAGAAACCTTTTAGATAATGGTATTCGGAAAATTCGAAGGGAAGTCAATCGAAACAAAAACAGCACCAGTATTTTCGTCTTTGCAAAAGGTTGAATCGCTCCGAGATCAAGGTATGCCCGATACAATGTATTGAACGAGATTGCAAGGAACATCAAACCTCTTCAAATGCTTTCGATGAGCAAACAACATAGGGAAAAACGAAAAGCTTGTACATGAAAATGGATTTCCAACAGGTCCTATTTAGGGATGAGGTCGATGCTACTCTTGACGGTCAGGATAGATGGGCCAAAGTTTGAAACCCGAACGGAACTCCGACTTGTTAGTTCATCGCCAACAAGGAGGTGGAGGCATCATGTTTTGGGCGGGTATCATTGGGGATAATTTGGTTGGACTATTCCAGGCGCCAGAGGGTGTAAAGCTTACGAACAATCCGTACAGTGCCATTTTGGATTATCATTTGTCGACATGGCTAGATGACCGACCATTGTCACGTCGCTTTCAGATGATTTTTATACATGACAATTCTCCCATTCTGCTTAGATGCAGTTGCCTACATCCTTCCTTGTATTTATGAAATTCGTTGGGTAAACTCTCACGACCTGACCACCGTATTTTCTAGAACTTAACCCCGTTGAATATTTCTGGCCAATATTAAAAAGAGAGGTATATGAGAGGGGAGAGCAATTTACTTCAAATGATGCCTTGTGAAACGTAGTTGATGTTTCTAGAGCCATGTTGCTAGAGCTATAACTCCTTTTTAGATCAAAGAATTGACTTCTACGGGGGGCAAAAGCTTGTTTTACGTTATTTAAAATATGGCGGATATGTCGATAAATAATTAATTTATATGAGACCCATAGCTAGGGGATGCTTTTGTTTATTATTCTTTAATAGAACAATATAATAAAAAGAAAATTTTGCAAGACAGTGCATTGTATTTTGCCCTAAAACAACATTTTAAGATATCTGCATTTTTTTGACAAAGAATAAAATATCATAACTTCGTGAATATCGCATGCATTTGAATAAACTTATCAAGAATAACTTACCTTAATGCAGTCGTTTGATGATATCATTTTCATTTTATTGTGGCATATATTTAGTGAAACATTGATATTTTACTTACCCTCCCTATATATATATATATATATATATATATATATATATAAAATGAACGCATTTTTTATCCTCTGATTGTGACTTTAATAGGATTAAAAATCAAGACATTTCATGCAAATGTAATATGCACAAACTGCAGCCTAATATCTGAGGAATTTTATAGGCCTATTACCTCTCCACTTCCTCGATAATCGTAGATTCCTATATTTTTTCTGTTGAGAGTTTACTTCCACAATCGGTTAAAATCAATTGAGGTGGTAAAATCTTTTCTCTCTAATAAATTCCTCCTTTCCCCGCCACTACTTTACACAGTTGCGGGATCTTTCACAAGGGACAGTTAAGACAGAACACCGGTTTGGGTTTTCTTTACTTCGTAGTTGTTAAAACCCTGGAATGGATTAACCTAATCGAAAGGTTATTTATGCCATTTCTTTTTCTTTTTTCTTTTCGCTGTTTTTTTTTTGTTTTAGTTTTTCCTAACACGTTCATTATTTTTTTCCCTGATATTTCCTATTTGTTTTTCGAATTTCTTTTTTAAAGAAGTTTTACGTTTGTTCGCTGTTTTTATTTTTTGTTTTGTTTGTTTTGGGTCTTGGTTTCGATTTTGTAGAGAAATTTTCACTCGTTTTTAAATTTTTTTTTTATTTAAACAGGGTTATAACTACGCTTATGCTTTACTTTAACCCCTCCCTTACACACACCCCTCCTAACTACCGGGCAAGGCCGGGTACACCCGCTAGTCTGCAATAAAGCGATTCACACAGTATGTATATATATATATATATATATATATATATATATATGTATATATGTATATATATATATATATATATATATATATATATATATATATATATATATATATATATATATACACCATCTGACAGCCCGGCGTTGCTCGGCCGTACAATATTTATACAGATTGCGTATGTATTGTTATATAATCAATTATTTATTGATTATTATTATGTTATATTATTATTTATTGATATATTACGAGGAGTGATTTGCCCGGTGAGCTAATTCATCCTCGATAAAAAATAAAAAATAAGCGATGATTTCGTTCATCAAATTCCGTCTGTGATTGTCTACAATATCATGTCAGATGATATTTGATGAATGCCTTGGAAAAGTCACATCTAATAATATTTAGTTCAAAATATGCAAACGAAGATATAATTTGCGGCGATTTTTTTTTATAGCAAACTTAACTCATTTATTAATGATATTGTAGAGTACACCCGGGCTTGAATAACATAAAATAAATCTTCCAAGAAATAATTTTAAAATATAATAATTTATTAATGAATGCTCGCTCTTCAAAGAAATATGCAATAAATTAACTTTCTTAGTATCTCTCACATATCTTGACAGAATATATTAAGAAGTTCCTTTTAATAATTTTTAATTATAAAATTAAGCTTTTAGTATCAAACTCAACTGTATCAGTATATATATGTATATATACATATATATATATATAGAGAGAGAGAGAAGGGGAGAGAGAAAGAGAGAGGGAGAGAGATAAAAATAGAGAGAGAAAATGGCATGGGAAGTGTTCTTTCATAAACTATGCGTTTGTTAATGGGAAACATGTTTCAAAATAAAGCTTGAGGTTTTTAAATTAGACCGAGCACATAATATGCATACCTTTTAACAGAGATTTATGGAAAATCCAAAATAGCAAGATATTTGCAATATTTAAAAGAGTAATTGTAAATTTTCAGAAGTTTCGGTTGAAATGTTCTCTTAGAATGACGCAATGAGGAGAATAGATGTTGCTTTCTAACACACAGGTTAATATGAATCGTGTTCTCTTCGAGATGAAAAGGCAAAATGAAAGAAAACGAGTTTGGTGCCAACTTGTCTATTTCCATTTCAAAGAAAAGAATTACAGATAGAAATCAGGAATCAGTTCTTTAGAAAGTATCGTTGAAATAAAAAGAAAATAAAAACACAACAAAATTTAAATAAACAGAGTTAATAACATTTTGTGGAAACTTGAAGATTAAATTTCTCCCCAGAGCTTTAAGGAAATCGACATGCAGGAAATTGAAAAGTTTGTAAAAACTGAGAATTTAGTCTTTGTGCATATCCGATTAGATTAAAAAAACAACCCTAAAATAAGACATAAAAGATTAGCTGTATTATTACATTTTACTTATCAAGTGATTTTTTTTCTAAAACCTCAATATTATGTTTTATACAATAACTTCTGGGAACGTTATTCAACAGCGTGTTAATCTAATTTCCTTAGATTTGTGATAACAAGATCGATTTCACCCGTTATATGGCATCCTACCCTGCCTACCCGATAGCGCAGGAAAAGATGTCTGATAATAGGGAGTGTTCCACGTTTTCTGAATAAAATAGTAAAATGCGTACAAAACGTTATAATGAAAAGGATACAAGAAAATACATTGCTATGTTGTTTTCATATTTTCCTCATGTATCTGCGTGTCAATGAACATAAAAGGAGTTCTCCCTCATGATGTGTTCAAGCGCATTTACTCTTTAATAAGTTATACATTTACGATTTTCCCCGTTGTCTGTATCAAGTTGCTTTCACATCATTTCCTATTTACTCTGTTTTCTAAGAATTAAATCATATATATATAAATATATATATATATATATATATATATATATATATATATATATAACTACTTAATTTACTCACATAAAATACGAAAGTATAAATTTATGCGTAAACTATAAGTATTTACTTCAAAAGTGCTCAATACGTAGGTAGAGCTAGTTAGTAAGTTATAAAATATATATGGCGATAACCAAGCAACCAGCCAACAGCGTAGTTTACCAGGCCACAATATTTGCGAAAGAAAACCCGAATAACAAGAAATATTACGTAGGTATGACTTCCTTAGATTTCAAAACTCGATATTATAACCACAAAAGTACATTCAACAATCAGAAACACCGTATGAAAACAACACTAGCAAATAAATACTGAGAACTCAAGGAAAGCGGACATTCACCGGTAGTCGAATGGAAAATAATAAGACAAGCTACCACGTGTAGGGACCTAAACGACCCACGTAGATTATATCTTCATGAAAAATTTGCTACCCTGTACTTTAAAGAACGCCAACATCTATTAAACTGTAGAAGAGAAAAAGCAAAAAAACTGTGTTCACAATATAAAATTTACTCTAGGATAGCGATACAAAGTAGTTTTAAAACTAACAAAAACAATAGAAAATAAACAAATAAATAAATTAAATAAGCATCAATATACATAAACGATCATACATATATGCATGTATATATATATGTATATATATGTGTATATATGAATGCATATATATATTTATATATAAACTAACATAAAAAAACTAACCTAGATTTAAAACAGATCAAGAAACCAGATATCCAGCACACACAAAGGAAAAGGTCAACCAGAGGTCAAATTGACCTTTGTCCGATAAGTGCATGCTCATTGGCTGATAGGAAGGGCGCGGTGGATACTAGAAAACTGATTAGCTAACTAAAATCTCAATAGAAGATGCGTATATAAAAACGACAAACAACCACAAAATTCGCGCATAAGCCTGAAGAGTCACAGAGTGGATGAAACGCGGAATATTCGGTGTAGCTTAATCGTAATATATATTTTATAACTTACTACATATATATATTTTACACCATCGACCATCGCTGTGACTTATCCTTAAGATTGTGTAACAATTTTCTCAGTGTAGTGTTTAGGATTCATTGATTTTAGTTTCTTTTCTTCTTCAATTATCCGAAATTTTTCTTTTATAATTAAAGCAATTCGGCATTCTTGTAGTTTCACTATCTCTTGGGTAACTTTTTTAGTGGGATTTTGATTATTAGATTATTTCATAATTATGGATTTAGTGCCAGCATTATATATTGTTTCGGGATTTTTATACGAGGTTTGATTACTCATAGTTTTTGCATTATTTGAAACAATGTTCGGATTTTCAATACTATTCACAAAACATTTTTGGCTGATGTAACCTTCGATTCTCTTTAATCGCATCTTTCCGAGCTCGGGAATATTTCCTGTTAAACGCATACTAAAATTCCAACGACCAACGCCTCGTTTATTTTATCCTGGTAGATACTTACTTCGTCCTCATTCTGATATCTATGGTTGTTTATAAAGCTTAAGTAATTCTTTTAACCTTAACTTACATTGTGGCGTAACAGATAAAAGTGCTAAGCATAAGCAGTTCCACGTGACAGTGTTCTGATGGTTAAATATTCAATCTCCACCGCGGAAGATAAGATACTAAGAATATCATTACAAATTACTTAAAATTTCGACTAAAATATTTTGAGCATAACACACAAGATGAGAACATTTACCCGAGTAATCCAACTGTTACAATATAATATAAGTTTCTTTTTAGTTCTGAAATATAATCTGATGCAATTCCCGAAAGGAAATGCTTCCTCTCTACGGTTCTTTTTTTTTACTATCGCGCAGTCTTATCCGCAAGTATAATAAGTTCTTATTATTCTAATACATTGTTTTCCTCCTAAGATAGCAACTTATCAATTAGACCATTTAACACGTGTTCAGTAGAATCATTTTCCTTTTAAGCATGTTCTATTGTTTCCCGATCAATATTTTTTTGTAAAATATTTGGTATCTATATTATGCCTTGCTTGTTCATGTAGTTTTCGCAGTGGTATTTTCTAGTCTTCTATAGATTTCTTTTCTTTTCATTTCATTTCCCATAAGCCTTGAAAATTTAATTTGATGATTATGGCTGCTTTGAAATTAAATATGCTTTGTTGCATCGAAATCAACCAAATATATTACAATATTACAATTGTTTGTGTTTGTGTCTGGCTTTAAAAATACCATTCTATTACTTTCTGCATCTGATTAATTTTTTATTATTTACATTTATCAATCATACTTGTATTTGGCCTATGGTATAATCGCAATTGAGTAGTGTGGGATTAATATTCGCAACATACCAACGAACTTCCCATTGCTTGTTTACGATGGCCAGCTTGTTGTTGATCATTTTTCAGATCTGTTTCTCCCTATTATTCATTATTCAGCGATGCACGATCATACACAAAACTCGTTTCAAAATGAGCGGAAAGTGGGTTTTTACAATTTTGTATCTTTCTGTTTATTTATTTTTCCCATTTGTTCTCACGTTCCATGGGTGAAGTTTCTGATAAAATGGAGGAAGTGTTGCACCTTTTGTATAGAAATATATAAATCTAAAACGTCGTTGTCTAGTTTTTATCCTTTGAGTAATATTTATTTTGATTATTACATCAAGTGGCTTCATGCCTTTCTTGAGCAATTTCGAGCTTGAATATTTCAAGATAAGTGACGATTTGGGAAAAGCAGAGGAATAATGTGATATGATTGAAAAATACAGCTTGAAAGCAAATATTTGAACTTTCCTCTAAATCAACACTTAGGTGAGAAACTGGAACGTGCGATTCGTTTCATTTTCGATTTTTACTAACTACCAAAATATTATTATTTTATTCGGCATTATTTTACTTGGATTATTTCCTTTAGTAACATTATATTTCATATTATTTTATTTAGTATTTTTTATTTAGTATCATTTAATTAATATTCATTTATTTAATGTTATTTTATTTCGTATCATTATGATTCGTCTTAGATAATGCCGTTCTAGTTTGTATCGACTTATTTTTCGGATTATTTAAGTCAGTATAATTTTATTTTGTATAATTTTGTTTAGTGTGTTATGGGGTATTATTTAACTTAGTCTTACGTTCTTTTGTATTAATTCATTTCGCATGATTGTATTAAGTATTATTTTATTTAGTGTTATTTAATTTATTATTATTTTAGTTAATCTTATTTGATTTATTAATATTTTATTTAGTGATCATTTAATTATTATTATTTTATTAGTATTTTTATTTAGTATTATTTTATTTCGCATTATTATATTTCTTATTATTTTATTCTGTATTACTTTATTTAGTATTATTTTATTATGATTTAGTTATTAATTATTTATGATTATCTTATTTTGCATTATATTATTTCGTAGTTCGTTATTTCGCTATATGTTCTTTCCTTTTGTATTAAAATAATACACATATTGTATTGTGTATTATCTTATTAAACATTATTTTATTTAGTATTATTTTATTTAATATTATTATATTTTGTATTATTGTATTTTCTATTATTTATTTTTGTATTATTTTATATTGTATTGTTCCTGTTTTGAACGAATTTAATTATAAATATTTTATTTTGTATTATTTGTTTGGTATTCCTTTTTTAAGATGTTTTTTTTATTTCGTATTATTTTATTTCGTATTAATTTATTTTGTACGTTTTTGTTTAGTATTGTATTATTTAGTATTACTTTTTCGTGTCATTGCATTTTGTTAAGTATTAGTTTAGTTCGTAGCATTTAATTTCGTATAATGTTATTTAGTATTATTGTTACAGGAAAAGGGCTGTCCCATTTCCATGTAAATAAGAACATTAGATACGTGAACATGAGATTAAGATAAACCGAGACTCGAACCTTGTAAGCAAAGTTAAGAATTTGAATGTTAAAAAATAAGGCTAGTCTTAATTTTTAATATTAAATATGTCAGTAAAAGAATGAACAATGAAAATTAAAAATATATTGTTAAAAATAGGTTGGGTTAAAAAATAGGTTTGGAGAAAATTCTTTGTTTGCAGAAGTGAAGTGTGTTTTGGAAAATATGCATAGCCACGTGAATTAGTCACGTTTGAAAAACACACTGCTGACGTTATAGACAAAGGACGATTCTCTATATGGTCAGCTGACCTTTGGAAGCGAAGGGTAGAAGATTAATCATGTAGATCCATCATCATTCGACCGGATAAATGAATAAAGAACCATCTTTGTGTTTTTGTAAAACTCTTGTCATGTGTCATCTTTCAACACTCAAAAGGTAATGTGTAAAACATCTTAATATGAAGATTGTGTAACGCTCTGTGTTAAGAACTTGTATACATAGTCACTATACATATGCAGTCCCACGCATCTCATAACTGTATAAATATCTTCTCTCTCCATAATCATTGTTATATATGTCCCCGTCATCTCTCTATCCCAATACGAAGGCCGCGTCATCTCCTTTAATATGAAACCCTATGCAACATCTACGTTATTTAGTGCTCGTATCCAGTGCACCTATACAAGGACGTGGAAAAAACGAATCTCGTGTAATGCCACGGAAACAGGTCGTAAGCTGGACGATATACACAAATACACACAATGAAAAAAGTAAAGCATACACGCTTACACGCAAAAAAAGAACAAAAGCAATAACAATAATAAAAACACCTAGACACGAATATCTATTTAGAAAGGTAAAGAAAGATGCTAGACTATTTACCATACATGCACATATGAAAAAAATGTATTAAAAAATAGACGAGAAACTGAAAGAAAAAAAGAAACATTAATAGAATTAAAAACAAACATACGCGAAAACCTAAATACAACGGTCACAAGGTACTTTTGCGTCAAACATGATACAATACTACTATTTCGGTTAATAATTTTTATTGATGAATGAATTGTTTTGTTTTAAAAATACACACATACACACAAGTAGAGAAATTGGGACATTTATTATTGTTGTGAAATTTATATCAATGTGTAAAATTTAAATTGTTGAAAATTGTTTTGCAATCAAACTCAAAAGTCGCCTGTACTTTTAAAGCCTGTGTTATGAGAAGATATGTGCTTTTGTTGTAAAACGAATTTTGTGTTCATAGTTGAACTTTTCAGCTTCTCGGGTGTTTTTTCTGTTTTTTAAGTGACATTTCTTACATACTTTGTTGTAATTGTTGTTGTTGTTACAGAAAAAAGTGTTTAAAAATGTTATATATGTTGAACAAATATTGTAAATTATTTAAATTTATGTATAATGTTATTGTATTTCTTCGTCAGACATTCAAATCATGATTAAGTAGATAAATTAAAATAGGAAAAATAAAATGAAACGATAATTGCGACAAATGGTTGGCCTAGCAATAAGTTATAATTTTAGTGAGAGGACAATATAAAATTACGTAAACGGGTATTTTAAGTTTTTCGGATGTGATAAGCCAAAGGAGATTCTTTTTCTTTTTGATTTTTGCTTCTTTTTTATGCCCAAAAACATTTTTCGCAAGAAGTGTAGCTTGCCCGGAAACAGCATTAGAGATGCCCCTGTTAGGAAAATATGCGATATTCTGTGCTTTTAAAGCATGCTGCACATGACGGCGCCAAGCAGAATTATAAGTATCGGCACAATAAATTTAAAATGCAGGCGTTGAAGGATACGAAAATTCCTTACGGTAACAAAGGACTATAAGAGTCAGTACATCGGGCAAATCAGATATAGCTATATGAAAGGAGAAAAAGTAAAATGTACCGTAAGTATGAAGGAAAAAATATAACCTTAATTTTTTTTATAGATGTATGATTGCGGGATATCTCTGTTGGGATCTTCGCCACTCTGATGAGAAAAAAATCAAAAAATCACAAGAGTTAAAATTCAGGGCGCAAATAGGAATTTTGTGCAAGAGATGGGGGTTATTTAGTTAAGGGTAATGTTTTCTAACTCTTTATCGAAGTTCCAAGAGTCAAAGCAAGGAAATCCTAGCGAATGTGTGTGATGAAAAGGTATATCTTAATAATTAGAAGCCAACTATAAAGATTTAAGTAAATGAGCTTTGATATATCTTCCAAAAGAAATAAGATAGTTCAGGACAAATTTGGATGAAAGAGTCGTCGATTTCGTGAAGAGGTATAATGAGACCTCGGTTTACTGCATAAGAGTGGCTAGACGAAGCATCTGATATGGATCATAGGAGGTATACCTTACGCCCAAAAAGGAAATGCCAGGAAGATCAGAGAAAGGTTCTGATCTAATTGTGAAGTCAGTTGGAAAAGGATTGACTAAAGAAGTTTTTATGGGGTCTGATCTTTCTTAGCCAAGTGGTTGTATAGATATAGAGAAACATGTACAAGAATTTAAAAATGCGTATATTTTTTGAAAAATGGGAAGGAAAGGAGTGTTACAGGAAAAGGGCTGTCCCATTTCCATGTAAATAAGAAAATTAGATAAGTTAAAATGAGATTAGGATAAACCGAGAGTCGAACCTTGCAAGCAAAGTTAAGAATTGGAATGTTAGAAAATAAGGCTTTGTTAATTCCTAATATTAAATATGTCAGTAAAAGAATGAACAATGAAAATTAAAATTATATTGTTAAAAAATAGGTAAGGTTAAAAATAGGTTAGGAGGATATTCTTTGTTTTCAGAAGTGTGTTTTGGAAAACATACATGGCCACATGAATTAGTCACGTTTGAAAAATACACTTCTGACGTCATAGACAAAGGACGATTCTCCATATAGTTCAAGTGGTTTGATTTGAGAGTTAGTCAGACAGTCAGTCAGAGAGAGAGAGAGAGAGAGAGAGAAAGAGAGAGGGAGGAGAGTCAGTCAGTATTCAGTCAGTGGTCAGCTTTGGAAACGAAGGGTAGAACATTAATCATGTAGATCCAAATTTGAATTCATGATGTCATCACCATTCGACCGGTCCAGTGAATAAACAATCGCCATCGATATGTTGTAACTGTTTGTCTTCGTGTCGTCATTCCACAAAGAGAAAGGTAAATGGGTTTTTTCTATCATCCTCTTAAATGAACTTTGTATAACCAACTTTCAAGTAATGTGTCCCCTCCTCCATCATAAGTAATGCTACTCTCCTCTGATGCAAAAGAGCAGTATTACACATTCCTTCAATAATGCATTCTCATCTCTCTCATTCTGTTATAAATGTCTCCCTCAGTCATCATCATTATCGTGTTGTGAGTCCCCCGTTAAACATGTCTCCTGATGTAAATCCTCGCAACACAACATTATTATGTTTCGTATAATTTTATTTAGTATGCTTTTATTCGTATTATTTCATTTAATATTTAAGTATTATTTCATTTAATCATATATTTGTTAGTATTGTTTAATTTTGTATAGTTTTGTGTCGCATTATTTTATTTTGTATTTTTTTATTATTTATGATTTTGTTTAGTTTTATTTCGTTAAATATTACTGTATTTACTAGTATTTTATTTCGTAATAGTTTATTAAGTATTATGCAATTTTGTAAAATTTTATACTTTATTATTTTCTGTGATTTTTTGTATTTTTCATTTCTTATTAATTTATTTCGTTTTATTGTACTCCATATAATTTTATTTAATCTTATATAATTTAGTCCTGGATTATTTTGTATTATTTTATTTGGTATTATTTTTCATATAATTTTATTTAATCTTATATAATTTAGTCCTGGATTATTTTGTATTATTTTATTTGGTATTATTTTTCATATAATTTTATTTAATCTTATATAATTTAGTCCTGGATTATTTTGTATTATTTTATTTGGTATTATTTTTCATATAATTTTATTTAATCTTATATAATTTAGTCCTGGATTATTTTGTATTATTTTATTTGGTATTATTTTTCATATAATTTTATTTAATCTTATATAATTTAGTCCTGGATTATTTTGTATTATTTTATTTGGTATTATTTTTCATATAATTTTATTTAATCTTATATAATTTAGTCCTGGATTATTTTGTATTATTTTATTTGGTATTATTTTTCATATAATTTTATTTAATCTTATATAATTTAGTCCTGGATTATTTTGTATTATTTTATTTGGTATTATTTTTCATATAATTTTATTTAATCTTATATAATTTAGTCCTGGATTATTTTGTATTATTTTATTTGGTATTATTTTTCATATTATTTTATTTAATCTTATATAATTTAGTCCTGGATTATTTTGTATTATTTTATTTGGTATTATTTTTCATATAATTTTATTTAATCTTATATAATTTAGTCCTAGATTATTTTGTATTATTTTATTTGCTATTATTTTTCATATAATTTTATTTAATACTAGCTGAAGTACCCGGCGATTATAAGTTGTATATGATATGTTTGCATAGTTTTCCTCTAACATTATAATATAATAAAATAAATAAACATAAATTGATATTCACGGAAATTAACTATTCTACTGTAAGCGAAGTGTCATTTTAAAAATAATGGGCAACAGAACTGAGAATTCGTATTCCTGTCGTATAAAATGTTCTTAAAATTTACGAAAACTTCAAAATGTGAAGAAAGGAATTTTACTCAAAATCTAAGTAATATTTATAATTTACTTGTTACAAACAATTTTATTTTGTATGAAGGAAACGTCTATTTTATGTTAAAAGTGTCTAAAAATCATTTCAATAAAGTAAAAGTTTAAGAAAAAATCCAAAAAACAAAACGAATAAGCATGCGAAGATTTGTAAGGAAATTATTATCAGAAAAATACAAAATAATAAAAACGCAAGCATTATGAAAATTTACATTTGTGTATGAAATTAATATTTGTTTATCTAATCGATCAATGAATAAGACACACACACACACGCATATATATATATGTATATATAAGAAAACATGCCTATATATACATATGTATATATATATATATATATATATAGGTATGTATTCTTATACGTATATGACATCATATTTCTGAAAAACATAACACACACATTCGGAAACGTTAGTAGTTTTATATGGAATTAATATTTTTTTAATCTAATCGGTTAAAGAATAACGAAGATATATCTGGGCATTTGAGTTTATTTCTGACATTTCTATCTTTCTAAATAAAGGAAAACAACGTCTGAAATTCTTTGTTCTTTAAAAATAAAATAAAACGCACGTATTCGGAGACGCAGGGATATTTGCTACTTGTACAGTGTACAAACTAAACTGAAATGATAACGTTATTATTTGAAACACCATTCTTACCATGAGGCGGGGGCTTGTAAATTATATGCAGTTTCACCTAACAATTTAATGAATAAAATACTATAAAATTGTAATTTAACTTTAAAATTCTATCTGAAACGTAACACGGCGCGTACACTGCAAACACAATATGTATTTATCTAATCGGTTAAAAGATAATAAAAAAGATATATAGATATTTCTGCGTATATTTGAATCCCGTAAATTCTATTTTCTTTAAAAATAAAGAAAATTCAAGCATTCGGAAACATTAAAATACTTATATGAAATCAATATTTGATTATATAAAAGGTGAAAGAATAAAAATAGATATAAGTATTGCATCGTACATAAAATTTTGATCGTTACAAAAGAGGACAGAAGAAATTATTTCAATAAAAAGGAGAGAATCGAAGGAAGTTATTTGGAGAAAAGAAACGTATCTGGAGGAAGCATGTGTAAAAAAAAGTAAAAATAAGTTGAATATACCTACAATATTATACTGTCGATTGGCACTTGTATCAGTGCCGGGTGAATGAACGTAAACTTTATAAGGATCATTTTATTTTTGAGCAAAATCAAATTTTATTTAATTTCGCTAAAAATGAATAGGTGAGAGAACGTTTGTTTGTGTTTGAATGATTGCTTTCGTGTCAAGCTTTCATGTTTTAAAATAGTCTCGTAATAAATGGACGACGATATTTTGACTATTTTGGTGGATATTTTGCTTTTGTTGTAATGAAAATCATATTCACGGAAATTATTCCACTGTAAGTGAAGTGTTGAAGGTAACTGAGTCTATCTATTGTTATCATAGATGTAAAAATATAATATACATGAGACATTTTATCTAATTAGCTATAATATTTTAAGAAACAAACATGTACTTTGTGATGCCATAATGTCCTGTGAAAGAAAACTCTGCTAGAAAAAAAAATAAAAAAAATAAAAGGAACGTTAGAATTTTTAGTACTAGTGCTGTGTACGAATTATACTGAAAGAATAACGCAATATTTTAGAGAGCCATCTTTAGCATGGGGAGGAAGGCTTTTTAACTGTTCTGCACTTTCACCGCAAAACTAAATAGAAAAGAAAGATACCATATTATTTAAATTTAAATTTGAAATCCTATCTGACATGTAACACGGGACTACACTGCAAAAACACCGAATATTTCTTGGAAATGATTTTTTTTATCTAATCAGTTAAAGAATAATAACAAAAAATATATAAGTATGTATTCGTATATTTGAATTAAACAAAAACGTCGTCTAGTGAGAATTACCATTTTGCATTTAAATTTGCCGATGTCTGTACGCGATATACATGCATGTAAACAAAGATATTACTTGCTATAATCATCCTTAGCTCATGAATATTTTTCCTGAGAATTTCAGTTTTATGTGACCAGTAGTTTAAGAGTTTAGCTGTTAGATATTTACACACAAACATACATGTACTGTTTTTTTTCATATAGATTATTTAATTTCATATTTTTAAGTGTCGTATTATTTCATCTATTATTATTTTATTTATAATCATTTTCAACCATCTGATATACATTTGATGAAGCAAAGAGCTTAATGCTAATTTGGTGCAATTGTAACTATAAATTTGAGAGAATAAATATTTTTATTACAATAAGTTGTAATCGATATCTTATATTCTTTCATATATCCATGTGTGTACTAAATTAATTAATTAACTAGTCATTAATCTGCTTAACCTAAACCAGCGTAGTGCGAGCTATGTTCAATTCTTTTTCATGCAAATAAACTAAATGGTAACACATCGTAAAAGCTATTTCCAACTTTTGTTAAATTTTAACTATCGTATTGTACATTAATTTATAAGTATCCCCTAAATTTCAATGTATTTGGAGTATTTTAAAAGGGATTATACGGACGTCCTGAAAGATAATGGAGATAAAGATGAGAGATGACATTGGCTATAATATGGGCATAACATGTGGAAATAAAAATATGTCAGTCTTACATTGAATCCATATACATTAGACAATGATTAAGTGTATGTCATTGAATTGCAACCTCTTCTTAAAACCTTTCAGCTGAAGCCGTATATTTCCGATGTTTTGGAATAAAAGAAAAATAGGAAATCTTGATAAAACTTGAATAAAGTTTCTACAAAAAAGGTTTAATATTATGATATCTTGATTATTATTTTAGTAAAGGAGCATAAATCTGTTGTGTACGGAGAAATAAATTTACCCGACTTGGAACGAATATTCTTCTAGTTTAGTAAAAATGTGTTTTTCCACAACAACACGCTTGGTCTGCAAATGATGGTTTATATTAAATATAGTGCAACTCTGGCGAGTATTTACGAGAAGAGTATAACAGTTCAACAGACAACAACATTTATTAATCATATGCGTATTAATGCACTCATTAACTAGATTCGAATGACATCTGCTGAAGAATAGGTCATTGTTTCCCTAGTGAGCCGTTGAAATACTTTTCAAAAAGTGCAACTTAATATCATTGCTATTTCGAGAGAAAAGTCGGTCATTATTCTGAATGAACTGCAATTAATTATTATGAATTGAATCAGGTGATTTTTTCCATTTATCCTGACATGCGGTGCATTCTTTTGTTTTGACATTAAACTAATTCAAACCCAACTTATTTATCTAATGTAGAATGTTTTTACTTTATGTATATTAGATACATCCAACTTAATACGCAATTTTCTGTCTCATTCGATTGTTATAATATTACAACAAATTCAGTGAAAGTATATGTTAGTATTTAATCATTATTTCCGCAAAGGCGGTTATTTTTTCGGTGTATTTCTTAGTTTGTGTGTCACAATGTTTGTTTATTTTATAACATACATTAGCGTCAGGATTACTTGAGCAATCGTGATGAAACCTGGTTAAAATATCAGCAGGATGTAATTAAATAGTGTGAAAATTTTATAAAGACTTTTTAATTTGAACAGAGCATATTGCTATTGCCATATAAATTCAGGATTATGTTTAACAGACCCCCCCATCGATTAAACATTGAGTTGTTTGTTTACATTACATTATACCCTGCAGTGTAGTATAGTAAGGGGAACAGGAAACACGGGGTGTATTCTAAAGTCTGCCAGCTAAAGGGAAGATTCTAATAGGCTCTTCGGCATCTAGAAACCTTAACATTAAGTGGTGGGGGTCTGCTGCTAGTTCGGTTAGTCGGGAGTATGTACAGTGAGAGAGAACGATTACTATGAGTTCATCAGACCACGTTCCATTAAAGTAGGCACCGCCAAAAGTGGCCGCAAAATCAAGTTGTTGTTGTTTTTTAAAACGAAATTACATTTATTAAAATCCATTATTTCTGAGTAACTTTTTTTTTCCAGAAATATAAAACCCTGAATTTTATCATATAGAAAACAGAATAATGTAAAACTTTTTCTACTACTTTTAATTCAATTTTAAATGTTAAATTTTCCCAAAAAGTTAACAATTGACATTTTTTGTCTTGCACAAAAAACGTACTTAAATATTAAAAAAAAAAGGGTTTTTGAAATAATTAATTAATTTATTTATTGTCTAACTAAGATTTAGGATGATTTTCTAAGAGGATATGCAAAAATATTATAATATAAGTACCTGAATTTCAAATAATTCCACTTATTCATATAGATAACCAGATATTTCGCGTTGACGTAGAGTTCAGATCGACTCTGTTTACGTTTTCGTTTGATAAAAAGCAAACTATGGAAGACGAAACAGGCCAAAAAAAACTTATTTTTCAGTGACGAAAATTTCAATGTATTATTAAGCTGAGGCTGGCCAGTACCAGATGGGTGACCATTTGTATGAGTTTGGTTTTTAATGTGTATGTGTGTGGGGGCCAGGCTCCCCAAAATGGGGGGCAATTTAAAGCAGAATAAAAAAAAATATTTCAGCGCGTTTGGTCCACCGTAGTTGAAAGGCGGCAAACGTTTTCAAACGGGATCGAAAAAAATGATGCTATTTTTAACACAAAGGGCACAATATTTATCGAATTTTTTTTGGGGGGTATCGATTATTCAAAGCATGCCCTGTTTAATAATGGTCATGCATTATTCGGCTCGCTAAAAAAAAAAATTGTTAATTTATTTATCAAAAATTTTAAAATAGATTTTTTCGTATAAATATTAAAAATTTTTTTTTTTGTTTTGCTTAACTTAAATTAATTATTTTACTTAACATATTCGCCGAATTTCACACTTCAAAACTCAAAAGCGGGATAATTAAACACAATCGAAGTTCTGATATTCAGACGTCAAAATAAGGTATGCAAACAATTTTTTTTTTTAAATCTATAATTCTGTCCCTTACAACAACACAATATGTTGATTTCAGTTTCAGATGATTATTTTAAGCATATTTGTTCCCACTTCAAAACAAGGGGGGTTTTGTAAGCAAAAATATATATATATATATAAATATCGTTTATGAAAAATAAATACACTGTTATAAAGTTCATTCTTCTCCTAATAATCGCTGAAAATTTCGTATTGATCGGATAATTACCTGATTTTTGGTAGATTTTTAAAAAGACGGTCCGTCAAAAAGTACTGACCTGCCCCCCCCCCAGTTTTGGCGGTGCCTACATTAAAGTATTTATAAAACAAGCACAGTACTGCGATAATCTTAGCAGTGGAAGAAATATTGATGCTTAGTCGACAGTGCGGAAAATATTAAATTTAAGACATTTTGGCTGCTGTCTAAGAGTGAGATACTAGTGTAAGATGAAGCAGTCAATACTCCATGCGTGGCATAATTGTGATCTTGTAAAGATATAAAATGCTCTCTATTGTGAGTAATTTTCGAGCACGAGAGAGGAGACCCACATTCTTTGCAGCAGCCTTGGAAATGTTCTCGATGTATTTGTTCCAATTCATGTTGCCTGTAAATGTTAGGCCAAGAAGTTTGATAGATTGGCCCTCAGATAGTGGACAATCGTTGGTTGAAAAGGTTTTTGTGTAATTATTGAGGGAAGCTCAGTTTTAGTCGTATTAAATGTTATCAACCATTTTCAGCCTCATTCCACTACCGACGAAAGGTCGTTTTTTAGGGTTTCGGTTTTGTACTTGGATATGGATATATTCATTTTTTCTCCCGTGTATATTATACATTTTAATGTCATCAAGGATAGTCATCTCAGACACAACTTTATCAGGGAGGTCGTTTTTGAAATAATAAAGTTCAAAGATCTACCCGTATATCATACCTGCATTAATATTCTGTTTAAAGACGTATAGTCATTTGGGACAACCTGATATTTTTTCTTGTCTTGAATCTTATGTTGAATATTTCTCTATAAACATCATGAAAAATTATTCGTCCCAGACTTTATCAAAGAGTTTATATATGTTAAAAGCTACAGTTTTAGTTTTCGCAACGTATCCAGTGCACAATATATGCATTCATCAATGACCGTTAAAATAGTCAGAAGAAAACTGGCTTGCCCACTGTTGGTCAGAAATAAGTTTGAGATTTACATAATGGTGGACTAGTGTTTAATTAAAGATTCAATAATATTAGCGAATAGCTGGATGAGATTAATGGGGACAGAGTTAGGCGCGTCAGTGCTTTCGCCAGAATTCTTGAATACTGGTACAACGGAGGCAATTTCCCAGCTATCAAGAAAGCAAGACTTAACTAGGCATTTGTTGAAGAGTTTAAGAGTAGAGTTATTAGGTCAAACAGTCATTTTTAATCAATATAGCAGGGATGAAATCAGACCCATACGCCTGGCAGTTGTTTATCTTTTTTATTTTTACTTTACAGGCATCATAAAATGTGTTTTCTGATCTACGAGTGTAGCGTCTGTAACGAAAGGGAATTTAAGAGGGAGTGATTTGAGAGGTCTAACATAAGGTTGGAGAAAAACCGCTGGACAAGAAGGTCATCTTTCTCGTTTGCCGTGCAAGGAAGCCCATGGTTGTTGGATAGTGGAGAAGTGTTCATTGACCATTATTCACCACACTGTTATAACTTTTTCAGAAATTATGAATTACTATTTTGCAATTCGATACATTTTTAGATCACTTCTGTACGCCGCCTCGTGTACCGAATATAAAGTTTTATTTTTAATGACTTTAGTGCCAACATATAGAATAAAAAACCATGTCCAGAACAAATGAAAAATATTAAGTTTTTTTTTCTACATAAGTATAATACTAGATGTATAAATATTTGTGCCTGTGTATAAATATTTAACAGATACTCTTAATCTACTGGTAAAACAACACTGAAATGAACAAGAAATAGTAATCATACACGGAAATAGCTTAAACGAGTACAATCTTTTTTGAATGAAAAATAAGCGTACAGAAATATATCGGCAAGTTGAAATGAACATTTTGTATGTCGACTTGCTGATAGCTTTCTATTAACTTTAGTGTCACCAAGTTAATTGTTAACACTTTTGAAATACTTACAACAGACGCACACACACACCACACACACACACACAAACACACAACACATATATATATACATATATATATATATATATAAATATATATATATATATATATATATATATATATATATATATATATATATATATATATATACATAAATTATTTCATAGAGAAGTGGCTCTAATAATGATACATACGAAATCGGCATGGATTAAAAATACCCAAGCTTATCTTACGACCGGGCAAAACTGGGCGTCCCATCAGAAAAGTAGTTAAGCTGATCTATAAAATAATAGCTCATTAATTTGGGAAATAAAAAAGCAACATTCAAAAGTATGAAAAAAATATTTTAAAAAAACATACAGCGAAATTAAAAAAAAATTATTGTATACCTGAAAAAATATAACATTTAATAAAATAATAAATAGAATGAGAGGATTAATAATATAAAGTATATTACAAAATAAAATAAGCATAAATACAAGATATAACTAAACTCATTCTGCGTACTCCCATACCTGTCGTCGTAGGCGATTGCTGACTTACTAACTCCGTTTCGGTTTTGCGACAGTTGCATGTCATTACCCAGAACCCAACAAATTTTTGACACGCTCAATTATCCTTTTCTCTTTTTTTATTTTCTTCACCCCCTGCCTATCTTTTTATGTCTTATCTTTATAATTTTACAAATCTTTTTATAACTTTTGTTTCCTTTCCTTTCTTTGTTCCCTTACTCTCCTTTCTTTCCTTTCTCTTACTTTTTAACATCCATATGCAATCACTAAAAACCACATCTTTCCTTTTTATTTTAACTTGAATCATCTGACGATATAGGCGGATAATTTTTATCCTGTTTATTGAAACAATTTGTAATGAATTAAGTTAATACACTTGAGGTTGTAATAAAAAAAGCATATTTGGCTCTACTAAAGTATTGAGCATTTTTTAATCTTATTTTTATTCATGATGAATCAAATGTACAAAATATAAAATGATGAAAAAATATAAAATTTAAGTAAAAAGTGACAAGTATATACATGAAGTATAAATGGAATAAACGACCCTAACCTTAAATTTACCTCCATGGAGAGTCTCATATCATTATGTGAATACAACCTATCCTCTATATTGTCATTTTTCTATATAGTCTGGACCATGCAATAGTTTTCGGTAGGAAAACTTAATGTCTAAATTCCGCAATAATTTTATTAACAATATTTAATCCGTTCTTTGATTCCTCTGTTTCTAAGAATTTTATTAAAACTTAAAACAGCGTTTTATAAGATCTACACGTATGATGGCAGGTTTGGGATTCTGGTGTTTATGCTACATTATCTGATAAAAAAATGAAAAAAAAAACGCTGCTTTTCCATGCATTTTATATTTCCCGATATGACTTGATCCTTTACTTAACGATTGATATTCATCCGGACTTCACTGATAAAATCTCTTCTGCCACGCCGATCTACTTATGACTATTATTTTTAAGAGTTATCATAAAAGCGAGATTAAATATAGACGGAATCCTTTTAACATAAAAATGAAATATGATGTGCGACAATTCTTTGCACTCCAAATATATATATATATATATATATGTATGTATATATATATATATATATATATATATACTATTATTATTACTATTATTATTATTTCCACAGCAAAGCACCGTCGCAGCTACCAAGAGTCATGACAGCTAACAAACCGGAATCCAAGACTCAAGTTTCGCAATCATTTGGGCTGATTAGTACGACATATCCGAACTCGGAATTCGAAACACGAGTTTCTTGGATGCGAGGCGAATACTCCGTCACATGAGAAAATGCGTAACACACATAATTTGGTTGGTTGGTTGTTTTTGTTTTACGGCATATCAACCCTTTCCGGGTTATTTAATGCCGAATCCAAAGATTTTGAGGAATTTTTTTTTTAATAGAATATATTTGCTGTTTTCACGTTGGTTTCTATTCAACCCATAGTTGGGACCCTAACAGGTACTACCACTCCGGGTCAGAGTGGACCTGGGAGCAATGGTAATTTAAGGGTGGCTCCACACTCCCCAAGCCCACAAGCTGGGGCCTCACCACTGGATATAGTTTAAGGTCATATCCAGGACCCCCATTGAGGGACTTTTACCCTCTGCAGGAGGGCACTCGGCGTATTCTAATGCCCCACCGACAGAGCCGTAACACACATAAAAATTTATCAACTGACACAGATCAAGTAAACCACGGCGAAATTTGACTATGGAATGGACCTACTTCGTTTTAAACAAGGGAGGCGGTCATACAACTCAAGCCTATGTCTCACACGTAGGAATTTTATACTCGCTAGGACGAAGTTTGTCCGTGTGTGCAGCTTTGTGTGTTAGTTCGTTCCCTACGATCGGATTTTTATTGAATTTAACACGAAGGTAGTTTATTTGCCTGGAAATGTTTTATATCGGAATACCTTCGATAAGAATCTATAATGGAAATAATTCTATGGAAGAAGGAAACAGGCGATTTTGACAAAAGTAAACACCTAACACAGCGTAACACCACAAGTACATTTGAAAAGTTTTATTACCACACCAGCCCAAAGGCCCGACATATAAACATCAACAGTAGGTTTTTTGGTATAACAAAAGTGCGTTTGGAATAATTTTTCCTGTTTAAAGCACAATTGCACTATGAAAATGGATTTTTTCATCTGGAACTTTATTTCAAGAAATTTTATATAAAAATAATTTCATAAAATCAATACTAGGTTGTCTATATTGCAATGTAGACTGCAACGTATTGTGGATTAAGCAACTGCGTAGACGCATGTGAAGCTTTCTCCCGGTTAACCGCAACAGATCCCCAAGCATTTGATTTTTAAGAAATCTACGATTTCACCGATTTCGATGACAATAAAAATATAGGAGTGTGAAACATTTTTGATCATCATTCAATCTTGGGCAACATCGGGTTGCTCCAATAGTATATATATATACTAACAATCGGTGCCCGGCGTTGCCCAGGTGTTTTGAGGTTTTTGCTGAGAAAAAAACAAAAAACGGTCAATTTTTTTAAACTTTGCCCCCTATTATAACCTCTTAACATTTATTGTTTAGAGATCAAGTAAAGTTAATAACTTAGATCCATGTCCAAGGAATCTATATCTAAAATATCACGTGTTTAGATCCAAAATTGTAGGAGGAGTTTGGTAGAGTTCTCAAAGGTCAAATCGTTGAATATTGACCACTTAATCGCCAAATTTCTATCGAAAACCTATCACATCGATGTTCCCAAATCTCAGTACCCTGTATATCAAATTTCGAATCTGTAGGCTTAAAATTGACAGAGTTTTAGCGTAGGGAAATGCACACAGACGCACATAAACACACAGACACTATAACTTATATATATATATATATATATATATATATAAACATAAACATCATATATATAAGGATAATAGTACGCCATATATATAACAAAAGACCATTATTTACTGAAGTGAAAGGAAAACCCGGGGGAACTTTACCCAAAAATAAATCTATATTTTCTTGTGTGTATTGATAGTCTTATCAACACCCCTTTTTTCTATTTATTTAAAAAGAAAATACAACTTTGTTATTTATGAGTCGTGGAATTGCATTCATCTACAAAATATCTAGCTAATGTGCATATTTTTTATCGTTTTTAATTAATTCCCTATTAGTTTTTTTTCGGTTCTCTTATACGATGATCATCTTTATTTAACTATTACGTGTAATTATATTCATACAGATATTGTATATGATTTATATTTGCGTAATATTTGCGTAGAAATGAAGAAAATCAAATTTACTGTGTGTTTATCGTGTTGACATTACAACGTGACGTAGCCAAGGGCAGTAGTGGACGTGAGTGTGTGTGCGTGTGTGCGCGTGTGCTGGAAAATATAGTAGTACAATAGCGTTTGATTTCTTGTTGTGTATACGTGTGTGCGGCTAACGCGAGTGTGTGTGTGTGTGTGTGCGCGTGTGTGCGCGTGTGCTGGGAATGGATGGCAACGTGTTTTTTCGTGCTGTGTTTATATTATGCATATTGTTTCGTATCTTATCAACTTTTTCGAATTTATGTGTACAGTGATACAAACCCGTTTTTCGAGCTGAATAAATATGTTACATTAAATAAAAACACGAAAAATATATCCAGTTTTGTAGAAAAGTAACTTATCTTGCCTTTGATAATATTTATTTGTTATATATTTGTTTTTTGACAACTTTTTCTAATCTATGTGTACAGTAATACAAACCCGAAATAAAAAGACCACGAGTGAACGCGCGTTTTTTTAGTTTAGTTTCATATATATATATATATATATATATATATATATATATATATATATATATATATATATATATATATATATATATATATATAAGTATTTTTAAATTTTATCTTTCTAGCTTTAAAAAAAAGTTTTAAAATTTTATCAGCCGGCATAATTTATTTTTAAATATTGCAAAATTTCAGGAAAATTAATTTTTGCTAGATTTTCAAAACATTGTTTTCGTGTTGTGTGTACGTGTGTGCGGCTAGCACCAGAATGGCGGACGTGATGTCCGGGGTTGGATTGTTAGATTGTGTAAGTTTCGTATTTTTGTAATTTGTAAATAACAAGTTAGGAAAAAATTAAACCCTTCCAAGATGGACAATAAATAAAGCCATAATATTTTATGGTAAAGTTAAGAGCGTACGAACCATAGTATCTTAGGAGATGTGATTATTGGATTAACCAATCAGAAATCGTCTGTGGCACACACATCTCTGTATATATATATATATATATATATATATATATAGTGCATTGAGACGTATGTTTACTCAGAATTTAAACGAATGATCAACACTTTCAATACTTTTAATGCCATCGAAATCGGTGTAATAGTCCATTATTCATTCAAATAAGTTGATTGCCTGCTCTATTCGTTGACCCACTATGGTGTAGCTTGAAAAAGACTCACAAGAATCCTCGCAGTGACTTAGTCCACATTACATTATAGTCTACATTGCACTATAATGAATTTAACTTTTTTCATTGTAATCGTAAATTCAGGCCATTATAACCGCACAAGAGGAACGGCCAGGCACGTGCAAACAACAGTAAGTTTATTGGTATGACATGGGTTCCTTCTGAATGAGTGTTTTTGTTTAAAGCACAATTCACCCATGAGCTTCCCCGTTAGTATTTTAAATTTTAATTCAAGCCATTATACACAGAAAAGAATTTTACAAAATCAACAGTAGCGAATCTGACGTGCAATGGAGATTACACGTTATTGTCAACTAAGTCATTGCATAAAGGCATGTTTATCTTTATTTCAGTGTATCTCGGTGTGTCATCAACTAGAGCAGGCAATCAAAAATTGATTGAAAAATTGACGATTTCACCGATTGGAATGACAATAAAATAATGGAGTATGAAACATTCCTTTATCATCATTCAATCCCGTGCAATGACGAGTCTACTTGCTAGTACATATTTCTCTCTCTCTCTCTCTTTCTTATATATATATATATATATAAACAGAAGTTGTTTAATGAAGGTTAATATCAGAAGTAAGTAATCCCGATCACCTGATAAAGTCTTGTAACTTTTGGTAAAAATAAAAGAAATAATAAATAGTTAAATTGCTATAGAGCAATTTTATATAAGAACTGATTGAGTCCTATTTTGTCTTTTTATATATTTTGTATTCTTGTTAACAATATTTGTTATTTTGAAAGAACATACGATTATTTTTATGAGATAAACTAGATTTGATTTGCCCCACAGGAGGATTATTATAAAATAGAATTCCGATTATTTCGTGAAAAATAACGAAAAATTAACTGAAAGAAAAAAGTTAGAGGTTAGTACTTATGCTTATTTATTTTAGTGGCTTAATTATTTATGTAAAAAATCACTCTTAATGCCTTTTTTTTAGAAGTTCCTGAACAATTGTTACCAAGAGAGTGTATACTTGTAAATAAATCATGAAAGTAAATCAAATAAATTAACATATTTTGCAACACATTTGGGACTTTTATTTAGTAAATTATATTACATATAGGATGCTCCCTGTAAAATTAAGTAATAATTTACAAAATAGAATATATTAAAGCAACCTTCACATTGATAAACAAGTGTGTGTATGTATATAACGCGAGCGCTAAAAGTAAGCAACACAGCAGGCAGAACATAATTCAGACACATCGATAAGAATTCATGCCACATATAATATACGAATGTAACTAGGATTTTTAATAGTTTTCATACAAAATTACTACTTTTATGTGCATGGTTCAAGTTCTTACAATGTTATTACGCACTTTTCCTACTACTATTGAGAATATGACATCCACTCTGTATTAGACTCGGTACAAAAATTGATAGTTTTCTTTAATATTAGGAAGACTAGGTTCTTTTTCTTTAAGAATTATGACCCACTTTTCAAACCATCGATTCCCATTGCTGATGGCACACGGTCTTTAAATGCGACGTTTAACTTAATAGCCTAATAGCAATATATAACAATGATTGAAATAAACACATATAAGATATTGCCAAGTAGTGCTTAGAAGGTGGACTCATTATACTGAATTAATAAATTTCTAATTTTTCTACAAAATACCTAATTCGCATATACATAGACCATTGCTGCCATATTTGAGCTTTTGCGAAATTTACTACTCTTAGATTGGGTGCAAAAAGATTATCTAACTTTAAAATTCCCACATTTTTTATAAAGCGTTAATCCTGTTTCGTCACTACAATGTTGCATATATATGTTTGTTTTAAATTAACTTCAACATAATGTAATTGGACGAATGTATTACACTTGAATGCTTTTAAAATAAATACTCCTTAAGTAACCCGAACATCAGTAAAATCCCACACCTTGAATGTGTAAGTGTGCGGGTGCCGAAATATAAAGCTAATACATTCTTTCCTCAATCCGTCGATTTTTGACATTCCCTCCATACCCAACGAGCCGCTGATTGAACCAACTTGGAAGAATTTAAGTGTAAGGTGAACCAACATGTCGCTGTTGAACTCACTGCATAGTATTTAAAAATAAAAACAAAATAAAATTATAGGGAATTATATGCTTATCTGCATAGCTTTCTAAGCCAACAATCATTTTGTATATTTTACAATCTCAGATTGTAATGCCTGCTTTCATTTATTTTCTTATAATTATTCTAACCCTATCAATAATCTCATATTAGGTTTAGTTTATACTCGTAAGATCTGATGCAAAATGTATCTTATATATTTTCTATGCAAATGCTGCGTTCGTGCCAGTTAATTTTAAATGACGACGATTCAGTGCGACAACATTTTATTTCAGTATTTAATTTGTGTATTTCTGTTTTATTAAATGCTAGCTTTTTTTTCTAGTCCAATACCGGCTTCCATCTTATCTCGAAATTACTTATAACGGCACCAACTTACTTTCGGAAGAACCCCCCCCCCAACAGCCTTTTCTTTTATATCGTAAGCTTCTTAAAAAGTTACTAGCTTAAGTTCAGAATGAAATCACGATTTTCGTTAAACAGCTAATTTAAAAAAAAAAATGTTTTGAACGCTACTAACTGAATTTCTTTCAATACAGTTTGCAATTTGGAGACGGAATTGTTTTTGTTGAGATAAGTGATTTCAATCATGCTTTTTATTTTAGATTTAAAATATTAACAACTCCATTTTATTTCAGTATTTAATTTGTGTATTTCTGTTTTATTAAATGCTAGCTTTTTTTTCTAGTCCAATACCGGCTTCCATCTTATCTCGAAATTACTTATAACGGCACCAACTTACTTTCGGAAGACCCCCCCTCCATCAGCCTTTTCTTTTATATCGTAAGTTTCTTAAAACGTTACTAGCTTAAGTTCAGAATAAAATCACGATTTTCTTTTAACGGCTAATTTAAAAAAAAAATGTTTTGAACGCTACTAACTGAATTTCTTTCAATACAGTTTGCAATTTGGAGACGGAATTGTTTTTGTTGAGATAAGTGATTTCAATCATGCTTTTTATTTTAGATTTAAAATATTAACAACTCCATTTTATTTCAGTATTTAATTTGTGTATTTCTGTTTTATTAAATGCTAGCTTTTTTTTCCTCGTACATATGTTTATTTATCTACCGAGTTGATAGCAAAAATTACGAATTATACTCATTTTTAGTTCGTGTGAGGGGAATCTATCACCATACTTTCTCTTAAACACGTCTGTTGGACAATACTTATAGTTTTTTTTTTTTTTAATGGAGAGTAGAAAACGCATTGTGGATGCGTTATCGGCAGCTCCTGTTACTCTCGCTTCTTCTTATTCGTCCCTCAGTCCTCATTTTTTAAATGAGTGATTTTTCGGACAAAGGGAGAAGAAAAAGCTGTTTTCTAGGTTGGCAGTATTTTTGCGATCAGTTGGCTGAGATGGCGGAAATTTTCTGTTTCTATGTCTATCCTTGTAGCCATGTCACTAGTAAGGGTGCTGGAGGTAAACGTTTTGTCTGGGCTGACGTTATCCGCCTGATAGTCAGGGACCCGAACCTTGGATTAACCACTAAGGAGGCTGTCCTATCAGCAGGTGCAAAGTACTGGGGCTGCTGTATTGCCATTTGGTGAATGGATTCTGGACCATGCAGTAGCTTCTGGTGGGGCCTCTCGATGCCATACTAGTGGGTAATTGTTACGGCTTTACCTTATCATTAGCTACAAATAAAAAAAAATTCTTCGTTTCTTTTTCTCTCTTAATTTCCTCTCTCTGTCCTGCTCTAAGTAAATCTGTCGACCTAGTCCACAAATTCCAAAATTTCATCATGACAAGTTTCAAGAAAAAATACACGATTAAACCCGGTTCTCCAACTTCCAACGTAGACCCCTACTACCATGTCTCCTTCTCCAACATCAGGGGTCTTCGTTCTAACCTTCCAGAGGTTGAAACCTAATTACAGGAGACTAAACCAGACCTTTTATTTTTAAGTGAAACTGGCATTGGACAGGCTATTTCCCTAGATGAGTTTGCAATTTCAGGATACTCTAACTTAACTTCTAAATCTGACCCCCAAGATCGCCATGGGCATGGAATATGTGCCTATATTAAAGATAGCTTTCCATGTGGGAGGGGCATCTCCAGGGAAGATCCTAACTTACCCTATATGTGCTTCCGGGTTGCTTTAGCTCACACTACTGCATTTATATTTACTCTCTATCGCCCCCACAACAGCGGAGTTACTATCTTTCAAAGCATATCTGAGAAAATTGATCAAGTCCTTTCTACTTATCCTTCAGCTAACATTCACGTATGTGGAGACTTCAATGTTCACAACGTCGAATGGTTGACCCACTCAAACAAGACCGATGATGAGGGGAGGTTCTGTCATGATTTCTCCATTGCCTATGACCTTACTCAGATTGTTCAGGAACCTACCCGTGCGCCCGATAATGACGGCCAGTATGCGAGCCTACTATACCTTTTTCTCACAACTTGCCTTGAACTATGTTCAGTTTCTGTTCTGTCGCCTCTTGGATCTTCCGACCACTCTGTTGTATCAATTAAGATAAAAATGAAATGTAATAAGTCCCCAGACGTACCTCTTCATCGTACAGTATATCGATACACTAAGGCTGACTGGGATAGCTTCGGTACATTTATATCTGATCTACCTCTGCATTCCATGTTTAAAAAGGATGTGTCCTCTATAGTATTAGACCTAACTGAATGGTTAATTTTAGGTATTGACCATTTCATACCCTCTAAAAAGTTTCAGCAAAAACCTAACAGCCAGCCATGGTTCTCTCCAGAATGTGCTGCTGCCATTGCGTACAGAAATCACTTTTTCCACTGCTTCAAACGTAATAGATGTATGGAAACTAAAGCCGTTTTCAGGACTGCCAGCAACCATTGTAAGAAAGTAATAAGGAACGCAAGAGTGTTGTATGCTCAATCTGTTAAGTCCAAAGTAGCTGAGCAGCGGCTTGGTTCCCACCAGTTTTGGCAAATAGCAAACAGAATCCTGAACAGAAGCGTGTGCTCCATCCCAACTATTATCAATGGACCTGAGGTAATCTCGTCAGCATCAGACAAAGCCAAACTCTTTGTCAAGAACTTTGCAGCTAATTCTACCCTTTGCGACCAAGACCGCCAACCCCCAATATTTCCTCCTGTATCAGAAAACACGCTATGTGATATACGTATATCTGTACGTGATGTTGCGAAGCTAATCAAAAACCTTGATTCGAGTAAAGCAACTGGCCCTGATGGTATTCCAATTATAGTACTCAAAAAACTTCAACCTGAATTAGCGCCCATACTTACAAAACTGTTTAAACGTTGTCTTAAGGAGAATAGTTTCCCATCTCCCTGGAAAATCTCATCTGTATGCCCTGTATTTAAGAATTCAGGTGATCGCTCATCCCCCTCTCAGTACAGGCCAATAAGTCTCCTGTGTGTCATGAGTAAGTTGCTAGAATCTGTGTTAAATACAGAAGTAATCAAACATCTCAACAAAAATAACCTTCTTAGTGACACTCAATATGGTTTCCGTTCTGCTAGATCTACAGCAGATGTCCTTACAGTTATATCGCATAGGATTAGCAAATCTCTCGACGGTGGCAATCTTTCTAGGGCAATTGCTCTTGACATATCTAAAGCCTTTGATAGGGTATGGCATAAAGGTTTACTTCATAAGATCGCTAGCTATGGTATAGCTGGAAAAGTCTTCTCAATTATTAAATCATTTCTTTCTGATAGGTTCATAAGAGTAGTAGTTGAGGGGCAAAAATCAGAAGCTCACAGTATTAATGCCGGTGTCCCTCAGGGATCCATCCTGGGCCCAACTCTTTTCCTGATCTACATTAATGATCTTCCAAATCATATCCTTACATCATTTGTAGACATTTATGCTGACGACACTACCATTTATGGTAGCACATCTAAGACAGTAAACGACCAAGTTCTCTCCAATTCTCTCTCCTCTGATCTTGAGCACGTAGTACAATGGGGAAAGGAGTGGCTGGTTACTTTTAATGCATCTAAAACCAAGCTTCTCTCTTTACATCATCAACATTCTAATTCACATTTGTCATCAATTGAAATGAATGACTCTCGTCTTCAGGAGGCCTCAAGTTTTGACAAGCTTCTGGGCTTGACCATTACTCCTGATCTTAAATCGAACACGTATATCAAATCTGTTGCCAAGGCCGCTGGAAAAATGGTGGGATCTTTCTATCGATCCAGTAGATATCTCACTGCTGATGCTATTCTCTACCTATATAAGAGCCAGGTACGTCCAAGGATGGAATACTGTTGCCACATCTGGGCAGGAGCTGCTAGAAAGGACTTGTCCTGCCTTGATAGAGTTCAAAATAGACTTCGTAGCCTCGTAGGAGATGTCCTTTTCTCCTCCTTGCAACCTCTATCTCACAGAAGAGATGTTGCGAGTTTGTCTCTGATGTATCGTTATTTTTATGGAAAGTGTTCAACTGAGCTTCAATCTATGGTCCCCCCTCGCCAAACTTACACAAGAAACACTCGTCTAGCTGTAAACACTATCAATAATTTCCCCCACTCTTTATCTGTGCCTAAACCTAAACGTAGATTCCATGAACAAAGCTTTTTTATTAGAACTGCACGCCTGTGGAATTGTCTTCCGTTTTCCTGCTTTCCGGCTGACTACAATATGGTTGTGTTCAAGTCTAAAGTAAATAAGTTCTTGATGAGCCGCTCCATATAAGTTATTAAATTTACCAAATTTTCATTACTAATGATTACTATATTGTCCAATTTCTACTGTACACTCTTTAACCCTTATCCTTGAGTGGCCTCTGGGCCTTGATAATGTGGTGATGCCTTTGTAAAAAAAAAAAAAAAAAAAAAAAAACAACATACGTGCTATTCAAACCAATAGGCAAGAAGTAAAGCATAGATTGTACTTGAAAATTTGTGCCAATACTAAGTTGGAAACACATATTGCGATTACAGCAGATATCATATATATATATATATATATATATATATATATATATATATATATAGATAGATAGATAGATAGATAGATAAGTAGGTAGATAGATAGATAGATAGATAGATAGATAGATATAGATATAGGCATATGTAAAAGGGCAATTTAAGTGATCTACTAAGTATTCTCCATACGTTATATAATGTTCTACTTGCTTTGAATTCTCTAAATATAAACAGGAAAAAACATGAAATCTATTTGTCTATTTAATATTCGTACTATAAATGATCTCGCAAATGCTAGAAATTTACGATTATGTTAAAATTAAGTTAAAGCGACCAGAGAGTAAATCGGTTAACATGTTTTCAATATTGTCACATAAATAGGGGACTTTCATTGATTAATCTCAATAAGCTGTTAGAAGATATGGCTTGTTTTAATTGTTTAAACGGCATCATGTGCGTGTGGGATTTGTTTTGTATTAAAACAATTTTGTGTTTTTCACCATTGGATTAAAGGGAATTGTCGACGCGATAATTTCAATTAGCAAAATCTGCGAGTAAAACGCCGAGAGCTTGCTGAGAGAATAAAGAGCACGTGTGGTCTTTTGAAAGTAAGGCAGCTGGAAAAACTGGTGTTTTAATTCTAAAAATCGACTGGATGATTTTCTTTTGATTAATTTCAAAATCCTAATTTACTCACTTTCCTTTGCCACACGTCTCTGTATTGCACAACTTCGAAGTATTTACTTGAATGCCGCTTCGATCCGTTGTTACGGCCATCTTGATTACCACGGTACTTTAAAGACAATTTCTATCGATGATTTCCTTTAGCGTAATTTATAGGATACATTTACACGAGACAAGATCAAGTAAATTCTTCATTTGTTCTAGTAAGGTGGTGTAGCTTTTCCTTCACAGTCTATCGCTCATCGTTCTTTCGTTGCTACTCATATCTGATGTACAATCAGTTTGAGACACCGGTTATCAATAAATCACCTATATTATGCAACGTTGTTTCTGATCAATACTGAATAGGTCACTATTTCAGATTAAAGGGAGCAGTGTTTTGAAGGACGGTTACACTTCCGGCAACTCCTCCATCCCACCCGCCCCCTGTTTGTTGCGACCTTGTCCTGCCATTGGATCAGGTTTGTGGGGACAAGAAAATGTGGCTGGCTCTGCGCAAACTAGTTTTACTTGAAGCAAACTCCTAGCTCTTGGTCTCCATCATCTATGAGATAATCAGATTGTCTCCATTTTTCCGACAGCTGAACTATATCGCCTCATACCTAAACGAAACACATGAGAATTTGTCAATAAAAGTGTGTGAAAAACTGCAGATAAGTAAGTTTTCACTAATATAATATTAAGCTATTAGGTGAGATGATATGAAGATTTTTCCGTTTACTTTTTAATTAACTTCATATATTCTCGTTCGTTGCGTTGTTCTCGCCAACTGTCTTGTAAAGATATATTACAGCAACAAGGAATATATTTTGTGATAATCGCTCAGGTAATTACATAATATCTCTTGTGTTTCTTACAAATGCATAGTGATTGATTTTTCTATTATTTGTTATTATCGGTGAATCTTAATTTCCTCCTTTTTCTCACACGAATAAATTTGTATAACTCATTATAGAAGTGAGTCGGCCACATGTACGTTAACTTTTATTATGCAGAAAACATGACACAGTCTGAATAGGAATAAAATATAAATCACTTATTTATAAGTAACAACAGATATTACCAATCGTGAATGAAGTAGTTATATGTTTTTGTTTTTTAATACATTTCCATACAATACAGTAGGCGGGAATAAAAAGTTGCATAACAATCGATAAATTATTGCTTCGCAAATTACTATTTTTAAAAATTATATTTGACCATAATTTATAGAAGTTATTAAAAAAGTAACAATAAAAATAATCATGAAGATATTAATTTTTATGCAGTTATTGTTAAATTCCGTCACGAATGACGGCACATCAGAATACGCTTCAAAGATTTCTGGTCAGTTTTTGTTTGAACATTTCCTATAAAACACTCAGTTATGAGGAAATCGACTGTAATGAAAAAATAAAAACAATACTAATTATGATAAAAACAACAACAGATTAATCCTACGAGATTAATAAGTGTAAAAATTTAATCATATCTTCTTATAATAGCACTGTAAAAATAAAACAAAAAGAACAATATGTTCAAATAATAATTTGAATAATAAAATGCAAAAAATAGAACTATTCTTTCTCTTTTTTTACACATTAAAATAAGCGTAGTACTAGTTGTTATACAAGTTAAGTTTAGATCATAGATAAGTAATCTCCAGCTATTAACCATAATGCAAAGCTGTCTGTAAAAGTGAATAGATTGGGTTTATCCGAATTTTCGGGCGTGTGTCTATATCGCAACAAACGATCGAACTGGTTACAAAATTATCAAGCTTGAATCAGAACTTTAAACAGTTGCATGTTCAGCAAGAATAAAAAGCTGTGAAATTTTTTTTAATAAAAGCTACATGTACAAATTGCTAAATATCGATTTCTGACACTTATAGATACTTTATTTTAGAAACAATAAAATGTGCTTTGTTCTTTTCAGTTTTTATATTTAATCTTGCCTCCTTTTTTTTAAATATCGATACGTATAAAACGTCTAAATGAATTTCCAACTTCAGAAGCAAATCTATTGCCACTGCTACGCACGTACATCGAAACACCTGTTTTCATATCATTATTCTTCTATATGATACGCTTGATATTACATGCTAACTACTCTATACTTTCGGCCATAGCAAAGGGCGCTATCTCTAGCTGAATTCAGAAATGAGTTTTCATGAAATAATCTAAATGTTGCTAAATCTAACGTCTTTTGCTATACTTAATTCTCATATCCATCATTACACTAAGAAAAGCTTATCAGAATGATATTTGTCGAACATTACTTTCAACTATTTATCCCAATTGTTATCAAAATACCACGGTTCTCCTAGTAATCAATGTTCATAATTTAAGTTAACAATCACTGGCTATTTAACATCATAATATCTATTTCCCTTTTAATCTGTATTGCGTTTTTTGACGTTTGATAATCACACTAATAATTTCGTTGACAATGTAAAATTGCATGCGTATCCGAATAACAATTTCGATAAATATTTAATCTTCTGGCATTTTTCATTTTCATAATCATCGATCAGTAGAGTAACTTTATTCCTGATACAATAAACGATTAATAGAATACTCTATGCTTTTGGTATTTTTATCATCTAGATATAAGGATCAATGTATAATTATTTTATCTGATACGATTTTCTATCTTCAGAATACATTATTATCCGAAGTACTCTTTTTTTCGTAATCTCGGTTAAAAGAAAATGGAATTAATGATTAATTAATCGTTCGAGGAGAAAGTTCCTGTTGAATTTTTAATTGTGATTTTAAATGACGTATTTCCAATTAAGTTTTTGTTATAATATTTTTACCTTATATATCATTTAAAGAGTGTTTTGCGCTATATCTAATCCATCTATACTCCTATGAATTCGTTTTTTGTGTGTATTGATATTCATATAAAATCCTTCTTTTCCATTTATCTGAAAAGAAAATACAACTTATACATGGGTTGTAGAATTTCATTCACTAGCTAAAGATCTAACCTATTTGCATATTCTTTTAAATATTCATTTTAATTAATTCACTATTAGTATATTCGGTTTTTTTATGGGATGATCATCTTTAGTTAACTAGTATGTGTAATTATATTAATGCAGATATTCTACATAATTTATACTTGCATAATATTTGCGTAAAAATGTTATAGTAAACACAAAATTGTTTCCGTATATATCTATGTATACGCATATATTTTTATTTAACAAATTTTGCCTACAAAACTCCTCCTTGAGTTTTTGGTCTACAGACAGGAAACTTCATATATAAGGTATTTAGATTCATGCGAAACTTTATATTTGGGTTTACCCGGGAAAAATCGGTGCAAAAGTGCGAAAATTACAAAAGAATAAAGAAATTTGTCAGGTGAAGGTCGAACGCCGGCATTAAAAATGCATAATCTAGTATCTATTGCTCATTCTTTTAAACATAATTCCCTATTAGGTTTCGGTTTTCTTATGTGATGCTTATTTTTAGTTAACTATTACGTGTAATTATATTCATGCAGATATTCTACATGATTTATACTTGCATAATATTTGCGTAAAAAGTTTATAGTGAACATAAAATTGTTTCCATATATATTTATGTATACGTATATATTTTTGTTTAACAAATTTTGCCTACAAAACTCCTAGAGGTTTTTGTCTCCAGAACTGAAACTTCATATATTAGGTATGTTAATCTAGCCCGGAAAAATCGGTGCAAATGTGTGAAAATTAAAAAAAAGAAATTTGTCTGGTTATGGTTGAACACCGGCATTACGAATGCATAACGTAGTAGGTATTAGTTCCTATTTTAATTTTTAGCCTTGCAGCAAAAATGTTTTCATAGCCCAATCATTGACGACAGAGGCAAAATAAATCGTGAGCTGAAAGTTTTGGTTTCGGTTCTCGGTGGTGGCGCATGAGTCTTTTTTATACTTTTTGAATCATTACTATATATTGCATCCAATCTATCTATCTATCTATCTATATATGTATAAAAGTGAAAATTTCTGTCTGTCTTTTCTCTATGGTAGTTAAGGGAGACTATTATAGAGAAAGGCATTACTTTACATATTCACACTTTTTAAATATATACATATGCATATAACCTTATGAACAGTACATAGGGCCCGAGCGAAGCCGGTCGGAACTGCTAGTATATCTATAAAAGTGAACGTGTCCGTGTGTGTGTGTCTGTGTGTTCGGGTCGAAAATTTGAGTTGCCAATATAAATGTATGTGTGTTTGCATGTCTGCCTAAAATTTCGACAGAGGCGACAGATTTTCACAAGATCAGTATCGTTTTGAAGCTTGATCCCTCAGAAGACAAATACCGAAAAAAGCATTAATTTCTTCACCCTCAAGTAGCCACTTTTCTACAGGGAGGGGTCGCTTTTTTCGCCGATATTTTCGAAAGTCATCACCTTTTTTCGATTGTCTAGCCTTAATTTAAACCTATGTCACTTGCGGTTTGACGGAGGTCGTAACTACAAAAACATCAGGTTTTCCCCCGTTCTTTTCTTCCTTTACGGTACGGGATCGAGCGTGCCTTCCCACTACCACTTTTTTTTGCCCAACACACGCCTCCAAACACCCGGGCAATGGCAGGCTAAAATGCTAGTCTTTTATATTACAATCGTTTAAAAATATTTATGTCTTCTTTTCACAACGTTAAATACAAAAATGAAGAAATATGATTCGCACAATTTTCCCTTTTCAAATAAATCTAGGGCGATAATCTGCTGAAAAAGCTCGCGTTATCAACAAAATGTTTAGCCCAGAAACCACTACTGAACGTGTAGCCATATGGTGATGAAAGGAATTTCGTGGTTTCGACGAGAGTATAGTAAATGATGAGATTAGTGGTCGGCCATCGGATCTTGACAGCGACCTTAGTCCAATCCAATCTACGTACAACTGTTCGAGAACTTGCTTATGAATTAATCGTAACGTGTACGACGATTTCCAACCAATTGAGAGAGATTGGAAGACAAAAATATTGATATATATCTCGCGAATTGAACGGAAACAAAAAAATGTCGTTATGATGTGTCATCTTCCCTTCTATTACGCAGCAGGAATGACCCATTTATCGACATAGTTTTGGCTTGCGATGAAAAGTGGATTCTTTACTGGTTAGACGTCGATTAACCTCCACGACACTTCCTGAAGAGTTGTACTAAAAGATTACCATGCTGACTGTTTGGTGGTATGTGACGAGTTTCATTCATTACAATTCTTTTAATGCAGACGAAACCAGACGGCGGAGAAGTACTGTAAATATATGGATGAAATGCATCAGAAACTTCAACAACACCCAGAATTAGTAAACAGAAAAAGGTCTATTCTTTTCCTCAATATTGCGCAACAACACGTTGGTAAACGAACTGGGCTACGAAACTGTGCCTCAACTGCCATACTCTCATGACGTCTAACCTACTGATACTACTTTTAAGCATCATAGCAACTCTTTTGCGTGAGAAATATTTAAGAAACCTAAGCGATATCAAAAACGCTTCAGCAAATTTTTACGTTACTTGTTTTACGTTGGCAAAAAGTTTGATTGTACTTATTTCGACCAATATTATTTGTTTCAGGCGCAAAATATCCCTCTGAATTAAAAAGTTTAAAACTGCAAGAACTTTCCTGCCAACCTGATACATTCACCTAACACTTTTTGACTGTCTTTATGCAAATTTATCGTTAACGTAATTCTTCTGGTTATTCAAAACTTTTTCACACAAGAATCGTTCATGATTCACTTATTTTGAAAGAAATTCCCAAAACTCTTACACTCTTAGCGCAACACTGGAATTTCACCTATTTTTATTGGCTAAAAGAGCGATAGATACAGATAGAGGACCCATGTATTTGGAGTATTTATTCTAGAGGAGTACATCCCCTGCCCTGACTTTTTGACTTAAAAATACTACGAGAAAAGCAAGTCGTCAGCCACTCATACTTGATTCGATTAATTGAATTAGAAAATATAACTTCATTAAGTAAATTGATTCCATTCCTATGAACTATAATAGGAAAGTACATTTAATAACCATTAAATATATGTTCTTAATACTTTATTAATACTTAAATTTACATTCAATTAGTAAGGTTGATTTATGTTATAACTCATTGCTTAACTACTAAAATATATTAATGTAGAAGTGTAACCTCCTTAACTCGTCCCAATGCACTGAGTAACCGTATGTCTTGTAACGTCACCTGTTTAGCGTCTGAACAGCCAAAGCTCTGCCTTTACACATCCAAACGACCTGCTTTATATTTCATTCATCCACGTTAATTTCGCGAGATTACACGAAACAGTTTCTGTTAAATATCACAAACGACATCTTGCTTTTTCTTTTTCCTGTCTAACGCGCATAATAGGCAGACACGTGGGCGCTTCACAGGAAGGTCGTGTGTACGTCCGTTCCTATTCCCCCCTGATCTAATGATCACACAGATGGCAGGAAGGTGGCCCTCTCTTCCCTCGGATGCTTCTTCGAAGGGGGATTGTGCAGGCCTCTTGTTCACTTGCGCTCTCATCTGCAGTCTGAGGGTCAAAGAACGCTTCCTCCCCTGATAAGCTACTAATATCGGATTCGCTGCTCGATGAGGATGAGGATGGTGCAAACCAGAGCGATGGCCCACTGACCTCAGACCCAGAGTCAATCCCGTCATCCAGCGGTGGTTGCAACTGTGTCGCCGGCCTCAAGTCCCTAACATGACGGGGCACACTGTCAACCAAGACTGACCGCTGACTCACTGCATCGGTCACTATGCCCCGTGTATATCTGTCAGTGATATATATATATATATATATATATATATATATATATATATATATATATATATATATATATATATATATATATACATATATATATATATATGAGTTAAAAGAATAAGAACGAGATCGAGTGTTTAAGAGGAGACTTATCGGGATAATACAAAGCTCAACAAATTGCATTGGAGTTTATATAAAGTATCGATTAAAAAAGACAATGTATATATAAAAATATATACTAACGTATATAGATTTATTCAATAAAGATGATACACTAATTAGGGGTATAGAATATGTAAGATGTATTTATACTATGATATTTCAAAGCCTAATTCTTCTCATCAGAAGAAGAGAGAAGATGTTAGGTAACATAAGAGGGATTCGATGTCTAGCAAAAGTTACATTAGGAGCGAAATAATTGTGCAGTGAAAGATAAAATATTTAGACTGTTTGGGGGTGGGAAAACTGAAGTGGTCTCTTACTTATTCTGAACCTATAATTGATGTATCATCCTTATTGAATAAATGAATGATTAATTCTATATGCATTAGTATATACTTTATATTGCCATTTTCTTATCATATTGATACTCTCGCTCCATATATACACACACATGTGTATATATATATATATATACTTATATATATATATGCAAAATATATACGTTAGTACGTAAATATATGCAATGTGTGTTTTTATTCTTATATCTGTTTATAAAGGTATATGCAAACTTAATAAGATTGATAAAAAAAGAAAGAGTGAGGACGGGCGTATAAATCCGAAAGGGAAAAGAAGGGAAAAAACGATTGCGAGTGTGTAGAAATACACATTACATGACATTCTGTGTAGTTGTGTGGAAAGCGTTCAGAGACTATTGATATGTAGTCAGATTACTTCCTACGATTTTTAATCTTTCTTCTTCCGTAATCTTTACGAAATAATTATCCCTGGTAGAACCAACATCTCCACACTCTCCAGAAAAAAATAAATAAACCAACTTTTTTCAGCGAATAGGCATCATCGAAAGAAGAGATGTTCGGATTTGTCAAGGTTCCAACTTTTTGATCAACTTTTGTTTAAAGATAAGAAATCGAAGAACAATACCCCGGGCAAAAACGGCATATACATCGAACAAAGATGAAGATAAAGAAGTTATCAGTCATGAAGAAAAATAGATTAGTAGGTATTATATATTGTTTGTTTTCTTTTATTTTTATTTTTTCTAAGTGAAATAGACAATGCAAAGCAGCAAAAATAAAAAGAAAACGTATCCAATCGCATTAGAATATAAATACATATATATATATATATATATTATATATTAGATATATTATAAATTTTCCTAATGTGTGTGTGTGTGCGTGTGAGTGTGTGTGACGCGGTTTATCTCAACCTACAAGCAATTCAATCCACCCAGACAAATAAGGTATTAAAATGAAGCTTATGACCCAACCGATGTTTTAATATCCATGTTTGGTGTATGGAAATGCAAAAAAAAAAAATAACGATTTACTAAACAACGTTTTATTTACTGGATATTTTTTCGGTATTCACTGGAAGTTATTATCTCCCTTAGTAAGTTTGATTTACTGTGTGCGTGTGTGTGTGTATGTGTATGTGTGTGTGTATGACGCGGTTTATCTCAGCCTACTGATAACCCAGCCAGGCAAGTAAGGTACCGAAATGAAGCTTATGACTCAGCTGATGTTTTAATGATATTTACACCCATGTTTGGTGTATGGAAATGCAAAATAAAATGCAAAAAAATAACGATTTACTAAACAACGTTTTATTTACTGGATATTTTTCCGGTACAAGGACACAAGTTTGCCCAGCTGGGTAAACTTGGGTTCTTGTATGGGTAAATAACTGTTACCTAGGATAGAGGATAAGCATATACATAAAATATTAAAAAGAATAACTAAAGCTAATCTCTAAAGCTAATTTATTAATTTGGCTGTGACAACAAACTTGAATTGGTGGAATAAAAAGCTCTATTGAAAAAATACGTTGAATAAAATCTGGATCGAATTAGGATAGAGGAAACATTAGATTCAGAAAAAGCAGTCTAACTTGTTTCAATTAGTCGTAATTTTTAATTAACTCAAATTATTTTTCACTAATTACCTGACAATGATACTCAGTATATAACCTCTATATTGTTCGATCGTCGCTCATGTTTTATACAAGGCATATCATCACTTCACTACTTTACTGTTAAATAGTTGGAAAGGGATGCAACTAACAAATAGCAAATATTAGTTGTAGTTAATCGTAATATTCCAAACATGAGACGTGGTGATTTTATTTTTTTACATTTTATGATTTTAAAAATTATTTTGGAAATCACAATGAAAAAAATTACATGAGATTCATAGATTTACTAAAATCAACGCGGACATTTCATCGCTTTTAAATTCTTATTCACCTCTAAACAAAACCCATTAAGACTAATATGTAAAAGGCTCTTAGGAATAGTAGTCAGATTTGTAGGGAAATAGTAAGTAGCGACTTTAGGATTATTTCTAAAATTATGCATGTTCTTTCGAATGGAAAATGCGAAAGCAGAAAGTATATTCCAAAAGACAAGCGGTCTGGGGAAAGAACCTTTCAGGGTAAAACGTTTTTCGACATCTGGTGACCTCTCAGACGAAGGGTAAAGATTAGTTGCGTTTTTGGTTTGTTGAAGATTTTACGTTGTGTAGGTTCAAGTACAGTCGGTTCATCAGATGACATTCCGCGGACAGCCTCGATAAATAAACACTAGGACTCAAAGTGATCCAAAATATGGGTAGAACTTGGGAAAAAGTGGAGCTCCTAATAGGTTAAGTTTTTTTTATTTTTCTCAAGAAGGAGAGATTAGGTGATTGATGCATCAGGTTTCATGAGACAACAATATACATGAGCAAATGCTGGCTTTATTAAGATACATGATGCTCGAATTCGTTGCTAACCAAGACGAAATTATAAATTTCTGTGCGTTTCCAGTCATGGCTTAAATATCGCAGGGTTTATTTCGCTGCTAAGGAATAATGTTGGAAAAATATAGTTCTATCTATGTTTTCGTTCATATCAATCCAATAAACGGAAGTACGCATAAATGACTTCAACCTAAAAATCGCCGGATGATCAACGTAAAATTAGTAGACAATTCTTTTAATAAGCAGTGTTTACATAACTTTTTTTACCAAATAACATGACTTCATGTAGCAAATATATTATCTAATTTTCTTTTTCTTTTTATCTTTTATGGAAGTAACGTCATGAGCTTTTGATTAATTTGGTGCATACATCCCGACGATTTATCCTGGCATCTATTTTACTCGGGCAATTCAAGGATACGTCTAAATAGGTATCGTGATGGTTGGTGAAAGTTTATCAGAAAACTGTTTACCTTTGACATGAAAACAACAATGTTATAGTCAGCTTATAAGCATTTTGTGAAAGATCATTTTATGAATTCGATATACTTATATAAAACTCACATGGGTAAATCTTACCAAGTATTGTTATAATTTTCTAAAGTTTCTATTTATTTCAGAAAGAAATCATATTTTTGTATTTTAGTTCAAATACTTCCTTAACTTTTCAATATTTCTAATAGATTTTTGCTCTTTCCTTTCTTTATTTCCACTTTTTATCACAAAGTAGCCCAATTTAATAACGGAAAAACGAATCCAGACTAACACTGTCTCCATTACCTGTTGAAAAGTCTTGAGACAATCTTAATACCAAAGGGCAACATAAAAACTTTATAAAATCCTCTCGTAATATTAATATTAAGGTACAGGGTGGAACAATGAAATTATCGCTCTAAAAAGATGGAATGATTTTGATTCCGTTCAATTAATACCAGTTTCCATTTTGTTGTTGTTGTTGTTGTTGTTGTTGTTATAGACCATCTACTAATTGGCCAGTTGTGTACAAATTCCGATAGAGTTATAGGAGCTTTCTATCATGTTTGAAAGTGATACAATGTTCAACAAACAAAATCGGAGATATGCTGCTGTATAACGCATGCTCTCTGCTAATAATAGTTATGTTAACAGGACCATTGCCAACACTCAAAATGCATTTCTTGATTGCCACGAAGAACAGGGACGTGCCAGTGTGATGAAAGCAAAGTTTCCGGTCACCGTTATAGTTTTTCGTGTGGTTGCAAGTGACGGCACATCATGCCACTTCGTATCTCTGAAGTCGGCTTGAAAGTTAACACCAAAGTGTACGCGAATGTATGTATGTGCCCCTGATGCCATCGGGTGGCCGCTGGCAGACCCTGGGTGTAGTAACAGGACTCAGCGCCGCCAGGAAGTTCAAAAGAGATCCAGGATTTGCTTAAGAAAAAGTGTTATGACGTTGTACCCTTCTTTACTGGCTCTTTCCTCCTCCGATCTGAACCAGCTGGACTCCTTTGTTTGGGCGTATGTCAAGAACATCACATACATGATCACCGACAATACCAAAGCCAGCATTATCGCCCCCCCTCCGCCGTATATACGACTATCCTCCGCCGGCGATGTAAGAAAAGGCATGCTCTCAGTTCCGGACCCGTATCGAGGTTTGATTGAGACTGAAGCCGCCTACACTGTATAGATGTCAGCTGTACTAGCTGAGCGAGATAGCAAATATATATATATATATATATATATATATATATATATATATATATATATATATATATATATACGTACGTTAGTGTGTTTATTGATATATAAATTCACATTATTCCCTATTAAAGTATGTCACGGATTTTTTTCTACAATATGCACAACGCCAGAGTTTACAGATATTTCAATAGTGTAATATATGCAACAGCTGTTGCCGCTGTTAAGAAAATTTGAAATTTTTGTTCTATAAAATATGATGATATATTGTGTTAAAAACATAATCTAAATCTATTACTTCAATTGAATCGTACTATTTATAATAAATATCATTAACATTAAATTGAAGATTTGGTAAAAATTAAAGTTCATTTTTGAAGCAATTTTCCGTAAATTCTGCTGACAAAGTAAATTCACTAATCAATCAAAGAATTAAACCATATTTTAACTCACTGCTTATCAAGGCTCGGGGCAATTCAAGAATAAGTCTAAATAGGTATCGTGATGGTTGGCGAAAGTTTATCAGGAAACTACATGAAAACAACAATGTTATAGTCAGCTTATAAGCAGTTCCGCGGTATTGTGCTCCACAGACGAGGATTTCATAATAAAACAAAAAAGGATCCGCTCACGGAATGTTCTCTTTGTTCTTGACATAGCTAAAAAAGTAAAGTAAATTATTAATAGTAATTATAACTAGTCCGGTGTTTTCCACGGATGATTTACAAGGAGTGGGCATAGAGTGAAACTCACTCGAGGACCTACCATGAAGATAACGATAGAGCAGAGACGGGCTTAGGGAGGAGAACGGGACATCGGCAACCAGATTTAGAAATCAGTTTTGTACTCTGTGCAGGCAGAAAACGGTTGCTCTGAACAGTTCTACTACAGATGTTACTACAGTACACCATCTTAGGATATATTTGGCTTTTATACAGGTACAGTGTTGTATTTGGACTTAGATATATACTGAATCTATCGAATGATTTTTCCGGCGATCTTGGCAATGGATTTAACATGTGTTCAATATCAGATAAAGAGTGAAAATCAGTCTCAGAGGTTTGTCAACGTATAATGCTTAATCAAAACAAGAGCCATTTCTTTCAATTTTGGACCAGTTACGGACTAAGTGTTAGTGATGAAAAGAGAGGAGATTGGTTTTTGAAGCAGCAAAATTAACCAACTATCATTTCCACATTGCAGTATGTAATCAAGTTCAGAAGAGAGAGAATCATAAACATTTCGATAATTGCCGGCTTTTAAAGTGTTGCCATAGATAGTACTATCGTCTGCATAAATGTCTACAAATGATCTAGGAATGTTATTTAAAACATCAAAGAGAGTTGGGTCCAGGATGGAACCCTGAGAGACACCGGCGTTGATCCAATGACCATCTGATTTTTTGCTAATTGACGACTACTCGTATTAATCTATCAGACAAAAAGATTAAATACTTGGGAAGATATTTCCAGCTATTCCGCACCTAGAAATCTTATGGAGTGGACATTTATAAAAATCCTTTCATATGTCAAGAACTTTGTCAAGAAATTTACTCATCCTGTTTATTAACTTGACAGTTTGCAGTAGATCAAGAATAGCAGAAATGTTACATATCATTAAGTAGCTTGTTATTTTCTTAAATTTTTAATTACTCTACTAGACTACCCGTGGCCCGTTGGGTCAGTATGCTATATTAGCTATGGAATTGCTGATGCAATTCTCTATCTATATTAGGGCCAGATACATCCAAGGGTGGAATACTGTTGGCACATATGGGCAGGAGCTGCTAGAAAAGACTTGTCCTGCCTTGATAGAGTTCAAAATAGACTTCGTGGCCTGGTGGGAGATGTCCTTTTCTCTTCGCTGCAACCTCTATCTCACAGAAGAGATGTTGCGAGTTTGTCTCTGCTTTATCGTTATTTTCATGCAAAGTGTTCGACTGAGCTTCAATCTATGGTCCCCCCTCGCCAAACTTTCACAAGAAACACTAGACTAGCTGAAAATATTATCAATAATTTTCTCCACTCTTTATCTGTGCCTGAACCTAAACATAGATTCCATGATCAAAGCTTCTTTCTTAGAACTGCACGCCTGTGGAATTGTCTTCCGTTTTCCTGCTTTCCAGCTGTCTATAATATGGTTATCTTCAAGTCCAGCGTGAACAAGTTTCTGATGAGCCGTTCCACTTAAGTTAACAAATTTACCGAACCTCCATTACTATCGATTACTATATTGTCCTTTTGACTACTCTACACTCTTTAACCCTTATCCTTGAGTGGCCTATCGACCTTGATAAGTGGTGACGACTATGTAAAAAAATGTATGAGCGTGACACTTGTGACGTAAAGAAAATAGTTTTTTGTAACATAACAGAAACATTTCTATGAAAGTATATTAAAATGGAAAAAGAATATAGATAGATTTCTATGAGTTGTTCTGTTTATAATTGTTTATTTTTGAAAAATAAACTTACAGACATTGAATTATAAGTAATTTGCCATACTCAAAGGTAAATGTGCACTGAACAGATACCATAATACTAAAGCTAAATTCAAATTTTTATATATCTTTTACTTTAAATGTGAAAAAAAAACAATTGGGACGCTGAAAACATATACAGTAAAACAAGACGTTTTATTGTCGCGTAGGTTATTTGTAAAATGCTCTTATGGTTGTCAACGGGTTAAAGTAGATTTATTTGTAAGAAAATTGCGTTAAAATAACTTAAATGCAATACAGAAATAAACGATGCAAAAAATTGCAGAAAGTATTAACAATTGTTTATTTGGATTATTTAAACGCGAAAAAATTGGGACGCTGAAAACGTACACAGTAAAACAATACGTTTTAATTTCGCGTTTTTTTAGCAACAGGAACATATATATGGATGTCGCGCAACGTTTTTTAAATGATGAGAGGAAATGTGGTGGATAAACGACTATGATTGCAAAGAGTTGAATTTAAGACAACAATCTTAACAAGAAGCTCGGCTTTGTTAGATGCTGAAGAAATAATATGAGGTCCATTAAGGATTGGTTCGATATAGTACGCGCAACTATTCAGAACCCTATTTATAATTCGCCCAAACTTATAGAAACTAAGCCGCTGCTCAACGGCTTTAGTCTTGACAGACTGAGCATATTACTGTCTCATGTTTTATATGAGCCTTTAGCAGTTGTTACTGGAAGTCATGAACGAGACTTTGGTTTGTAAACATTTATTCCTCTTGAGCGACGAAAATAGTTTCTTCTGTGCGCAATTGCAGCGTGACATACTCGATGAAACCACAGCTGGTTGTTTCGTATTTGTTGGAATTTATTGGAGAGTATGAAACGGTCTATACCGGTAGTTAATCAGTAAAGGGAACACGTTCTTTTAAAAAAAAATGAAACAGGGAGTTATATAAGTATAACGTAAGCTATGCTAGTTATTCATTGGGTTACGATACACTGTACTGGGAAGAAGGACATCTAAGTACGTATTATAATTTTAATCTAACTGTGAGTAATAAGAAAATCACAGTGGAGATCGAACAGGGGATGAACACACTTCCTGGATAATTGTAAGAAAATATCTACGAAAAGTGCACACTCCCTCAGCGTCGGGTACACGGGTGAATTCGTTAGCAATGCTTGTTACGTCATTAGAAAGAGATGGGTCATGACAGATCATTCCTTTATTCTTTGATTGAATGGACTAGACATTCAAAATTGTTAAATTAATTAAAGTCTCCACAAACGTAAATGTTAGCAAATGGAACAAGACTAATTTTATCAGATATATTCTAAATAACAGTAACTCAACCGTTTTGGGACGGTAGTGGGGGCATATGAACGCAGTGTTGTGAGCAAGTGTAACTCGGAATCATATATAGGGAAATTTAAGACCGTCTTTAATGGGTCTACTACATAGAAAGCTAGTCCTTATGTAGGCACATATTGCATGTCCATGGCTATTTTTGAGGTGACTATTTGATGTCAAGTTAAGTATCGTTTAATCAAGAACATATCTATGGAAACAGTCGTTCCAACGCTAGTTGAAAACATTGACAACAGGTCGGGCTCTGCCACTTGTAATTGGATTTCAACCGTTGGAATGTTGGACCAAAGACCTTTAATGTTGGTGAAGGACAACTTGTAGTTCTGATTTAAATCTTGTATTGTTTTTTTTTAACTTACAATTATAGCATATGTTAATATATTGAAGAGGTCGACAGAGTTGGTTGAAGTAAAGCAGAGAGAGAGAGAGAGAAGAGAGAGAGAGAAAGTAAAGAAAAACATAGCGAGAAAAAGAGATATAAAGTTTTCGATAGGGTGAAGCTGAAAAACTATAACAGTTCCTTCTAATATGGCATCGAGAGGTCCCACCAGAAGCTACCGCATGACCACGAATCAACTCAGTAAATAGCAATCAGTAGACCCAGTAGTTAACCCCTGTTCATAGGACGATATTCTTGGGGGTTAATGCAAGCTTCGGATCCTTGGTTATCAGCTGGATAACGTCAGCCCAAATATACATGCTTACCTCCAGCACCCTTATTGCCACAATGGTATGGATTGAAATAGAAGAAACAAACCATCCCAACTGACTGCCTAAGAAAAAAAAAACTACAGACTGACTACTTGTTCTTTTTCCTTTCTCAGATGCATCACACATAGTTAATGAGAACTGCGAGACAAAATAGGAAAAGCGAGAGCAGGTCAACTATTAATTTTTCTATTAAAACAAATAAGTATTAATATAAGTTAAGTATACTTTTTTTAGCATGAGATGACGAAAGTCTTCCTCCAATTAAATGTCTATTAAGGAGAATGAAAAAGGATGGATAATGGAATTTCGTTTACATTTGAACTTTTTTCCTCATTGACTATTACGCACACGTAAAGACACGCACACACACGCGCACACACGCGCACACACGATCACACAAATGCAAATACAACCGGAAGCACACACACACGCGCAAAAACACAAGCATACACACACGCGCAAAAACACAAGCACACAAGCAAACACACCTGGACGCACACGCAAACACGCACACAAACGAACACACACAAATAAATATACGCACACAAACACACATGCACACACATATGCACGTATACACGCACACACACGTAAACACACACGTACACACGTAAACACACGCACGCAATATGGAAATAGTAAGGAATGTACAGTTTTAAGCCTTCAAATTCATACAGAAGGAGATTTTTTAAGTATATTAACTTCCAATTTCTGATAATGATTTAATATTAGTCAAGCAATATAGTTCCTTGATAAAAGATTCGGTTAAATCCGAGCCTCGGTTATATTATTTGCTTAATCCGTTTTATTTTTATTAGCTTAAAATGAAAGAATTTTAATCAATCGTACTTAAAAAATAGAGATATCGAGCTTAAAAATAAAGATGAAATAATGTCTTATGAGCATGTGCCGACGTGTCGAAAAACAGTATTTAATAACAACATGTACGATCTATGTAAATATAAATGATGTGTAACTGTATAAGAACAATTATAGTTTACGGTTTATGTAATAGTAAAATTAAAGAATTCTTGGCTTATGAACATGTCTCGATATGTTGCAGTTGGTTATTATGTTTGTATTTTGTTTATTTTATTTAAAACGATTGCCTCTTGTAGAGAATTACGTTATTTTTGAAAATCTTTTGAGCTTTTGTTTTTGTAATAAGATTCTGGAATGCACGAATTTCCAACTCTCAGCAAATGAGATTTGGCGAAATGTGAGAAGAGAGAATTTATTATTTTTAAATTGAGAAATGGAAAAATCATGGTGTGTTTATGAGTGTATGATCCCGTTTATAAAGGTGAAATCTCAAATCTACTGAAAGTGCAGAAATCCCTCCGGCCTCCGGTGATGCGTGTTGGCGGTAGGAGAACTTGTTATTTAGAGGAAAGGTTTAAGACATAATAAATTTGTATGTTAAAAATCGTCGTTGAAAATCTACTGTACCTTGGTTCAGAAGGGACATTTCTGCAATCAAAATTTAGGAGATAATACATGAATTTGAAAAGTATGATTCGTATACTTTTCTTATTCATCCAGTTATTTATATATAAAGATACATATGTATTTGTTTTTCATTTGCTATTTTGTTTTATTTTACGTGTAAGACTATAGCTACAAAAGAAATGCGAAGTTTAAAACCAAAAGATCGGCATTAATATGGGAGGGACATGAACGAATATTAGGAATAGAAATGAAGATGTTAGAATTCAACTTCTACCAAACTTGAAATGGCTAATCGTTTTCAGAAAACTTTGTCACGAACAGTTGCTCCTAATTTGGATAAATTTACAGATAATCTTGTAGAAATTTTATGATCGTTCTGTTGACTTCAATTAAGAAATCACAACGGCTATTGCAACATAGGCAGGCGCATTTTATTGTAGCTAATATATATATGTAGTTATTAGTATAGTTTTAGATAAATTTAGTTCAGAAAATAATACGACTTAACCTACTACGAGATAAGCTTCGTCTTATGCTTCGTTTAATGAGATGTTATCGAGTAATATTCATGAAGCAGTTCATTCTTCTTAACAAACACATTTGCATCTTCATATCTAAGATATCTTGTTTGAATGAATGCAGTTTTGCAAGACAATCACTATTTAGGTTAGTACTTTTTTTTTCAAATTCTTGAGTACGTAATGCTTTGCTCTTCACAAAATTCAAACTTCTACAAAATGATATTTATTTCATTTCATATATATATATATATATATATACAGAGAGAGAGAGAGAGAGAGAAAGAAAGAAAGAGAGAGATAGAGAAAGAGAGAAAGAAAGAGAGTGAAATAGACAGATACATATTCATATAAACTCAGATCTTTTAGTGGGAGACCGTGTGTGTGAAATATGTATATAACCTTAAACCACCTACTCTCATTTCATCTATAAAGTTCCTAACAATTCTGTTTTAGAAAGATAAACAAGTGACATTACCACCTTGCTAGAAAAGTTTTAAGAATTAAATTATATCTTTTAAAATCAAATCTTTTACACTGGAACGATATTTGAGTATCATGGGATTGGTTTAAAAGTGGAAGTATAGGCATGGATGTAAAAAGAGTCACTGACATATGTTGCGCCGTGTGACACTTATTAATCTGGAAACAAGTTAAACGCATTATAACCGATCATATACTCCATCACAATCCATTAGAATAACTATCTATTATCTATGCGCTTCTAATAGACATCATATTTTAAGGTAGGGCAATAGTATGATTATGAGTTATAGGAAGATTCTACAATTTTCCTGATCTTGTGTATAATGTCCGAATATAATTTCGCCAATGTAAGAATTACACTTACTAGTTCTTTCTAAACATCTTTCTCAAATGTTTTCTTTCTAATTCATTGAACATAGCGAGAAAAATATTTGTTTTTCTTTTTAAAACAGAGTCGTTACTGTATATGTTCGCAAATAACTGGAAATAACGATTGGTTTGTGAATTTAAAAGACCGTGTAAGTACAGAATAGTTAAAGCCCTCTACCAATCTTAAGAATGTATTTCGCAATAACAATGCTACTATTTAGAAATAGCGTCTGATAGCGTCCATAAATCTATTGAAAGATTACGGTGGCAATAACATGTCCTGTAGCTATAATACTAGCACTATTAACTGCATATTCCAAGTTGAAGTGTGGTTAGTGATCTTTCTGGTCGACCCCCTCCTCTTTTACATTCATGCCTATTTTGTGCTGAAGTGACAAAAAGCTGGTGCATCTAAATACAATATTTCTTTTATTATTAAAGAAAAAAGTTTATTAGTGTTCTTGCAATCTAAGATCCCTCAAGCTTACGGAGTTTTCCTTTCATGTTTTTTCTTTATTTCTGTTGCATATTTCGTGGGATTGGTTAGCGTGTCTGGTTCGTATGGATTATTCTATTTGTATTTATGCAATTTATACTCACCGACCAATTTCTACTTTGTGCCGATCGTAATGAACGGAGGAGCACAGCTCGTCCTGAGCCAGCCACATCAAGTTTCAGATCAGATCATGGCTCATTGTAATAGACCATCTACTCGACCGAGTAAGCGGTTTATACCGATCAATACCCAATCAGTCATCCTACGTGTCAATCGGTTATCTCCATCTGTGAGTTGGTTAGTTTTTCTTCATCTTCAACCTTGTTGACTCAATCGCTTTAGTTGACGTTCATCATGTGGTGCTTGATTAAACGAATGGTGATTGCCAGCTTCTGTTAATTGTCGCATATATTCTTTTCTTCAGGGCAGAGACCGCAATATAATGTTGCTGCAAAAATCGTCACTGTTGTTCGGGTTGCTGTTTATCTCGCAACTAGTAACGAGGCGATTATCATTATAGCAAATCAATAAATCTCAATGGTTCAATACATTTTGAAATTATGAGTTAGTTGTGATTAAAATCATACACCATAATAGAAGATTACACATAGACATGCCTATGTTATGTAAGATTGATATAGACATCGTAATAAAATTGGGAAGGCTATTTAGCAAGCGCCTTTGTCGGGCATAAGCAATATAATCCAAATGGGGTCAGCCTCCTACCGATTATAATAGCATTATGCCATTGCATTCACATTTGATTTCGATAGGAAAAGAAAAAGGCATAAAAGAACGAATGGCATATTTGAAGGTGTTTTTGCTTGTGTGAAGAAAAGAGAGAAAGATCAAAGAGGAAACTAATTGGAGGTTTGCGTGGTGTATCGTAAGAGGCAGCGTTTAAACGAATATAAATGTATAAAAACGACGAAAGAGAGCAGTAAACAAGAGAGGAAAAGTAATTAGGCGGAGGTAGAAGAAAGTAAGTTAAAGAAGGAAGGATATTATTATGGACAAAAAAGGGAAGATGATCAACGTTAGAAAAAACCATTAAGAAAGAAGACAAAAAAAGTATGATAACATTTGTAAAAAAAACAAAAAATATTATAAGAGTGGATGCATGAACAGAAATTAAGAAAATAAAAATAGGGGTGGACGAGCGACGAAAGTAAGGTTGTTGAAAAAGAAACGAACTAGGAAAATTTTAACAAATGAAGTAAATGAAATTATCTGAAAGGAAAAGTATAAAGGAAACTGTGATAATACGGTTCGAAAAAAGCAAAGATGAACCTATGAAGAAAGGATAGATTACAAACATAAACAGAAAAAAGAACCCCCATATATATATATATATATATATATATATATATATATATATATATATATATATATATATAGAGAGAGAGAGAGAGAGAGAGAGAGATAGAGAGAGATAGAATTATTAAGAAGAAACTTAAAAATAAATAAAAGAGATAGGGATAAGGAAACAAATTAATCAAATAAATAGAAATACAAATAGATGGATGGCAAACATTTAAATACAAAAACGAAACAGTGCATGTGCAGCAAATAAGCTGGAACAAGACATTATACGAGTATAATATATATATATATATATATATATATATTATACTCGTATAATGTCTTGTTCTAGCTTATTTGCTGCACATGCACTGTTTCGTTTTTATATATTCGTTTTATATATATATACTAGCAGTTCCGCCCGGCTTAGCTGTGGCCCTATGTACTATTCATAAGGTTATGTGCATATATATATATTAAAAGTGTAAATATGTAAAGTAATGCCTTTCTGTATAATACTCTTTGTTTACTACCAGTAGTGGTAGTAGGGAGACAGGCTCGAACCTGTACCGCAAATTATGAAAAGAACGGGGAAAAACCCGACGTCTTTGTTGTTACAACCACCGCCACACCGGAAGTGACGGGGGGGTTAAATAAAGATGAAGATGACTTTCGAGAATATAGGCGAAAAAAGCGACGTCCCCTGTTGAAAAGTGCACTATTAGAAGTTAATATATTAATGCTTTTAGCCACTTTTTCGATATTTGTCGTCTGAAGGGTCTCACTTCAAAACATTACTGATCTTGAAAAAGTCCGTTGCTTCTGTTGAAAGTTTTAGGCAGACATGCAAACATACATACACACATACATAATACATACATACATACATACACACATTTATATATTGGTAACTAAAAATAAATTTATATATTGGCAACTAAAAATGTTTGACTCAAACCGATTAAAAAGCTTGCCCTATCTCTGAATACCTTTGATGTAAAATTTCAAATGTTTAGACCAGAACTTGTCTGAGTAATTTGGTAGAGACCGCAGAGGTCAATTTTTTTTTTAATTTGTCCCCTAATATGCCCCCTTATCTTTAATTGTTTTGGGCTCAAATCAAGTTATTAAGATAGATCCGTGTCCAAGTAACTTATATCTAAAGTTTCCATTGTTTATACCCAAAATTGGCGGAGGAGTTTGGTAGAGTTCTCAAAGGACAAATTGCTGAACGTTTACCCCTTAACAGACAAATTTTTGGCCCAAACCCGATTACAAATATTTTCGCAACTCCGCATACACTGTATATGAAATTTTGAGTCTGTAGACTGAAAATTCACAGAGTTATTGCGTAGGAAAATGTATATAGATAGAAAGACACGCCCACATACACACACACTGACACTTTCACTTTTATAGGTATACTAACGTTTCAGCCCGGCGTTGCCCGGGTGTTTGGGGGTGTATGTTGAGCCAAAAAAACGCGGTCACGTTTTTTTATTTGACCCCTATTATGACCTTTTAACATTACTTGTTTTGGGCTCAAATTAAGTTATTAAGTTAGATCCATGTCCAAGGAATCTATATCTAAAATTTCAAGTGTTTAGACCCAGAATTGGCGGAAGAGTTAGGTAGAGTTCTCAAAGGTCAACTCGTTGAACTTTGACGCCTTAAATGCCAAATTTCTGGCCGAAAACCGATCACAGAAAATTTTCCAAATTTCAGTACACTATATATCAAATTTCAAGTTTGTAGACTGAAAATTGACAGAGTTTTTGCGTACGGAAATGTACACAAACACTCACACACATACAGACCCACACTTTCACTTTTATAGATATACTAGCCTTTCAGCCTGGCGTTGCCCGGGTGTTTAGAGGTGCATGTTGAGCAAAAAATAGTGGTAGTAGGAAGGCAGGCTCGAACCCATACCGTGAAGGAGAAAAAAAAACGGGGATAAAGTGACGTCTTTGCTGTTACGACCACCGTCCAACCGGAAGTGACGTAGGTTTTAATTAAGGTTAGACAATCGAAAATATCGGCGAAAAAAGCGACCCCTCCATGTAGCAAAATGCCCAGTTGAAAGTGAAAATATTAATGTTTTTAACCAATTTTTCGATATTTTCCGTCTGAAGGGTCGAGCTTCAAACGATATTGATCTTGGTAAAATCCGTCACCTCTGTCGAAAGATTTTGGCAGATATGCATACATACATACATACATACATTTATATATTGATAGCTCAAATTTTCGATCCAAACCGATTAAAAAGTTTGTTCTAGATATAGAACAAACTTTTTAATCGGTTTGTACCCTTTATGTGAAATTGCAAATGTTTAGACCAGAAATTGTCTGAGTAATTTGATAGAAACCGCAGAGGTCACATTTTTTAAAACTTCTACCCCTATTATCACCCCTTAACATTTATTATTTTGATCTCAAATCAAGTTATTAACTTGATCCATGTCTAAGAACCTTTATCTAAAATTTCAATTGTTTAAACTCAAAATTGGCGGAGGAGTTTGGTAGAGTTCTCAAAGGTCAAATCGTTGAACTTTTACCCCTTAACAGCACAATATCTGTCCGAAAACGGATTACAAAGGTTTACTCAAATATCAGTACCCTGTATATCTAATTTCGAGTCTGTAGACTGAAAACAGGCAGACAGATACGTTCACTTTTATAGATATATGGATATAATATACATTAGGTTTTATCTTTCTACTATATATTAGATTCGATACAATAAACGATAACGAATTATCTCTATAATTATATATATATATATATATGTAGAGAAATAAAAAGGAACAAACCGTATTATGTGTTCATCAACGTTTCGTCTTTATCTCGTGACTTCCTCTGGATGAATGAGATTAAGAAACAAAAAATACCAGTACAAAATATTTGAAAATGTTTCACGTGCACAGTGTGATGCAGTTCTATTTCAGAAAAACGGAAAAAAACGGTGGAAATTCAAAAAGGAGGGGGGAGGATTGGCGCTGTTAAAAAGAGGGAAATTTTAGTGACGTCATATAGTCGTTAATGGTAATTTAAAAATATGAACGCAGTTAATATTCTTACTGGAAATTCAAATATAGGGTTGTAACAGAAATGAAATGAGTGTTTTTTTATGTAATTTATTGATTGAGATTATGTGTTAATTATTACAGGGGGTGTTTGAATGGTGTGAGAGGTTAACCTGTGTCTACAGTTAAATAATGTTCTTTTAATAAAAGTTTACTTATTAATGGCGCTAAGTTATAGAAACCTGCACGTTGTTTAATTGTGCTTGAAATTGCGATAAGCGCAGATTCAAGAAGTCTCCGGCGCGGTTTATTTGAAATAAATTTAACTACTTTAGCCTGTGTAAAGTCAAAGGTGTGATTATGCTGCAAAGAATGAGAGAATAATGCACTTTATGAAAAATTCTAGATAAAATTATTGATAAAAAGAATAGATTACTGGAATGCCATCAGCTATAATCGCCACCGAACCCCCAAACTTATGAAGGATACTTGGTAAAATTATTTTTTACAAGAAATGGAAGACCAATAAATAAATGACATACACGCACAAACACTATATGCTAGAAAAAATAGAGTAAGTCATTTATTTATAAGGGTATACATACATTTAAACGGGGCTATTTATTACAAGGTATGTCGAAGACTAATGATTCTCGTCAGAAGAACGTGCTAGATTACATAATGGGGATTTAACGTCTAGCAAGGGAATCATCGGGAATGAAATAATTAAAATTATTGATGTTATTAAGAGGGAACGATATTGAATTCTAAGATAAAGGAGGAGCGTACTATATATAATTGTAATGTATAAAGGAGTGTAGGGTTTCTATCATATTTTTAAATAATGTAAGTAGTTTATGCATTTAAGACTCAAGGGGAGGTATAGAGGTGGTTGCCTTGTGGTTCTATTTTATCCGTATGTAAGATTATAGTATCTATGCAGTGGGTTTACGCTAAAAGGTTTTTTATCGACAGAGATAACTGAGACAACAACAGCACAGAGACGGTGTATGTTTTCATGCGTAATATGATGATGAAGAATTAAAACAAAAGGGTGCATACTAAGTAGGATTAACAAAAGTTAACGGTCATCACAACATTACTTATAAGAGGACTATCGTTATATCGTGATGTTATTATATTAATGAAAATTATGGTGTGGATTACATGGGGTGTATACTAAGGAGTTAATTTAGTAGGATGAGGGGAGTTCCGAAGGTGAATTAAAGGGTTAAGTTAAAATATGGGTGGCTATTTGTAAGAGTATAATAATAATTTTCAGAAGATAACATAAAGTGGATAATATGTAGTAATAATCCTAAGGTTGCACTGTTATTATGCCTAAATTTTGGGGTAGGGTGAAATATAAGGCAAAGGTATAAAGATAGGGGAGTTGATAGAAGTGTATAAGGAGACAAAAATAATTAGAGTTTGTAAGAGTGGCGTGTTGTGATAATAGTAATAATAATTATACATCGATGAAAAAACTAAAATTTGGTTAATAATTGGAGAAATAGGGTACGTGTATACAAAAGTGAGGCACAAAGGTATGCATATAAGTTTAACCAGCAAAGCTGAGTGTTCGGTGAAGGAGATAATATCCCTTTTGGTACAAATCTCTCAGGAAAATGTTGTCAGATTTCAATATTATAGTCCGGAATTCCTTGGATGCAGGGGCCGCTGACATAAGCTATTTATGAACAAGCAATATATAAACAACAAATTACATTTAAGCTCGGGTTTGACGAAGGGTGATTTTCCCTGTATGGAGATTCGATGAAGTGAATTATTAATGGTAGCGTAAAAGATTTACAGATTCAAATTGAAATTGAAAGTTCGTCTTATCAGGAGATATGAAGGATGATAAAATTACCTCTGTCCGAAATAAGGATGAGGAAGATTGGGTAGTCGGTATTTGCAAGGTTTGAGTTAGTGTTGGAGTTAGTGGTGTTTCTTGTTGTAATGCTGTTAGATTAAATTCTTATCATCCTTGGCGCATGAGGAATAGGAAATGATTGACGGAGCAGTTTCAAGCCGGGTTAATGAACGACGATTCTGGGTCGATCGGCTAGCTGGAGAAAGTTCAAAAGCTTTAAGTCAGAATAAAGGTAGTACTGACTTTTATGCAGGAGACGGGGTGTGGGGGTATGCTTGTGAGAGGCGAATTTTATGGAAATGAGAGTCAATTGCCATTGTCTTTAAAGTTTTAATTAATTTAGATATCAATATTTCTGGTTTAAATGGGTTAGGAGTAGTTGTTCTTATTTATTCTTGGTATAAGGGTTGAGGTCCGGGGAAGGGGATGGGAGGGCTTGAAGTTACATTTTTTTAAATTAAGATTTGGCTTTGAATTGAGGAGGATACGAATGTTAGACGCGGCTTTAGATTGAAATTTGGTTAGAGGTAACTTTCTGGTAAATTACAAATAAAATATTTGTAGCGTAAGTTAAATCATTCAAGGGGGATAATGAGATAACGTGGGTTTTATGTTGTAAGGTTATATTAGTGTACTGTATTTAGAGATTGTATTAATAATTTATATTTAAAAATTGAAGTCTATGTGGCAAGAGAAGAAAACATGGGGATATTAAACTTTGCTAGGGGCAATGATTCGCAAGTGGAGGTGTAAAGTGACTGCATGGTTAGCCTTAGAGATAATAGATATTAGTTATTGTCTGGTGGTGTGTTTTCGGTGGGTTTTATTTTTTGTATTCCCATATATCAATCAATCAATCAATCTATCTATCTATCTATCTATCTATCTACCTCTCTCTCTCTCTCTCTCTCTCTATATATATATATATATATATAAATGATTTTACTATACATACGTTATACAGTTGTTTCAAGCTTTTTCAAGGAAATGTTTATTACAAGTAAACCGTATGATTGAGAATAAACATCTTTTTCTTAATCCAATCTTATATTTACATATCACATTGATACTAAGAATCACACAATCTTAATTATTCAGTTTCTACTAAACTAAAATCAAATTCTCAAAAATGTTGTATTTTCAAATATCTCAATTAAATTAATCGCACATCAAATTTCATATTCTATACCTCAAGTACTTTATGCCTGTCTGTCTGTCTGTCTATCTCTCAATCTATCTATTCAACTACCTTCCTATTTTAGCGTCACAGGTGCGTTTGAAAGGTTTTATCACCGCACAAGCAGAAAAAACAGCATATAAAATCAACCGTAATTTTTTTTTTATGAGACAGAGCTGTTGCGGAAATTACTGCTTCTCTTAAGAGCACAAAAGAATCATATTACTTGTCTTTTGTACGTTGAACTTTAATTAAAGCGATTATGTAAGAATAATTTCAAAAACAAACAATCGTTTTTTTAATAAGACAGTGGCGTGTACGAAATGATTGTTTCTGTTTAGAACACAACCAAACCATACCTGACCTTTGCATTTTTAACCTTAAGTGAAGCCATTATATACAGATATTATAAAATCGACAGTAAGATTCTCTACAAGAGAATGCACACCACAATGTATTGTGGCCTATGTAACTGCGAGAAGAAATGTTAAGCTTCTTCAAGATATACTGCGTCGATTCCTTAACAAGACAGGATAATCAATCGATTTGATTATATTGGGCGATTTCACCGATGTAGATGACAATGAGATTATTTGAGGGTGGAATATGTATTAATGCTAATTCAATTCCGGATAACATTGGGCCGCTATGCTAATATATATATATATATATATATATATATATATATATATATATATATATATATATATATATGTGTGTGTGTGTGTGTGTGTGTGTGTGTATGTGTGTGTGTGCAGAGATAGATAGTCAAAGATAGGGAAACAGAGAAAGGAAAGCGAGATGGAGTTATATGTTATATATAACATCATCTTCTGTATGCGTCAGTGTGTGTGAATATACATATCTATCTATCTATCTATCCCCATCTCTCTCTGTATATATATATATATATATATATATATATATATATATATATATATATATACATATATACAATGCTGATCAAAAATTTAAAATCACTTAAAAATCTTTTTAAAAAACTCATTTTTTTAAAGGTTAGATTTTAAACTCTTGCGAGTTAAGGTTACATATACTGCAATCTAAAAAGTTATTTAAACAAAGCTACATTCCAAAGATTTATTTTTATAATGTTCATTTTTATTAAATTAGGCTTTTTACACATGATCAAAATTATAAGACCATAGACAAAAATTCTATTAAATTGTACAAAAAGTGTATGAAAAGTGTATGGAAACATTCAACAATCAAACTTAATAATGAGTTCTACCTCCATTGCTTTTGATGACTTAAAAAATTAGTTGGGACATGCTAGAAATAAGGGTTTCGATTAAGGTGCGGGTGATTCTGTTCCAGTTTCTGAAGATGGCTTCACGAAGTTCATTTTTTGTTGAATATTGTTTCCCATTTCGATAAAGCTCTCTTGTCATCCAGACCCAACCATTTTCAGTTGGGTTATAGTCCGGTGAGCATGCAGGATGTCTGAACAGATGGACTCTATTTTCTTGTAGAAAGCTCAAGGGCCGTCTTGCAGTGTGAATTGCAGCATAATCCTGTTGGAATAAACATCCATTATTCACACAAACGATGACCCTCCGTCACCAAAGATGCTTTTCTAGCATGTTAACATAATCAGCTGTTGTCTGGCGACCTTGCTCAACCTGGATCTCCATCGTCCCTCTGTAAGAAAAGGCACGCCATACCATTACGGATGCTCCACCACTATGACATAGGGTACAACTTTCAAGGGGCATGTTGGGTAGCATACTCTACCAAACTCCTCCGCCAATAAAGCTGTAATCATAACATAGGACCCGAGCAAAGCCGGGCTAAACTGTTGATATAATAATTAATATGAAATTTGCATTGATCAAAATATATTATTTAAGTGTATTTTACGAACGAGCAATCCTGGTCGATCTGCTAATATATATATATATATATATATATATATATATATATATATATGTATGTATAATAATAATATATGTATATATGATGAAATTATTCAATATACAATGCTTAGAAAGAACAAATCCATCAATATATGAAAACTAAACACAGTTAAAATAAACAATGCCTATAATACATAAAAATGAGAATTAAAAGTCCAATAACCTTGTTTTTATTTGCTTATATTCTTACCTGTAAAATTATTGCATTTTAAACATTGTAATATTTTTCTACTTTGCGTTCTATTACAATTTGATTTTTTTGTTTTACCTTTAATCTTTTTTCTTCTCTGAGACCTGAATTCTGTATTTCTTAATAAGACTTTTTCTCAGATGTTTTATATTTCAATCCTTTGTGACATAAAAAATAAAGGAGACTTTTGTGGAAATATGTTTGGTTAATCATGTATACTTACTTTCTGCTGTTAATGTATCGTCTTGTAGATGCTTGTACAAAATGATATTTAGAAATGCGTGCATATTTAAGTATAACGTGTAAGTTGCCGAGATGCAGTATTTTTCGAAATACTTCACACGTGTGACTGTTACCATTTGTTCTTAGGATCGGTTCCTTATACATTTGTGTATTCTTTAACTCGCCGAATTCTATTTCAGAACTTTACTTGTAAAATCATATAAAGTATGGATTTTTTCCTGTTTTCTTATTCATCTTTCTCACAACGTATTAAAATATGCTAATCTAGGTACTAGAACGGTTTGATGAGTAGTGGCATGTGGTCGTCTTTCTGATTTACTTTTATATTGTGCAAGTAAGATCTTGTAGCGAGCGATTTTTAGTTATAGTTTGACATGCAGCCTGTTGTATTGCTATCTTCTAAAAGTTTTCCAGCTGCATATTTAGAGACACAATGTTACTCTTCAATTTATTTTTGTATCGCCCAACGCTTCTTACTCCACTATCAAGTTTACCATATATCAGCATCTTGGGAAATCTGTCATCGTTCATTCTCAATACATGACTTGCCTAGTGTAGCTGCAACTCGATTAGACAACTCTCAAATCCCGTAATAGTATATTTGGAAAATAAATCGATGTTTGTAATTTTATCACGAAGAGAAACCGCATATATATATATATATATATATATATATATATATATATATAAGAACAACAGGAGCGTAGTAAAGGTACGCATTGATTACACTAATGTTATGAAAAGGGACAGACCCCAGTAAGTAAGAAAGTAAAACTACATAAGTTTGAAAATGATATTAGGAAAAAGCTAGAATCGAACCCAGTAGGCAAATGTTAAAAGATAATAGGTATTGAAATGCTAGAGAAGCAGAACCGTTGTCATTGTTCTCGGAAATAGCTAAATATTATTTATGTCAGAGATAGTGCGATTGTCCATTCTTTTAGAAATAACTAGATAATAAAAAATCAGTTAAAAGAATGGACAATAACAAAGTTAAAGATGTAATGTTACAAATAGGTTAAATGTTACAATTTAATTTACGCATTTCTTTTGTTTATGAGATGTGTTAGATACATGTGTAAAGAGTACGGGTAAATTGAAACGTGAGAAAGTCACGTGTGTTGGCCACATCTCTGACATCATAAAGAAAGGAGATTCTCAATATATTGAGACAAGGTTCGAAGTTAGAGATCATCACAATCACAGTGATAGAATCAGTTAGAGAAGAGAGCCGGGCAGCGACTTAGTGGAGCTGATACGCTTAGAGGCGAAGGGAGGAAGGAGTAGACTATGTAGCCATACAATATTGAATATCTGAGTCATCAATAAGCCTGCTGATGAATAAAAATCACCATCTATAATTTGTAACTGTTTGTCTTCCTGCCGTCAGTACAACTGAACGGTAAATGTGTTTTGTCTATCCTCTCTTAAACGAACTTTGTGTAACACCCTCAAAGTATTATCTGTCTCTTTCTCTCTCATCATAAGTGAAGTATCTCCTATTTGGTGCAAAAGAACTGTATTACATATTCTTTTAATAATGAATTCGCAGCTCTCTAAGCTGTTATAAATATCTCTTACAGGACATAAATGTAATTATCCTCCTCTGTAAGGAGTCCCTGTACTGAGCCCCCGTTATATATGTATCTCCATGATATGTTGCATCAATATATACCCTCTATGCAACACTTATAAGCCTATATAATATGAGTTATAAAGTGTATTAGAAAACTAATATACTCAATACAAGGTTAGTGACACTGATATCTGAAGTAGCTTTATAAACCCCATAATCAAAATAAGCAGATAAACATAGAAGTGCGGTACAACTTAAGTCATTAAATTTAATTATAATTACACACGATAAAACCCATACCATAGTAAGCTGATGAAAAGTGTAAGATTATTGTATATCATAAGCTTGTTATAAGTACGCCATAAAAGCTAATGGTAATTAGAAAAGATAAAACTCATAATAAAAATACTCAGACAAAACGTGTAAAATTAACATATATCATTATGCTTTAATGCAAATAATATATTTTACTACTCATAAAAGATAAGTTTAAATTTTAATAAAAAAATAACAAAAAATAAATATAGAATCATAAAATGGAAATTCTAGCTTTAATTACACAAAAACTGTGCAACATTGAAAATTAAATCATGGTGGATGTAAACAAAATGTTAACATGTTGAATATGTATGCCTATAAATAACAAAAAAGAATAAAAAAATAAAAACTACGAAAAGCAATAAAACATATCTATTCGATAAAAAAATATGTAAAGATATGATTTGTTCGAATACGACGCTGATTAAAAAAAGGAAAAAAACAAACAAAATATTGTGTTTTTACAGCAAGGGAAGCGTCACTTTCATGAAATGTAAAAAAAAAAAACGAGTAGCGTAACTCGAAAAAAAAAACGGCATGAATTCGAATAAAATGTCTGTATGCTGGCAAATTTAATTCAATTATATTCTTGAAAATTAGACTAATGAATAGCGGTAAAGGCAACTTGAAAATTTGAATCATAAAATTGATGCGAATCATAAAAGTTGGCTTCGGGACTGTAATGTAGAATGCTTGTCTTAAAAATTGTAAATATTAACTCATTATAGAATATGTGATTAAAAATCTAGACATAATAATACATATATTTTAAAATATTAAATAAATAATAACTTGAAAAATAATCAACAGAAACCAATAAACTCAATTATAATAACACCTGTCATAACACTAACTAATTAAACTAGTTCACCAGGAAGTAAGGAAAAAAAGAACACCACGTTTGGGATATGAAACGGGCAGCTGGTCACCAAAGCACTACGAATTTAGAGTAAGTATTACGTTATAAAGCGAGTGTATTCTATCTAAACATGAAGATAAAGCCCGCTTTATATATTTGTGTATCAATCCCTTATCTTGAAATATATAAATATATATATATATATATACACACATATATATATATATATGTGTGTGTGTGTGTGTATGTATGTTTGTATGTATGTATATATGTACGTATGTATTTATTGATTTTATTATTTGATTGTTAAATAATGATTAATTTTGGACTAATAAGATCTCATTAAATAAAGCTCAAAAGGATTTTTATATGATTTCTTTAAACTTTTCCGAGTTGGTTAGGTCATGTAAGAAGCTTCACGTCTGTTGTAAATGATCAAATAGGTATATATAATAGACGACGAAAATTTAATTAAAATTGAATGCATATATATTTTTTTATATTTTCAAAGGGATATATATTATGAACTATTAAAAATATAAAAAGCATTTGATGCACATCAATGCTTACCGAATTTGATAATATATGATGTATATATATATATATATATATATATATATATATAAATGTAAATTTATATATATATATACACACAATTACACACACACTCACACACACACACACATATATATACATATCTCTATATATATATATAAAAATGTAATTCTTGGTTCGTTCAAAGTTTATACAACTATATTTCTACAGTACCAATTTAATTAGAATTTTCAGAAAATCTATCTGAAAGTCAATGAATGTTTGCATGCTATTAAAATAATTTTACATTGCGAATTATAAAAATAATAATTAATACATAAATATTTTTCGAAGTCGTTTCTGCGAGACTGCCTGGTTTTATTTCTGATAACTCTCGAATTGCAAAGTAATTAAAAAAACAAACTTACTCATGCAGACAGTGATTCGTGCTGAAATAATAACGTTATTATTTAAAAAAGCCATTCTTAACACGGGGAAGGGAGGGTGAGCTGTACCTATTCTGTACTTTAACTTTACAATTGAATAAAAACATATCATAAAACTTTAATTAAACGTGGAAACACGATTAAAAAATAGCGCGGATCACTCTCTGCATTAGCACCGAAAAATGTTACTAAACATTTATTAATAATTTATCACTTTTACAAACATTTGATTTTAAATTTGTTTTTAAATGACGACTGTTATCGACTTTTTTTAATAGTATTTGCGGATATGTATGTTGACAACAAATATCAGTTAAATTTTGTAAATATCCCCCTCCCCAAATGGTGTTTATTCCGAAATCCGTTGTTAACATGGAGAGGTTGAGCGTGTTTATTCTGAAAGCCGTTCTTAGCATTTGTGGATGTGGACCTAATGTAAAAAAAAAATAAATAAATAAAACTAAATCATTTACTGATAACTTCTCACTTTTACAAATATTTTTTAATTTACATGCGCGGGTGAACAAATTGTTTAATAGTGCGGAAACAAAACGTTTTTGTAATAAACTTCGGGATAATTTTTTGGGTAAATATTTACTTTTAGGTCCACCTCCACGATTTTCTTTTTTAAATGACGACTTTTATTGATAAATAAATTTACTTCTCACCAACTTTTATTGATAAATAAATCTACTTCTCTGCCACGGGCACTGAACTCCTCCTTTTTTTAAATAATATTTTCGGGTGGGTATACTGACAACAAATATCAGTTAAATTTTGCAAATAGTCCCCCCCTCCAAAAGTGGTGTTTATTCCGGAAGCTGTTCTTACCATGAGGAGGCTGGGGGTAATTATAAGGTGGACATAATCTAAAAATAAAACAAATAAAAACCCAAGTTTTTTAAATGATTAAAATATTTTCTCACTTTTACAAACATTTTTACATGTGCACATAAGCAACTATTTTTTTATGAACTTTATTTTACTTTTTTTATTTAAAAATTAGTAAATTTCAATGAATAGAATGATAAATCATTTATCATTAATATGTGTTTTTGGTTTTGTGTTGAATGAAACTTTTTTTTCATTACAACAATAATGAACCAATTTAAATCTTCCGGCATGCGTTTAAGGGTTACGAAATTATCAATAACTAGTTACTAAGCCAACGTCAGTAAATAAAAAAAATGTTACATGCGCATGCATTAGCCTTGACTAGGGTGGGGCTAAGGGAGCGACCATTAAATAATTATGCTGGTCGCCATGGAACTCAACGCCAAAGGAGTGCCTAAAGTGGCACTTTTGCACTTATGTTATCGTGCTATTTTTTAAAATAGTATTTTCATGTTAAATTCAAATTTTACAATATCTTTTTCTTTTATTAAGTTGTTAGGTGAAAGTACAGATAACCCAGTCGGTTTCTAATGTGTGGAAAATCTGCCCCCCCCACACACAAAAGAAGTGCTCTGGATAACAACAAAAAATTAAAATTGCCTCAGTCTCGAAGGATTTCTTCTCTACTGAACGAGGAAAACACCCTTCTGTTTCTCTCCTCCTCTCTCTTCCTCTCTTAATATCTCTCTCTATCCATCTCTCCCTTTCCCTCTCTCAATCTATCTTTCTCTCTATATCACCCTCTCCATCTCTCGTTGAGCTCCTTTCTCTCTCAAACTCCCTCTATCTCTCTCCTTCATCCCTCTCTGTTTCTAACTCTCCCCCTCTCTCTGTTTATCTATCAATCCCTTCATCTCTCTATCTCCTTCTTTTTCTCTATTTTCCTCTCACTTTCTCTTTTCTATCTATATATCTTGCTCTCTATCTGTCCATCACTAATCCCTCATCCTATTTTAGTCTCCTTAATTCATTAGTGAATAAGGCATTGTCAAAACATGGATAAATCCTATTTTAGTCACCTAATTTACTGACTGTGAGAATAGAAGTTATTTGGAAATTACTGCTACCTTGAACAGCACCAGAAGTAACTGGTAAAACCTTTCTAATTAAATTGATTTTGGCAGCCATGTGGTAACAAAATGACATAGCCTTGCTGCATTAGTAATACCTGCGACTTTGCTGCCAAGTAGAAGACTTAGTTATTCTACTTTAAAACATTCAATTTTTCAAAAATCTCATGTTCGACATCTCCAAAACATCCAATATGGAGAAAAATATTGCAGAAATGCAAACTTATTTTTTAGGATGAATGCACAATGGTACGCAAAAAATCACTTGAGGCTCTTGGTCGATCCTTGCAAGATTTGCGTGGCAATGTCAGACCATTTGGGAATGCAGTAATATTGCTTGCAAGAGATTTCAGACAAATGTTACCTGTTATTCTTCAATCAACACCAGCAGATGAAATAAATGCTTGCCTCAAATACTCTACTTTTTTCTTCCATGTGAAGACATTAAACTTAACTCAAAATATGCATATCCAGTTGCAGACTGTTCGATCCGCGCAAAAATGTTTGCATCACTTGTGGGAAATTGAGTACGAAAAAGTGCCAGCTGATCAGAGTTAAGGGCAAAATTCTTTGACTTTTAACTTCTGTAATTTCTGTAATTTTATTTCATCAAAAGAAGATTTAGTTTAAAAGTTGTTTTTTCAGATATTCAAATTATAAGAATTCCACTTGACTGAGTGAATGAGCTATTCTTGCAGGTCAATACAAAGACATCAATGAACGTAATACTATTATTGAATGTAAAATTCCAAGTGAGGTAGTCAAATGCAAATCCATCGACACTGTTGTGAAAGCAGATAAAGTGGTTAATTATCCAACAGCTATATCTGCCAGAGATACCACCGCATGAATTGCAACTGAAATTTAGCGTAGTAATGTTGTGAAATATAAACCAATCCAAGCTTTGCAATGGCACATAGCTTGGAGTAAAAAAATTAACAAACAATATCATAGAAACAACAATCTTAACAGGACCTTTCACAGATGAATATATCTTCATTCCACGCATTCCTATGATTCCAGCGGATACATCATTACACTTTAGGAAATTGAACTTTCTAATTTTATTGTCATTTGCAATAACCATCAACACAGGACAGGGAACAATCTTTACAATTGTGGGTCTTACAGTTAGACACTGACTGTTTTTTCACATGGACAATTTATGTTACGTATTCAAGATTCACCAAACCAGAAAATCTCTATATCAGCTAAGAAAATGGAACAACAAAAACTGTGTATCCGTGTGAAATGGAAAATTAAACCTATAAGAAACATGCTTTTTCTCATTTTGGAACTTTTCCCATTGCGCCAATTTGAGCCACAGCAACTCGTGGCAGGGTATAGCTAGTATATATATATATAAAATTATAAATTACATACATGAATTCATTAAGTTATTGTTACACATAATTTTGTTTTTATTTCTTTTTTATTTCACTCAAATTATTGTATATAATTTATGGAATACAAAATACACTATTCGAAAAATTACAAATGCCTGTATTATTTAATATCATTTGCCTCCAGAAAATATATTGTCTAAATACACAGATAATATTTGTATAGTTATTTTTAAGTTGGCATAATTATGTTCGGTTTAGAGGATTCTGAACGAATTATTTCTGATTTGCAATGAAGAAAAGAACATCGTAATATATATATATATATATATATATATATATATAATCTGATAAATATGTATATAATCTGAAAAACATATATATATATATATATATATATATATATATATATATATATATATATATTAATATGCATATATATATATGTGTGTGTGTGTCAGTATGTGTTTGTGTGTGTACGTGTGTGTGCACTTGTCGATTTGTGTCTGTAAAGCTGTGAAGAGGAGTTACGTTTAAAAGACGTTGAGAAAAAGGCGTGGCAGCCGACAACGGCAAAGGCGGTAAAAGCGTAACAAAAAAGATAAAAGACAATTCTCGACCGGACAAATCACAAATTCCGGTCGATACATTGAATGTACAAGTTGATTGTATTGTTTAGTTCGCATAGAGATGAGTCAATAGTGATTTCTACAAGATTCTGCGTAAATCCTTTATTCTCCTGGCTAATGTGTAATTGCCGATTATATATTTGTCTGGCTTTACAATCAAATTGAATGGACAAACGACGATAGACATGCCTTGTCTAAAAAAAGCCAAGAAATCAATGTTTTATATTTATTTCATATATATAAATAAAGTAAAGTAACATTTTTTCTTATAAATATATATGTATATTATTTTTAAATATGTACAGTTATAACATTATAAGGTGATATAATATCTATCGTAATACGATATCCGGTACGTCGCAATAGCGTAATTGTCGAGGAAGAGGCACGTGTTGTTATGTATAATTTAAGTGTAAGTGATGCCCATCTGGAGGTTAAAACTTCGTACGTTTGCACAATATCGAATTAAGATATTGATTATTAAATACTTTTTTAATTGGTGATGGATGAGAACATTAGACCATATTACCCTTGAGTTTTTTAATAAAGGGGTCGAAATCTTATACAGATTCCCTACTTCGGAGTTTGGCAGGACATACACAAAACAGGTTTGAGGTTATATTGGAAAAAAAAAACCGTTCTGAAAATATCACTCAAGATGGGCACAATAGTTCAAGCAATTCAAGTAGCTTAGATGCTCATTTGCTAATTAATTATCATTCATATTTTTTTCATTAATCATATGCTTATGATATCCTCTACAGATTATATATATATACATATATATATATATATATATAACTACTTAATTTACTCACATAAAATTAATGTACGAAAGTATAGATTTATGCGTAAACTTTAAGTGTTTACTTCAAAAGTGCTCAATACGTAGGTAGAGCTAGTTAGTAATTTATAAAATATATATGGCGATTAAGCTACACTGAATATTCGGCGTTTCATCCACTCTAGGATTCCTCAGGCTTATGCGCGAAGTCTGTGGTTTTTATAATTTTAATATGATCCTCCTCTATTGAGGATTTAGTTAGCCAATCAGCTTTCTAATATCCACCGCGCCCTTTCCTATCAGCCAATGGGCATGCATTTTATCGAACAAAGGATCTGTTTTAAAACTAGGTTAGTGGTTTAAGGGCGATATTTTCTTTTTTTTTAGTTTATATATAAATATACATATGTGTACATACATATATGCACATATATATACATATATGAAATAAAATAAATAAAAAAGTAGACACCATGACTAAAATAAAACTAACACTAGCAGAAATAATAATAATAATAATAATAATAATAATAATAATAATAATAATAATAATAATAATAATAATAATAATAACAATAACAAACCAACCCCGGACAAGAACAACCATACTATAAATAAAAATACTAATAACGATCAAGATAAATGCAACTATAGACACCGCACACTTTGCCCAGTTCAAAATAAATGTCTAACAAAAAGTGTAGTTTATCAGGCAACAATATTTGCGAAAGAAACCCCAAATAATAAGAAATATTACGTAGGTATGACTTCCTTAGATTTCAAAACCCGATACTATGACCACAAATATACATTCAACAATAAAAAGCACCGTATAAAAACAACACTAGCGAATAAATACTTGGAACTCAAAGAGAGCGGACATTCGCCGGTAGTCGAATGGAAAATAATAAGACAAGCTACTACGTGTAGGCATTTAGACGACCCATGTAGATTATGCCTTCATGAAAAATTTGTTATCATGTACTTTAAAGAACCCCAAAATCTATTAAACTGTAGAAGAGAAATAGCAAATAACTGTGTTCACAAAAAAAATTTACTCTAGGATAGCGATACAAAATAGTTTTAAAACTAACAAAAACAATAGAAAATAAACAAATAAATAAATTAAATAAACATGAATATACATAAACGATCAAACATATATGTATGTATATATATATGTATATATATGTATATATATGTGCATATATGTATGTATGCATATGTATATTTATATATAAACTTAAAAAAAATGTCGCCCTTAAACCACTAACCTAGTTTTAAAACAGATCCTTTTTTCGATAAAATGCATGCCCATTGGCTGATAGGAAGGGGCGTGGTGGATACTAGAAAGCTGATTGGCTAACTAAATCCTCAATAGAAGAGGACCATATAAAAACGATAAACAACCACAGACTTCGCGCATAAGCCTGAGGAATCCTAGAGTGGATGAAACGCCGAATATTCAGTGTAGCTTAATCGCCATATATATTTTATAAATTGCTAACTATATATATATATATATATATGTATGTATGTATATATATATATATACTTATATATATGCATGTATATATATATATGATTTATTATTTTAATATTTTCTACGTGCATAAAATATACGTAAAAAATATTTAACTAATAAAATGCACGTACAAAATATTTGAATAATAAATTAATTAAAAGTAGCACGCCCCAAAAATGTGGGGGTGACTACAATATATTCAAAGAACAGATACTCTTCTTTTTTAAGACATTCTGGTAGTGAGAAAAACCCAGTACATAATCGTTTATAAAAAATAAATAAACAATCACACACACACACACACACACACACACACACACACACACACACACATATATATATATATATATATATATATATATATATATACTGTTTTCAAAATAATAAATAAATAAATGTTATATACGTCCAAACAAATTAGGGCGACAATAATAAATAATTAATTAATAAATAATTATTAAAGAGAATAACGTAGACACCGGTTAAACGCGATATAAAAAAAAATCGTAATTTCACTTAATTTTATTATTTTTATTTTACTTATTTACTGTATTTTATTTTATCATTATCTATTTTTAGACTCCATTTTCTCACCTCCTATTCTTATTTTTGGACACCATCTTTTAAGTTACTACGCTATTTTATCCCAATTCAATTATTTCTAATTTAAAAAAAAAAATTATTTCGTAATCTCGTGTCATTTTGTTTATTTAATCTATCACCGCTATATTTCCAAACACAATTTTTTTAAATCTCTACTATATTTTAACTCTTAGACGTAATCCACTACGCTAATTTACTCTAATTGATTTATTATTTTTTTCTCTCATAAAATGTATATATATGTATATATGATATCTAATTTACATAAGGAAAACACGTTGCTCTCCCCCATCATTATATATAGCCCCAATCCTCCGACTCTCTCGTCAATGACCACCCCTCTTGAAGAAGCCCGCATAAATCGGGCGAAACGTTGAGTATCCAGGTCCTTCCACCTCCATTTTATTTCATATATATATATATATATATATATATATATATATATATATATATATATATATATATATATATATATATAACTTCATTGGCTGGTACTCGAGTTTTTATTTTCTATTAACTAATGATTGATTTTATATTTTCTTTCTTGTGATCTGATTAGAGAACTTCAGCATCGAAATTTAAAATCGGTCATCAATACCTAGATCAAACTTTCGTGTGTTAATGTTTTTCATTTCATTCCAGAACCAAAACCTTTGTTTTCAATATATTTTATAGTGTTTCCCTGTTTTTATTACTTTCAAGTTTTCAGTTCGGGATGAGCATCGAATATCTATCATTTGCCTGTTTCTTCATACATTCTAAGCATGTGCCGTTTTAAAGATTGAACCCGCCCGTTTAAGTGCAATTGTTTGTATAATTTTTGTACTTTGTTCACCGGGTATATTTCCGAAATATGTTTAAAATTCTATTTCCTGAGTTCCTTGCTTGTGAAATTACTGGAATAATCAAAGTATTTATAAGATTCCAATATTTTATCATTAAAGACCTCCGTATTTTGTTATCTTTTTCCTCTCAGGTCTGTTTAACTCAACATCACTGTGGACACTAACTTTTAGGAAGGTTGCGTTTAAATCTTTTTGGCCTATATCAAGATGTCAAGTTTAATAACCGTAGAAATCGCAGATTCATAGTGCATGATGGTTTACAAATTTTCAACTGTGCATTCAGGCACATGTTCCCAGGACCTATTGCTACATTCACTGTTCCTTTTTTTACAAATAGTCTAGAGAAGAAATGTATACATTCCATCGTGCCGGATTGTATAACTGCAATTATCTACTTCTGTTTGATAGAACTTGAACTTGCTGAGACCACTCACTTTCCCCAAAGAATTGATAAGCAAGTTTTGATCTTTATAATCCATTAAAATTCGTCCTGACCACAGTGGGTGTAATCTTCTGTTTCGCTAGTCTATGGAGCTTTCATTATATACAGGGTACAGCAGAATGACAGATATGATGAAATATAAGATGTAATTGAAAATGACAATGTTTTTGTCGATTTATTAAAAAAAAAAGTTTGACATTTTATAAAGTTACTTGTGGAATATTATATCTTTTACGCAATGCTTATTTTCGGTGATGCAGGCATAGATATATTTATGAACGTTTGCTTCCAATCTCGGCAACAGATCTCTATTTCCACATTATAGGGGTTTCTTACATAAAATACGTACTACGCTGTTAATTGGGCCCTTCTTTCAGTTTCTTTACAATGGAAGGTCTCGTTTTATTTTTGGTGACTGTTTTCGGTTATTTCAATAGCAGGGTTGCTTTGTGATCATTCTTATTTCTAAGGCACTATTGGAAGTTGTTCTGCTGGCTCTTGTTTCTTGATATTGATGTACCATGATCAAGTTTGGATTCTAGGAGGTAATCAGAAATTGCTTAGTACTCACAATAGTTGCACTATGTTGATGGTCAAGTTTTGAGAGACCCATACCTCCTGTTTTCTGGAAGTAGGGACTCCTTTCTCAATTTACTCTGTACAGTGTCATCATTTTTCTCGTTTTAGTGTTTAGTTTGATTATGTATTCTTGTTGCTAATCAACAATGCCAGAACTGCATGCAATCACACGCACAGCTTGTGTGTTGATAGTAATGACTTTTTTGTTTATTTCATAAATAATTTTTACAGATTTTCTCTGTTTATGTTTATCTAATCTCAGCATGCTGAATTGAATCGTACTATACTATGCCAAAGCGTTTTATTTTCTTTATTATTCTAGGTTTTTGATGCCAGTATCTTCCCTAACTCTATGTTTACCGTTTGGATCTTTTTCCAAGCTCTGCTTGGCAACTTGGCATACTTGTGCAGGTTAAACTCCATTCCAATATCTTTGGAGAATGTATACTGACGTATGTTAAAGTAAATATTTAAATTTTAAAGCATATGTTATTAATTTGTTAGGCGAAAGTACGCAATAGTTGCAAAATACTGTCACATCCTCACGTTTGTAATGGGTCTCAAAATAATCACATTATTTTTTCAGTACGCTTCAACATATACATGTGAATGGCCGATAAAAATAAGATAGCCTGTTGTTATATTCATAGGCGTATGCATTTACTAAAGTACGGAATATGTTACAAAATGACTGCTCCATGAGTGGTTCGAAGTTTTCCCAAGTGTAAGCTTCTCTATACATAGTCTCTAGAAGAATGCATGCTGTCACAAAATTGAGTTGGTTACTATCACATAATAATATAAAACTTATTTAAGACGAAAAATATCCAAATATTATGTTTTATTCGTTGTTATAATGAATGAAGCATGTAACTGTAGGTCTGGTTGACTTTGACGAAATAAATTGCTTCTACAAAAATACAGATATTAAATAATTACAAAAAGCTAGTTCCTCTACACCTTTTAACGACCTTCGAAAAATATGATGAAATCAAATTTGTTCTGGAACAGATTTCATACAGACAACACAAATGGATCATCTGTGTCGATGTGAAAATGGTTGGGTTTCTCCTCGGGTTACAAGATGGCTACACAAAATTCCCTTGCTTCTTGTGTTTGTGGAATAGCAGGATACGAACAGAGCACTGGGCAAATAATGATTGGTCTGTGTGCAGGCAATTAATTACTGGCTTCCTCAATATTCTGGCTTCCCCTTTGGTAGAGCGTTCAAAAATTGTTTTTCTTCGTCTTCACATAAAGCTTAGCATCATAAAACAATTTGTAAAGGCTCTTAAGAAAGATGGCGATTGTTTCAAATATATTTGCATGAAATTTCAAGGCCTAACCATAAAGAAATAAAGAGCTGAACATTGTGATGGACCTCAGATTCGAGAATTAATAAATGACGCAAAGTTCTGTATTTGTATGAATCCTGCTCTATTAAGTTGCTGGACGGCGTTTACGAATGTAGAAAAAGTCTTCATGAGAAAAATAAAGGCACACTAGAGCTTATTGAAACATTACTCATAATTCTCCATCAGCTGAATGCAAATATTAGCATCAAGTTACATTTTTGCATAGCCATCTTGCTCGATTTCCATAAAATCTAGGTGATGTGAGCGACGAGCAAGGGGAGCATTTCAAGACATCAGTAACATAGACGTTCGCTATCAAGGTCCTGGGGATACAATCCTCCTTGCAGACTACTGTTGGTCTATCAAGCATGATGATGTCAGACACCCCATTCTGTAAAATCAGTAAAACATCAATTTATAGAAAATGGTGTCTATGTTTAACATTTTTTACTTCAAGATGTAATTGTGAATATTTTGGTGTGATTTCATTAATATGTGTCTTAAAGTTACATAATATATTGTTTTTTCGATTTGCCTGTTTCTATTGTAGCTACCGTAGTATAACAGAAACGTAGACATGAGAAAAATATGACAGCGGTTATGGAATCAGCACCTTCAAATAAGACAAAAACAGTTTACCATCTTTGGCTCAATGATAATTTTTTTGTTGTTAACCAATGTAATAATAATAATAATAATAATAATAATAATAATAATAATAATAATAATAATAATTCTGATTTCGTTTATCAACGGATGAGATTCATTTCCAGAGGATTTCCCTTAATCACGGCTTCAAACCAGTAGCTTCAAAGATTAAGGGTTTTCCTAAAGATATTGGTGGTGCCTACAATTGAAGAGGTCTGAAGGCCGCCTAAACCATCGGGGATTTGTAGTTTTTTCAATTGTCCTTTCAGATGACGTGATACTACTCCTAGTGTACCAACTACGCCTGGGATTATTTGCGTTTTAACTCCGTGTATACACCTTATCTCCAAGGCCAATGGAACATAATTGCTCCACTTCTCATTCTCCTTCTGTCTCACATTCCTGTCCAAGAGTACTGAAAAGTCTACAATCTGCCAGTTTTTTGAGTCCTTGTTAATGACGACCAAATCCGGACGATTAGGTTTCAATTGCTTAGCCGTTATGACACTTTTGCCCCATCATACCTTTACCTTGCCATCCTCACGTGTTCTCACTTCATCAGGCACCTCCTCAAACCTTTTTCCAGCACACTTCACCCCAACCCTCTTACACACCTCCCAATATATCCGAAGTCCCATGCGATCGTGTCTTTCTCGGCCAGTCCACTACACCTTGCTGCAAGGTGCGCAATTGACTCTTAGGTCTTACCACAAATCCGGCATTCTGCAGCAACTTCCTCTCCTAGAACCACTTTTTTGAACAATCGTGTTCCCAATGCCTGCTCTTGTGATGCACAAACAAAAACTTCAGTACTCTTAGCCAGATACCCAGCTCTAAGCCATTGACATGATCTTTCATCAGCCACTTCTACTATATCCTGGAAGAACCTTCCATCATGTTCTTCCTAGCCAGTTCCTCTGGCTAATAATAATAATAATAATAATAATAATAATAATAATAATAATAATAATAATAATAATAATAATAACAATAACAATAACAATAATAATAATAATTATAATAATAATAATAACAACAATAACAATAATAATAATAACAATAATAATAATAATAATAATAATAATAATAATAATAATAATGATTTATAGTGTTGTAATTGTCTAGTGATATCGGCAAGATAATTCTCTGCAAGGCGAGAATGATGAGGATGGTGATATTTATCTCATATGGCACTTGTTTTTATTAAGACGAAACATCTGCAGTTGATGTTAATTAAAATATATTCGCACAAATAAATGATTCTTAAATGTTTTACCTACGTTTATGATGGTTTATGAACCAGACACGGCCAAATGCATGTCCGCGAATTGTTATAATTATATTTTATCATGTTGCTCCCATATAAAAGGGGCATCGCATTGGCGAAAGAAATACTTCTTCCTTGTAGTTTTAGTAAATGATTCTAGCAAAAAGATATTTAAAAAAGTTTGCTGGTCAATATGACAGCAAAACAATAATATAAGCAAACAGTAAAATTTGTATGCAACATATATTCTACACTACAAACAAGTTTTCGTGGGTCAGTGGTAGAATGAATTACTTCGGTCACTGGGTCACGGTATTGAATATCGCTAGCTACATCTATGCTGATGATCAAATGAATTTATTTAAATGCTTCCTCAAAATAGATTTTAATATCGTGGAAAAAAAAAAGCAAAATCAAAAACAAATAAAATATGCGATATACCTCGCAACCACTAGCGTGTTTCCTTTGTATATTGGTATTGGATGTTTGGGACATCAGTGAGAACGACATACACCAGCGCATTTACTTCAACAGTGCTCAATACGTAGGTAGAGCTAGTTAGTAAGTTATAGAATATATATTCTGATTAAGCTACACTGAATATGCCTTATATCTTATAACTTACTATATATATATATATATATATATATATATATATATATATATATATATATATATATAATATATATATATAGATATAGATATAGATATATAGATATATAGTGATTTAAAGGTTATAAGGGGTTTTTGAGGCATGAAAAACGATGTTACTTTTTGTATTTAATATTTCTATTGTTATTTTTTTTATATTTCAAGCGGACCTCCGCTCTTGGTCACAAAAAAGTATCGAAATGAAAAATAAAAATAAAACCGTTGAAAGAACTGGAGATTTGTAGCGTGGACAGTGTTCATTGCTAGCAATCATGTTCGAAAAAGTTCACGTGAATCATTTTAGCCGTTTGTGGGAGAAGATTGTCTTTTTAAATATTTTTTTTTATGTTGCAACGTAAAAGTGTTTAATTAAAATGGCAAAAATGAGACGCAATTGATTTCAATATGTATAATGGAATAGAAAATAAATTGTTAAACGGTAAAAATAATGTAATTATTAGTTATAAATAATAATAATAAAACAACTGAAGAGGGCACAGTTAGAAAAAATGTTTGCTTTTTTAATGGTGAGTAAATTCCGTCTCTCCCTCAATAAAGATGGGTCGAACATAGATAAATAAATCAATAAATAAATGAATGAATGAATGAATGAATAATAATAATAATAATAATAATAATAATAATAATAATAATAATAATAATAATAATAATAATAATAATAATAATTATAATAATAAAAAAAAATCAATAAAATTAATATTAGTTAATAATTAAATGAGAATACAAATAGTCTCGGGCCTAAAGCAAAATTGTCTCAGTCCCGAAGGAATTCTCATACACAGACCGAGGATAATATCAGAGTAGGTACTAAAATCCATGTGCTTTTGGCTCGAACGTCACTCTGTGTGTATTGATAATAATGACAATATTTATAAAATAATGCACCCCCATAATATAATGCATATATAAATAATAATATGCATAAGTAGATATGCATTCATGCACACACATACACGCATATATACCATACACATGTATATGCATACAATGACATGTACAGGTCCACGCATGCATACGTGCACCCATATGCATACATACATGCATGCACACATACTCATATGCGCACATGTTCACACATACCATATACTCACATAAGCACATACACATGAATATATATATACATATACATACATATAGAATATACAAATACACATACACATAAATACACATATATACATATACATACATATACAAATATATAAGAATAAAACAAAATACAAGCCCATGTGAGGCAGCACAAAGATGTGCACATCAACATAAGTATGCATTACATGGACAGGAACGTACATGCACATATACACACATATACATATATATAAACAATATAAAACCATATATGTACAGATATATGTATACAATTCCCCATATAAACACATACATACATATGTAGGCGCATATGCACATACTTATATAGTCAAACACAAACATCAATTACTATTTAAAGACGTATAAAATAAAGTGAGTGAATAAGTAGGGATATGAAGTTAACGATGTAAACATAGATGTAAACATAGATGTAAATATATATATATATATATATATATATATATATATATATATATATATATATATATATATATAGGAAAATGGTGCAGATAGAGGGTTTGGTATAACGAAAATAATAGTAATAATAATAATAATAATAACAGTAATTATAATAAAAATAATAATGTAGATAAATAAAGTAATAATAAGAATAACAAGAGAATAATGCATGTGTTAACAATAAAACGAAAAGATCTAATATACATATTGAAATCAATATAGAACAAGAACAGGTTAATACATACGTATAAGTATATATGTATGAGTGGGTGATTGTGTTACTTAATTATTTTTTGAAGTATTTGTAGAATTTAAGTTGGCCAAGGTGTGTGTTAAGACCTGTCTTATGAGTGTTTAGTCGGATGGTCCATTGCAGTTCTTTTTGTTTTCGTATTTTTGTTGATCGGAAATTTGAGTCTATTAGAAGGCATCTAATATTGTCTCTAGTGTATCCAGGTAAATTAAAGTTGTTTGCTTGTAGGGTGGGGGATCTTTGTCTGATTGTCGTCTTATGATTGTTTAGGCGGATTCGAAAACGTGTCAGAGTTTCGCCAATGTATCCTGCATTGTTGCAAATGGAGCAGTATATGTACTATGTCACATTAGAACTGTCACATGTTAGACGTGGCGGTTTTATGTGGGTGTTACATTCAGGTATATTGCATAGTGGTGTGGTATTGAGGTGTATGCATATAAGGAATCGCGGTTTATTGCATCTACAATTGCCATTTTGTTGTGTCCTGTGTGCGTTTGCAGGTGTGTATGGCTGAGAGATTGGGTGGTTGTTTGATCACAGTAAATGGTGGAAGGTGAAATATAGACTTATTAGTGGGGTTATTTTTTTTAGGTTGTTGTATTTTTTTTAGGTTGTTGTAATTTTATGCGTGTGTTGGCCGTGGTTGAAAACCATTGGGATGCGTTTGTTAATGTTTTTTGTTTGTACTAGAGAAGATGGGATCTGTCAATTCTATTAGTTTTTTATGGCTTGCTTAATATACTATTGATTAGTGATGGATTTTTGCGTAAGCTTTGTGATATGGTGTATGTAGATGCGTTTTATTCGTATACATGAACTGTAAATGATAGATTTTTTTAGGTTTAATGGAGGGTTGCTATAGAAATTGAGGAATGTCTGATTGCCAGTGGGTTTAATATAGAGCGACGTAGATAGTCTATTTTTATGGGATATGTTAGTGACGTCCAAGAATGGAATGGAGTTGTATGAGTGTTCCATGGTAAATTTTATATTGTTATGTGAATTATTGATGTATTCATGGAAATTCTTTAGGTTGGTTAGTCCATGTGGCCTATCATAAGACGACAATCAGACAAAGATCCCCCACCCTACTAGCAAACCACTTCAAACCACATCAGTTGGAAAAATATCATCAATGTATCGGCAATAATGGGACGGTTTGAGGGGGAAGTTTTCAAGAAATACTCTCTCTCTCTCTCTCTCTCTCTCTCTCTCTATATATATATATATATATATATATATATATATATATATATATCTCTCGCCTTGTTGGTGTTGTTGAGGTTAGATTGTTTTATGTGTGAGTAAGGTGAATATATATCTCTCACTATATATATATATATATATATATATATATATATATATATATATATATATATATATATATATAGTGACAGAGATGGAGTAAGAGATTGTTTCTTTGTATGACATCTCACCGGTGCGGCAAGACTAGCGACTATCTCAAACCTGGATTGAAACTCAACCGCCTAGGAGACAGTCGATGCTTCTAACTTTTACACTATTTGGCTGCTACTGAGATGGGTATATAAAATTATAATGGCCCACATTGTCCAAACGCCTAAGCTCTATTTACTTACTCAAACAAAGAGATCTGTTTCCTACGCTAGTGGCAGTTTATTATTTAACTCCCTAATATTCTCAACCAACATACGAATCAGTTATATATATATATATATATATATATATATATATATATATATATATATATATATATATATATATATATATATATATATATATATGTGTGTGTGTGTGTGTGTGTTTGTGTGTGTTTGTGTGTGTGTGAGAGAGAGAATGTGTGTGTTATATGTAAACATAGAGCTTTAAGTGAAAATAAAAACCCTCCAACTTTTGTTATAACGCCTGTCTCGCATGGTACATTTTCAAAATAACGCATGTAGAATATATATATATATATATATATATATATATATACATATATATATATATGCATATATATATGTGTGTGTGTATTTGTAGGTGTGTTACTCTCTCTCTCTCTATATATATATATATCTATATCTCTCTCTCTCTCTCTATATATATATATATGCATATATATGTATATACATGAAGTGTGTGTGAAAATGTATGATAACTCATATAAATAGATATTCAGTGTTGTATGTGCATAGTCAAATTATATATCTGCTGAATTAGTGATATCATTGACTGCGACAGACATGTATAGGAAGCATCCAGGCATTGGAAAATCTACTGCTGCAATTATGTCTTCTGACGTCAAGTATCACGTGAGAGTTGACTCTCTTACTCCCTAGACGCAATTGTAATTTACTGTTCGTCACTTTTCATTCCGCTTTTGACGTTAATAAAAAACGCTAAAAGTGACGAGATATATTCTACATTCAATATCAATTTTATTAAATTATCGACATATGAACCATTTTAATTCTCATTTACATTTTTGTTAATACGTTTTTCTTATATAATATTTTAAAATGCGTCTAATTAAAATTAATTAACAAAGAATTGAAAACAAGTTACGAATAAAAAGTAGTTTAGATATCGAAAATATTTTCTTAGACTTCGGGTAAAATACGCAAATATTTTAATTTTAGATGTCCAGAAGAAAAAATACGTTTATAAACTGCCAGACCTGTACTTCTGTCGCTAGTATTTTATTAGTTCTTTGTTTGTTATTTTATTTATTCATCTTTTTCATTTAGTCATACTTTATACTTTCTGTTTCAGTCTCAGTCATTGTCAGTAGTTCATAGTAATAGATGTGGTCTTTTATTGCGCTGTACATCATGTTTTATCGAGGTTTATTCAGCCATTTCAATCGACGGTAGCTCTGTTTTAAAATCATATCTCACAACTATATTTACGTATAAATGAGTCCTTATTTATCTCAAAAATTGTAGTGCTATTATTTTGATTGTCATAACAAATGTTGCAGTTTAATTACTTTCGGATTTTATATCGATGAATAAAGTGTTGTAGACCGTTATCGCTATTTGTTGTAATCTTACTTTTTTGTATCATATATACGCTCATAGAGGCATAAAAACGAGTATATATATATATATATATATATATATATATATATATATATATGTATATATATATATATACTAATTATCTCTACAATTTCCCTTATATATATATGTATATATATGTATATACATATATATATATATATATATATATATATATATATATATATTAGTTTTTACATAAGCAGTAATATGTTGCTACACAGTCATGAGTGTGTTTCCGCCAGCTAGTTGCTAGTAACCAGATACCTGTATATATATATATAAATTTAAAATTTAAATTGTCTTTTACACAAGCAGTTATATGTTGCTACACAGCCATGAGTATGTTTCGGCCAGCTAGTCACTAGTAACAAGAGACGTCTTCAGGCGATGCAGCTTATAAGAAAGCAAAATTTGCAATCTGTATACTTTGCCCTACTTTTAGACTTCATTTGTTGCGTTACTTCTGGAAAATGTAACCCACAGATTATATTATATGGAAAAATGCGCGCATGAAAAGTAATATTCTTAAGATTTTATTACACCTGGAAAAGTAAAGGACAAGAAATTCAACCTGGAAAAGTAAAGAACAAGATATTCTAGTAAAGTAAAAAATAAGAATTTTTTTAGACTTAAAATATTGCAGCTAAAAATAAAATTTGAATATTGATAAATATTTTATTTATTATTTGCATATGTTGTTGTTTATTGTTGAGTTAGAAAGAGTGTCAGTCGCTGGATTGAACTTATTTCCCCCCTATTATTTGCATATATTTATGTAGTGAAAATTGTTTGAATAAAATTAATTCATTAGTTAGTTAGTTAGTTAGTAGATGGAATTAATAATTTTATAATTTACATAAAAATTAATAATTTTATTATATCATAATTAGGATCATTTAATTCTTTCTAACTCAACAATAAACAACAACATATGCAAATAATAAATAAAATATTTATCAATATTCAAATTTTATTTTTAGCTGCAATATTTTAAGTCTAAAAAAATTCTTATTTTTTACTTTACTAGAATATCTTGTTCTTTACTTTTCCAGGTTGAATTTCTTGTCCTTTACTTTTCCAGGTGTAATAAAATCTTAAGAATATTACTTTTCATGCGCGCATTTTTCCATATAATCCAAGATTTTTCCCGGCATTGCTATTGTATTAATATATAAATTTATAATATTTATTAAATATTGTCAAAAAAATTAGCTCTCAAACACACATTTATACAATATTTATCATTCAATCACAGTAGTTCCGAGCCAGGGTCTCTACGGAGACTGCGGTTCATAAATTCGTGATCTGTATAGAGCGTAAACTAACAAAAAAGAAGATGGCACTCGGTGTCTTTTTAGATATCGTTGGAGCTTTTGACAACATACCCTTCAGTAGTATGTTCAAGTCGCTACGAGAACTCAATGTGCCACCAGTACTCATCCGATGGATTGAGTATATGGTGAGGCACAGAACAGTTCAAGTAGAACTACTGAGGGCAACTGTTAAAAGGGAAATAGTTAAATGAAACCCCCAAAGTGGGATTTTATCACCTTTACTATGGAACTGTATGCTGAATCCTCTTTTAAAGGAGTTTAAAAATAGGAATATTTATGCCTAGCTGCTGATGATGACATCGCAGTGCTGGTCGCGGGTTCAAAAGCATCATTGGTCAGACGCATTGCCAAAATGGTACTACATTTTTCATCAAATGTGATAACGAAAAATTTGAGTTCATTCAAAGAATATGTATATCATAGAATTCACTAATATTTTTAATCGATAAATTCACCATTTTTTGCTATAAAATCATAAGGAGAGTTAAAAAAAATTAGTTATTAAAAAAAAAGTTCGGTTTTTTAATTATATAAAAAAAAAACGATACACGGGATTGAACCTAAAATCTTTCCACCAACCCCCGGTATTCTAAATGTTACGCTAACATGTCATATTGTCAAAATCGCAGTAAAAAATATTTATATACAAAAAAAGTTATGCAAAATAAAAAAAAGCGTTAGTCACTTATGTACTTACTCTCCTGTTTGTGAACCCACATATTTTGTTGTAACTTTTTTTCTACTGAATCAATTTTCGAAAATTTTTTTTCAAAATGTAGCTAATGAGGTGTTCTATCCAACTATATGACCTGTTTGAAATTTGGTTGCGAACGGAATTAGTGGTGGGGGTTTGAATGTGTCTCGATTCATTCAATTTCGGACTTAAGCATATATTCAACCACTACCGTGGTTGAATTATATATATATATATATATATATATATATATATATATATATATATATATATATATATATATATAAGAGAAGTTGTAGAGATAATTTTTGTAGCGATCCAAAAAAATAACACCGAAACACCTCACACCGTAAGGCTATAGAATTTGTGAAAGAAGACACAAAACCTTCGAGGGGATATCACCTGAAAATTTAGCGTGTTTTCGGGAACTACTAAGCTGGTTTAGGAAGTAGATTTACATTTCCGAACATATAGCCCATACACTATGACGCTCAGATATTGTGTGTTACTCGGACAAATTCAAAAAATATATTTGGTGGGAATTAACTCGTAGAATAGGCCCACGATAGAACAAGGCTTAAATATGAAGAATTATTAAAGGCATGTAAGGCAAACGAACGGAAAGCAAGCTGCTGCCAATTGAGGTGGGAACCCGAGACTTTGTAGCCTTATCACTGTCCCCCAAAAAAAACAAACAAAACCTAATGCCTTAAGAAACATAACGGACACAGCTGAAAGGATGGCGAATAGTGCTGTGGTTCAAACAAAATAATCCATGGTTCCATAGAAAAGATAAAAGCTGTTACTAAAAAAGTGTAAAAGACGACTTGACTAATTCTAATCATATTTGTATTGTGTACATAAAAATGCAAAAAAAAGTAAATTTCTATTTGTACAAAACTGGTACAGTGGAAACGCAAAAAGAAAAAGAAAATCGGAAAATAAAAAATGTAGGGGGGGGGTAATTTAATTTTTTTGTTTATTTGTTTCGACTTAAAAAATTATAGTGAAAACACAGACATTAAAAATCGGAAAATTAAAACAGAAAGGTGGGGATTAATCTCTTTTTTTTACGACTGATTCCAACTGTATATTATTTTATCGGGGTGGAAAGTCGATATATACACACGTTTGGAAAGATAATCGATTCCTTTTTATTCGTAAAATCGCCATGTGTAATAAGTTTGTTTTATTAAATTTCAGTACTCCGTAGTTAATGCTATAGATTTTCGGTTATTGGTTTTTCGCCCAGACATTTTTAAACAAGTTAGATTTCGAAATTCATTCCCATAGAAAGAATAGAACTGCAAAATTGTAAACGGCATACATGTACCAAGTTTGTTTTTACGAATAGTAATTTATTTTAATCGCTTAGGTGTTCATACTAATATGTTTTACGCAAACTTATTTTAATTGACAGGAAAGCGTTAATAATCTTGCACTCGCCTGCCACTCTTTAAATAAAGTGTTCGTTCAGTGTTTTACAGCATATCACAGAAGAAGGGTGCGCCAGAGTTATATTCGGTTTAGGGAGAGCGGTATGATGTTGAAAGAATCGAAACTGCTCAATAATTTAAGCCAAATAACATCACAGACGATACCCTTTAGGAAAAAGAATTTTGATGTGCGTATATTCGTATATTCATATATATATATATATATATATATATATATATATATATGTATATATATATATATATATATATATATACATTCCCTTTCCATAAACACATTTCAGACAGTAAACACAACAAAAGATTCAAGTAATTTTGCTTATACCTTATACGACCTTTTATTCTACATTACATTTGAACCTATATTTATTTGAATTATTTGAATTATACACTGATCATAAGGTTCATGCTACGATTATATATATATATATATATATATATATATATATATATATATATATATATATATATATATATATTGGTTAATGTGTAATATCACCTCTGCCATTCACTGACCTGTATTAGAGCTATGGTTGAAAATTGCCACAAAAGGGTGCCAGCAAAAAATTAATTCGCGCCCTTTTATTTTAATGGTAGTTTAAGGATGATGGCAAACAACCCTACCAGCCAGAAAGAAAGATCCTGTCGTCGCCGATGAGAAATGCACTTTTCTTTTGTAATGGAAAAAACAAAGTCGAAATATGAAACAATATTACTGTAAAAGTGATTATTTGGAAGTATCCTGCCGATTGTTTTTGCTAAAGAATTTACACTGGGTCAAGAACTGAAGCCGCATGGTGCATGAGAAAATTATCGATGAGGACCTTTGTTTTGTTGATAATTACCATGATTAAGATGTATGGGAGGGTAATTCATTATCCAATCAGGACGAACCAAGGTGTAACAGATTGGATAAATGGAAAACCTATGTCTGCTCCTTGCAACAACATCCCTTCATACAGAAAACACTGCAGAACAAAGAAAATCAGTCTGGAGTCAGTTGAACTCGAGTTTTGGAGTCTGTTTAAACTAGGAGGGAGACTGTCAACTTTTAGGATTATTAGTACTTGCAAGTTAACTTAAAGAAAATCAACAAAGTTGAATGACATTTTTCAGCGAAAGAAAGAGGAAAAAAGGATCATCAACGGCTGCATTCAGCGTCATATCAACCCTTTTTCCTGAAAGCGACTGAAACTGTGGATGTTCTCGTCAAACCACTTAGGACTTACTAGACATACTGGAGTTCCATATAGTTGAGTCCTTAAGTTCTGTCCGCTTGTACCACGTTATATATATATATATATATATATATATATATATATATATATATATATATTAACATACTATAAATAAGTTTATTTTTAAGTAGTATCTTGAATAAAAGTTCAAAATATAAAAATAAATATCATAGTTCAATTATGCTCTTAACAACAGCATTCATTCATGACGCGATTTTGTTTTAACGCAGAATCTACTTTTGATCTTATTTGCTGGACATTTCTGCGGTGATAACACTTTCAAATATATTTGCCATGTTAAGTTGCATAAAAGTGTAAACTTGTGTCAACATTGAACATTCTATTTTATATAAAACTTGTTCGGTTATCAATTTACGGTACTCATGCCAATACAACATCTACGTAAGAATCGTCTCAGTAAAATCAAGTACATTTATGTGAAATTTTAATAAGAATCGGTGTTGCCATTTCGAAATCAATACTGAACGTTCAAAGAGAGAGACAGACGGAGAGAGAGAGAGAGACTGATAGAGAGATGAGTGTGTATGTATACTGGTTATGATCGAATACCAACACTTTTAGGTTTCATATTATTTTATTTGCAACTCTAAAGTTACATTCGTTTTCGCACCATTATTTATGAATATAATCTTATATTATTCATGAATATAATCTTATATTATTTATGATTATAATCTTTTATTATTTATGAATATAATATTTTATTATTTTTGAATATAATATTTTATTATTTATGAATATAATCTTATATTATTTATGAATATAATCTTTTATTATTTTTGAATATAATATTTAATTATTTATGAATATAATCTTATATTATTTATGAATATAATCTTTTATTATTTATGCATATAATATTTTATTATTTATGAATATAGCCTTTTATTATTTATGATTATAATCCTTTATTATTTATGAATATAATATGTTATTATTTATGAATATAATGGTTTATTATTTATGATTATAATCTCATATTATTTATGAATATAATCTCATATTATTTATGAATATAATATTTTATTATTTATGAATATAATCTTTTATTATTTATGCATCTAATCTTTTATTATTTATTCATATAATCTTTTATTATTTATTCATATAATCTTTTATTATTTATTCATATAATCTTTTATTATTTATTCATATAATCTTTTACTATTTATTCATATAATTTTTTATTATTTATGAATATAATCTTTTATTATTTATGAATATAATCTTTAATTATTTATGAATATAATCTCATATTATTTATGATTATAATCTTTTATTATTTATGAATATAATATTTTATTATTTATGAATATAATCTTTTATTATTAAAGAATATAATCTTTTATTATTTATGAATATAATCTCATATCATTTATGAATATAATCTCATATTATTTATGAATATAATATGTTATTATTTATGAATATAATATTTTATTATTTATGAATATCATCATTATTTATTTATAAAAATAATCTTTTATTATTTATGAATATAATCTCATAATATTTATGAATAAATAATTTTATTATTTATAAATAGAATATCATATTATTTATGAATATAATCTCATAATATTTATGAATATAATCTCATATAATTTATGAATATAATATTTTATTATTTATAAATATATTTCTTTATTATTTATCGATATAATCTCATATTATTTATGAATATAATCTTTTATCATTTATAATTATAATAATTTATTATTTATGATTATAATCTTTTATTATTTATGAATATAATCTGATATTATTTATGAATATTATCTTTTATTATTTATGAATAAATTTTTTTATGATTTATGAATAATATATTTAATTATTTATAAATACTATCTCATATTATTTATAAATATAATATTTATTTTTTATGGATATAATCTCATATTATTTATGAATATAATATATTATTATTTATGAATATAATCTTTTATTATTTGTAAATATAATATTTTATTATTTATGAATATAATATTTTATTATTTATGAATATAATCTTTTATTACTTATGAATATAGTCTCATATTATTCATGAATATAATCTTTTATCATTTATGAATATAATCTTTTATTATTTATGAATATAATCTTTTATTACTTATGAATATAGTCTCATATTATTCATGAATATAATCTTTTATCATTTATGAATATAATCTTTTATTATTTATGAATATAATCTTTTATTACTTATGAATATAGTCTCATATTATTCATGAATATAATCTTTTATCATTTATGAATATAATCTTTTATCATTTATGAATATAATCTTTTATTATTTATGAATGAATTATTTTATTATTTATGAATATAATCTTTTATTATTTATGAATGAATTATTTTATTATTTATGAATATAATATTTTATTATTTAAGAAAATAATCTTTTATTATTTATGAATATAATTTTTTATCTATGAATATAATCTGATATTATTTAGAATTATAATTTTATATCATTTATGAATATTATCTTATATTTTTTATGAATATAATCCTATATTATTTACGAATATAATCTTTCATTATTAATAGATATAATCTTTTATTATTTAAGAATATAATCTCATATTACTTATGAATGTAATCTTTTATTATTTATGAATATAATCCCATATTATTTATGAATGTTATCTTATATTATTTATGAATATAATCTCATATTATTTATTAATATAATCATATATTATTTATGAATATGATCTTTTATTATTTATGAATATAATGTCATATTATTTATAAATATAATATTTTATTATTTATGAATATAATATTTTATTATTTATGCATATAATAGTTTATTGTTCATGAATATAATCTTTTTTTATTTATGCATATAATCTTTTATTATTTATGAATATAATCTTATATTATTTATGAAAAAAATTATTTTATTATTTATGAATATAATCTTTTATTGTTTATGATTATAATCTCATATTATTTATGTATATCATATTTTATTATTTATGAATATCATCTTTTATTATTTATGGATATAATTTCATATTATTTATGAATATAATATTTTATTATTTATAATAATAATATTTTATTATTTATGAATATAATCTTTTAGTATCTATGAATATAATCTTATATTATTTATGAATATAATCTTTTAGTATTTATGAAAACAATATTTTATTATTTATGAATATAATCTGATATTTTTTATGAATATAATCTCATATTATTTATGGATATAATCTCATATTATTTATGAATATAATCCTTTATTATTCATGAATATAATATTTTTTTATTTATGAATATAATATTTTATTATTTATGAATATAATATTTTATTTTTTATGAATATAATATGTTATTATTTATGAATATAATCTGTTATTATTTATGAATATAGTCTCATATTATGTATGAATATAATCTTTTATCATTTATTAATATAATATTTTATTATTTATGAATATAATATTTTATTATTTATGAAATATAATCTTTTATTATTTATGAATATAGCCTTTTATTATTTATGAATAAAATATGTTATTATTCATGAGTATAATATTTTATTATTTATGAATATCATTTCATGTTATTTTATAAATATAATCTTTTATTATTTATAAATATAATCTTATATTATTTATGAATATAATCTTTTATTATTTATGAATATAATCTGATATTATTTATGATTATAATCTGATATTATTTATGAATATAATGATATAATTTTATGAATATAATCTTATATTATTTATGAATATAATCTAATATTATTCATGAATATAATCGTTTATGAATTATGAATATAATCTGATAGTATTTATGAATATAATCTTTTAATATTTATGAATATAATGTTTTATTATTTATGAATATAATCTTTTATTATTCATGACTATATTCTTTAATTATTTATGACTATAATCTTTTATTATTTATGAATATAATCCTTTATTATTTAAGAATATAATTTGATATTATTTATGAATATAATCTTTTCTTATTTATGAATATAATATTTAATTATTTATGAATATAATCTTTTATTATTAATGAATATAGTCTTATATTATTTATGTATATAGTATTTTATTATTTATGAATATAATCTCATATTATTAATAAATATAATCTGATATTATTTATGAATATAATCTGTTATTATTTATGAATATAATATTTTATTATTTATGAATAAAATCTTTTATTATTTTTGAATATAATATTTTATTATTTATGAATATAATCTTATATTATTTATGAATAAAACTTTTTATTATTTATGAATATAATATTTTATTATTTATGAATATAGCCTTTTATTATTTATGATTATAATCCTTTATTATTTATTAATATAATATGTTATTATTTATGAATATAATGGTTTATTATTTATGATTATAATCTCATATTATTTATGAATATAATCTCATATTATTTATGAATATAATATTTTATTATTTATGAATATAATCTTTTATTATTTATGCATCTAATCTTTTATTATTTATTCATATAATCTTTTATTATTTATTCATATAATCTTTTATTATTTATTCATATAATCTTTTATTATTTATTCATATAATCTTTTACTATTTATTCATATAATCTTTTATTATTTATGAATATAATCTTTTATTATTTATGAATATAATCTTTAATTATTTATGAATATAATCTCATATTATTTATGATTATAATCTTTTATTATTTATGAATATAATCTCATATTATTTATGAATATAATCTTTAATTATTTATGAATATAATCTTTTATTATTAAAGAATATAATCTTTTATTATTTATGAATATAATCTCATATCATTTATGAATATAATCTCATATTATTTATGAATATAATATGTTATTATTTATGAATATAATATTTTATTATTTATGAATATAATCATTATTTATTTATAAATATAATCTTTTATTATTTATGAATATAATCTCATAATATTTATAAATACATAATTTTATTATTTATAAATAGAATATCATATTATTTATGAATATAATCTCATAATATTTATGAATATAATCTCATATAATTTATGAATCTAATATTCTTTTTTTATTATTTATCGATATAATCTCATATTATTTATGAATATAATCTTTTATCATTTATAATTATAATAATTTATTATTTATGATTATAATCTTTTATGATTTATGAATATAATCTGATATTATTTATGAATATTATCTTTTATTATTTATGAATAAAATTTTTTATGATTTATGAATAATATATTTAATTATTTATAAATACTATCTCATATTATTTATAAATATAATATTTATTATTTATGGATATAATCTCATATTATTTATGAATATAATATATTATTATTTATGAATATAATCTTTTATTATTTGTAAATATAATATTTTGTTATTTATGAATATAATATTTTATTATTTATGAATATAATCTTTTATTACTTATGAATATAGTCTCATATTATTCATGAATATAATCTTTTATCATTTATGAATATAATCTTTTATTATTTGTGAATGAATTATTTTATTATTTATGAATATAATCTTTTATTATTTATGTATGAATTATTTTATTATTTATGAATATAATCTTTTATTATTTAAGAAAATAATCTTTTATTATTTATGAATATAATTTTTTATCTATGAATATAATCTGATATTATTTAGAATTATAATTTTATATCATTTATGAATATTATCTTATATTTTTTATGAATATAATCCTATATTATTTATGAATATAATCTTTTATTATTTATGAATATAATCTTTCATTATTAATGAATATAATCTTTTATTATTTAAGAATATAATCTCATATTACTTATGAATGTAATCTTTTATTATTTATGAATATACTCCCATATTATTTATGAATGTAATCTTATATTATATAATCTTTTATTATTTATGAATATAATCCTTTATTATTTAAGAATATAATTTGATATTATTTATGAATATAATCTTTTCTTATTTATGAATATAATATTTAATTATTTATGAATATAATCTTTTATTATTAATGAATATAGTCTTTTATTATTAATGAATATAGTCTTATATTATTTATGTATATAGTCTTTTATTATTTATGAATATAATCTCATATTATTAATAAATATAATCTGATATTATTTATGAATATAATCTGTTATTATTTATGAATATAATCTTTTATTATTTATGAATATAATCTCATATCATTTATGAATATAATCTCATATTATTTATGAATATAATCTGTTATTATTTATGAATATAATCTTTTATTATTTATGAATATAATCTTTTATAATGTATTAATATAATCTGATATTATTTATGAATATAATCTTTTATAATGTATTAATATAATCTGATATTATTTATGAATATAATCTCATATTATTTATGAATATAATCTGATATTATTTATGAATATAATCTCATATTATTTATGAATCTAATCTCATATTATTTATGAATATAATCTGATATTATTTATGAATATAATCTTTTATTATTTATGAATATAATCTCATATTATTTATGAATATAATCTCATATTATTTATGAATATAATCTCATATTATTTATGAATATAATCTCATATTATTTATGAATATAATCTCATATTATTTATGAATCTAATCTCATATTATTTATGAATATAATCTGATATTATTTATGAATATAATCTGATATTATTTCGATAATTCTATGCGACTGTTGTCATGTTGCATGTTATGTACACAATGTTTTTCAGGTTCTTACTTCCAACATTCTTTTAGTGTGTCTTGCTGAATCTTTATATCGAATATACTATATACTGAAGTCTTTTTTAACCCATGGATGTAGAAGGTTCTCGTCCTTGCGGCCATGACAAAGTTGAAATCTTTAGTCATTTTCCAATGTTTTAGTTATCATATATAAAGCTGTTTAAATAAAATTCCCATCTTTAATGTAGATATTTGATCATCATCAATTAAGATACCAACTTATTCTTTAATGTATGAGCAGCCGTTTCAGTGCGCGTGGAATTTATTTCCCGAATAAACAGTTTGCTGTGTCGTAATAAAAATGAATATCTAATGCTAGTGAATTCATGGTTATTATTATTACTCCAAATTTGATCAAAATCCATCGCGTGATATTTAGATTAGAAAATATCTTTTATTTAAGGCTAATGAGTAAAATTTAAAACAAATGCAAATTGAGGAAATCTTGCGCTATTACTGACTTATGACTGTGTATCAAATTTAATGGAAATCTGAAATACTTAAATTATTAAAAATATTGGTGCACATATTCTGCCCCCTATATCCTTTTCAGAACACGTCGAAAACTGATATTAAGGAAACAATGATAAGTCATGTTTATCGCAAAACTTTCATAAAATTCGAATCTTTAACTAAAGGTTTTTATGCCATTCTTTGGCCTTTTTCATAAAACTTATTTAAACTATAGGCCACATTGACCACTCTGGCGTTCAACAAATGTCTTCAAAATTTCATAATGATTGGCATGCTATTAGGATATTACCCTGCATATACAGATATGTAAGCGTACACGCATACTTACCTGTATATAAAACGAGATTTCCCAGAGAGAAATATTAAAAAAATATGTTTTTCTCTTATTTTCCATTTTACTTCAGTCGAATTCTCAAAAACTCAAGAGGTCTCTAACACTTGACTTTTATATGCGATATAAAGATATTCATATATTCTATAAAGTCTCCTTTATGTCTCAAATGTTGAATTAGTAAATACGTTAAAACTATTACTTTTACTCTCCCCAATTTATCAAGTAAATCTCTCGTAGAATACCTTCCTTGCGGTCTCTTGGGCATATGTGATTCTATTGCAAGTATACATCTAGTCTGATGGAGTATCCAGCTTAGTGTTATTTCAATAGTCAGTGTCACTTAAAGAAGACGCATTATTTCTCGTATAAGCCACTATAGGTTAGCCACACCAAGAAGATATTAATTGTGCTTATAATATTTTTGTTATTTTGAATATTTAGTCAGGATTTACTTGTAATAAAAAGTATCCTTATGACAGGTTGTACTTACAAACCCATGTTCTGATGAATCTTAGACGCCCAGGGGCGGTGTCTAATAGTCATTTAAGTTCTCTCCGACATTCAAGTTCTATTCAATGTCACTAATATACAAGCATGTGCTCAGGGGCATCTGCTTAATAAACGCTTCCATTCTAGCTGCATTTCTATTTTAAGATATTAAGAGGTTTATCTTGTTCTTCCAATACCAACTATTGATTCAGCTTTCTTAGATTTAATTTAATTATTTATATTATAAAAGCGCATTATTCCATAAATTTTAACTTCACTTTAAAAACGATAATAATAAATAAATCGGAATTAAAGTGGATGCGTATTTCAAATGAAAGCATAAAGCTATTCGGTGATGTTGAACCTCAGGGAATTCTAAATCATTCGTGGCTGAGTATTGAAATATGAAAATTTCAATCGCAATGCAATTATGCTGCACTTTTATTTGTTTGAGATTAAATAAAATAAAGTATTTTTCTGTGTCACCAGGAATTGGTTACGACCGAAATAATATATATTTTTTGTTTTAATGTTTACAAATAATTCAATTCACATAATTTTAAGAAGTAAAGTTTTAATAGATCAACTCGGAGTATATTTTAGGTGCGCCATTGCGTATCTTTAAATAACTGTCCATCATTCGGTCGGTCAGTCTATTATTATTATTATTATTATTATTATTATAAGGAGTAGTAGTAGTAATAGTAGAAGTAGTGGTGGTAGTAGTTGTTGTAGTAGTTGTAGTAATAGTTGTTGTTTTAGTAGTAAAGGAATAGCGGCAGAAGTAAAATCATGTTGACACATAAGACATGGCAACAGTTTTTCATTCGAAAGTTTATTTGATTCTAATCAGCAGTTGTAAGACCAATAATTTGCATTGCTATTTGTTGTTGTAGTAGTAGTAGTAGTACAATAGTAGTAGTACAATAGTAGTAGTGGAATTTTAATTCAATTTATGAAACGTAACAAAGATTAAAAGTTAAGATATTAGCATTAGAACAAGCTTGCCTAAATCTATACTGTTAGAAATAAAGTTTAGTATTTATTAGGTGTAGGAATACTCCTTGATTAATTAAGAACTCAAAGATTTTGGTGAAAAAAAGAAGACGATAATCAAGTGCGTCGGTTTTTCATCAGAATTCTTGAATACTGGCATCACAGAAGCAGTTTTCCACCAGTCCAGAAAGCAAGATTGTAAAGCATCTTATACAATCTGTAGAGAACATGTTTTAATAGTATAGTAGGGCGGGGGAGATCAGGCTCACACGCATTCGAGGTGTTTCCATTTTTTATGATATCACAGGCATGAGATGAGGTGGTTTGTAGATTTTTTTTTCTTCAAAGGAAAATGTGTGACAATGTGATTAGTTGAGTTCAAAGTGAAATTGGAGGCAACCGCCGGGCAAGTGCGTCAGCGTTTTCAATAAACAACCTAAGGTCTGTTGGATAGTGGAAAAATTGTCGATCACCCATTTTCGCACTCTTATAAAATATACAGAAATTCCGATTTTTTTTTTTTAATTTCTGCGACTCGGTGCGTTTTCTAATTATTTCGATATGCTTTCATTTAGATGAGGCATTTCACTCTTAACATTATTTTTTAGCTTTTATAAAGTTTTGTATATTTGTATATTATGGCGGATAAATCCGTGAAATGCATGTTGCATTTGAGCAATGGTAGCTGCACAAGTAGAAATGAACAATTTATGACAGGGAATTTTATATAAAACATCCTTGTGAAAACATGTTCTTCCGTTGCGGCTATGAACCATTCAGTAGTTTTATTTGCACACTGTTCAGAAGGAAGAGAAAATATATTACTCCATTGTGCATCTCTGATGTGACTCCTGGTAGCGGCATTGTCAGACTTTATGAATTACCTTGTCATTTTGAGCAATAACTTTACCACATAGCAGAGAATATTAATTTTCAGACATAACGAAACGAAATATTTTTGTATATTTTTTAGTCTTTTTGTCCGTTGCTATTAATGAATCTAATTAATCTTTGTTTCAAGAAAGGCTATAAATACTATAGTTTTATTGATTATTTATTACCAACTATAGTTTACTTGATTACTTATAAACTATAGTATTAATTAGTTATTACCCACTATAGTTTACTTTATTACTTATTAACTATAGTAATTAATTGGTTATTAACAACTATAGTTAACTTGATTACTTATTAACTATAGTAATTAATTAGTTATTAACAATTATAGTTTAATTATATAATTATTTATACAGGACAATCACGTTGATACACCGGTTCTCGCCAGATAACCGAAATTAAGCAACGATAAGCCTGATCACTAGCAGATAGATAGTTATTTGAGAAGGCTAGCCACTGTATGTACTGCTCCGAGTCGCAGAAATTTTCAGGTTGTTATCTGACACGCGTTTAACTCACGGGGGTTGCTCCCTTTGGGGAGCTGTTTTCCTTACATTAAAACTTAATTTTCTGTTTAACTCTATCCTTGTAGATAAAGTAAATGAGAACTCAGGTTATTAATTAGTAAAAACAATCGATTTATAATAACGTATCCTTATTATTATTTTACTATAGACAAAATGGTTACGAAACACTTCATAAATGCTTCACTAAATAATTTGTTATCATTCTCTTTGATTGTTCATTGTTAAGAAACAGCGTTAAATATGTAAGTGTACGCTAAGAGTTTTCTTCTGATATGTTTCAGAAGAATTCTTAACAAACGCTGTAAGAACAATAGAGCTAATTTGAGCGTGCTTAGAGAGACAATGCTCACCAGCATTGTGGCACGCATAAGAAAATTATCACTCGCAATTTAACCTCTCAAGTTATGCATTAGAAACTTAATCAGCGAAATTAAATACTATTCTTAAGTCCGACATCTATCGTTCACCTAAATAAGTAATGAGAAAAAAAAATATATGATATACTAAAATAATTTATAAAAAAGCTTTCGCAATTGAGGAATAAACCAAAAGATTAAAAAAAAAACAAAAAAAAAAACGAATAACAAGGCGAGTTAAGTCTCCAGCATTCTCGCGTCGATCATGTAACGATCACGTCATATATACATACGAATATGTATGCATGTGTGCTATATGTTTCTATAACATTTTGTTGCTTCGTGACCACTTTGCTTATTTTAAGCATCATAGGAGAGTGATGCTCGCATCCGTATAATGGTCTCACGATTTTCACCGTTGGTGTTTATGAGACATACATATGAGTAGATGATTCCTGTCGAAATGACGAATCGATACAAATAAATATACTGATATATATATATATTAAGAAATATAGACGTCTAAATTCCAATGGATATTAATATTAACACATAAGAAGGCCGATGAAGGCCTAAAGCTGGATTAGATCGCAGCTGAAAAATGTATGCATGTGTGAAGCCAATAATGTTTGTATAAATCAAATAATTTATAAGTACAACTCTACCTGTTATTTAGCACTATTGTATAAACACGAGTTTCATTTGATTAACATATGTGAAAGAACAATGACATCACTATATACAACAATTAGTATATGTATACACCTATAATATTATAAGGTGTTATAATAGATTGAGTATCTTTTTAGATTTAACTTCAGCAATGCTCAAAATCTTAGTAGTAAAGTCACAGACAATGCCGGGTACCCATGCTAGTACTAAAATTAAAAAAAAATATTTATTGATTTTAAACTAACAGTAAAAGTAAAATCCCCATAAGCTTATTTTTACATTTGCGAAACTATATGCCTATATATTACATGGGTTGCTATGGTAATCCCCCTCCCTAAAAGAAACACTATATCAAAATATTTACAGATTTTAAAAGAATCAGAATCAGATAATGGTGTAACTTAACACATGTAGACCCAACACGTGTTAACATGTAGACCCAACACGTTGTAAGGAACATAGAAAGGAAGAGGAAACAAATTCAACTCGCTGCCTTTATTCCTCCTGAACGTTACCATAAACTGTGCACACGTTATTCTTTTCATAATCTTTTTTTCCTTGCCATGACGTCATCTATACCGCTCGGTCTTTTGCATACAACTGTCATACGCCCATCCACCCTTTTTTTACAATTGTACCGGCATCGGGAATTTAGAACATAATCGGTAATTGTATTAGAATCGGAAAAAATAATGGAATCATTCCATCAGTAATCATCATATTTATTGTATTTATTTGCTTCCCCACCAAAGCAAATTAGGCACAAGGCCGTTTTTAATGTGGGGTAAAAACCAGCTCCCCTAAAAGTAGGCAAAAAGGGGGTACTCGTTACCAACATTAAATGGTAAGAAGTGTAGCAACAACTTTTGTTCTACTCAATATTTTCTGTTAACAAATAAATTGTCATTATCCACACCATTTCTCTTCATAATTTAATTTGAACCATATTAAATGATTTTGCCTTATTGTATTTCGTAAGTAATGCGAGGTAACATAAATGTTTGGATTATAGTCAGCTTACGTATTCATAACTTCCTGCGTAGCTCCTACCGCAAGCGGCGACAAGGCAAATCAGATTTTTCACTTTTATTGTTCTTCAGTATTTCTGTTGTGCAGCGATTTATTGAAATAAAATAGAAGAAAAGGGCATTATTGAAAAAGTATACAATAAAAAATAACAAAATTATACAGATAAGAATAACAATTAGTCTTTATTTGCACTTGTAATAACAAAATTCAAAAATGAAAGTTTTTATTTTATTTGAAATTTTATAATAAATATGTTTGTGAAATGATAAAAATAAAAAAGTTTTAATTTTAAATATGATAGTTTTCTACTTGAATTTATATAATAAATATGTGTTTATGAAAGTATACAAATAAAATTATTGAAATGAAAAACAAAGAAAATTATGCAAATAATAATTACAAAATTTCAAACATTATGAAAAAACGTATCCAATACAAAATATTTCCAAATAGTTTTTAAATATTTAAAAACATTTTTTTAATAATTATTTTTTTAAACATAACAGCGAAAAAAGTGTTTTCAATAATTCTTTAAAAACATCAACCTAATTTCAATAATTTGTAATTTAAATAAAACCGAAAAAGAACGATGGGAAAGACGTAATAAATAAGAGTACATGTACAGTAATAAACGGGATATATAGATGTGAGAGAACAAAGCGAACTATTACTGATTTGCCTTGTCATTGCTTCTGGTAGCAACCACGCCGAAAGTTAGAAAGTACATTACTCGACGTTGTCAGGGAGCAATATAATTGTCTTCATTCCCTTTACTGTACTATATTTGATCAGCAAAGTGGATAACCGAATATTTTTGTCTAGGATTGTCTATAAATTATAATATAACAATTTTATTTCTTTTGACTATTTTAATTATCAACATATTTTCTCTTCATAGTAGTGCAAAAGACGTTGGAGGAACAAAATTACCCGGGATCAAGAATGGCATTCTTTTTTTATTCGGTGTTGGCCAGAAGAAATAAATATGGAATTAAAATATTATATTTAAAAGGGAAAGGTCCAGTATATGGATTACATTATTGCTTCGTTTGGCACATTAAAACAAGAGAGAGGAATGGATCGATAGGTGCGTATAAAAAATTTAAGGAGGGCCGAAATAGTTTAAGAATACTCGATCATGAGAATATGCAGGATGGAGCAAGATTTCCCAAACGAATTCTTCTAGGAGATAATCAGTCAGTAGTTTTGTTTGAGAACAAGCATTATGGTAATAGAAGATCACTGCATTTCTGTTGACTAAAGAATGTGGTTGTCCGGTTAACACGGGCAAAAATATTGCAGAAAAATATGAATAATGCTTTTAATAATCTGTAAGTAAAAGTTAGAAATTAATCATGGTGATAACAAAAAGAACAATCGGAAATAAGCCATAACCTTTCACTATGACTATCCAATTCTTACAGCTACGTACCTAGAGAACGGAGCCATAAAACCTGACATAGTGATATGGGGCAAGAAGGATAAAGCAGAAAACTTTAGTAGAAGTTAATGTCCTCAATGACGATGTGTAATAGCATGGTCTTATGTATGAAAAAAAAACACTGGAATCTTAGGAAAATCTCTATCATTCCAGCTATTATAGGTGCAACCAGACCCATGAAAAAGAATTTGAAAAAACTACCTGACAAATATACCTGGTGTCAGTATAATAGAGGTTAATAAGGTATTTATTTTTTTCACATTTTGGTGTATCTCAAATGGATAAAAATGTTCTAGGTAAATATAACTATTTACATTCATTCACACATACTCTCTCTCTCTCTCTCTCTCTCTCTCTCACACACACACACAAGATATGAATTTGGGGGTTGCTTTCATAATGTTTTAAATTTATTTGGTCTTCAAACTTTTCCCTAATTTATATATATATATATATATATATATATATATATATATATTCATATATATATATATATATAATTTTTGGAGGGTAGACTTAATTGTTTGTTTTACTTTATTTTTATGTTGTGTTTTTGTGTATTCTCTTAATAAAAAAGTGATGAAAGATATTACGAAAGCAGAAAACATAATTTTATTCGAATATATTTTGATAGTAATTTTTGTTATTTACTTGTAAAAATATATTTAGGTAGGAATTTTATTTTACATTAGATCGCATTGAAAGCAGGTAAATATATAATATAAAAAAGACGAAAATTTTGATGTTAACGGTGCTGATATATTTAACGTTTTTATGAGAAATAGAAATTGGCCGAATAATCATTTTGAACACATTTATCTTCGAATATTTCAAATAAAGATGATTTTCAAACAACTTCTTTTATTTATTGCTGCACACTTTCGTATTCTGTTCAGTATAACGATTGAATAGCCTTTTTTTTACATGGGGGTCACCACTTATCAATGCCACTCAGGGATAAGGGTTATTGCGTGTACAGTAATCAATGAGATAGTATTGGAGTAATAATTAGTATTGGGGTTTTTGATAGTGTCTTACTTAAGGGGGCAGTTTGTCAGGAGTTTGTTTATGTTGGACTTGAAGACGTCCAAGTTGTAGTCAGGTGGGAAACAGGCAAGCGGCAGAGAGTTCCACTGGCGTGCAGTTCTAAGAAAGAAGCTTTTCTCATGGTATCTACGTTTGGATTTAGGCACAGATAAAGAGTGGGGAAAATTATTGACAATAGTTTCAGCCAGACGGATGTTTCTCGTGAAAGATTGGCGAGGGGGGACGAGGGATTGGAGCTCAGACAAGCACCTGACATGGAAATAACGATAAAACAAAGACAGGCTCGTTTCCGCGTTGTTGACATGTCATTTATTTGTTTGCAACTTCACTGAGTGCAGTACAGCAGAAATGTTTCTTTCTGTCCGAGCACTAACACTCAGATCAAAACAAATATCCCTCAACAAATCCGTATACAGATTTTGCACAGCACAACACATGTTTATCTTTTTAAGTAATAGAAATGTCTAATTTTCATTATACATTAATCACACATTCTCTGAAAATGCGTGTACATTTTGTAATTTATTTCATGCACAAAATCGACTTGGATACATTGATAACAAAATGAATGTGCAGATTAACAGTTTTTTTAGGTGCTTAGTTCATTTAATATCTCGAATTAGTATATGCAATGCGTCCAATAATAAACGTTATAAACTTATTTATCCATATTTACTAAATAATTAAAAGTATACAAATGAAACCAAAATAAACAGATAAATATATCATTCTCATTTCCTCATATAAGGAGAGTTATACCATATGAACCCCGGCGGCATCAATAACTTGCTGTAAAGCCTCCATATAAATTAAAAAAATGATTGCTTGAGTGATTTGGACTCATTTCTGCATCACATTTTTATAAAAGCATCAAAGCGTGTGATGAAAAGTTGAAACAGTGTTCTGTGGCATAAATGAAATACTGAAACCAGAAGATTTATGTCTGGCGATTATTGACATCATTTTTTTCTTGAAAATGAACTCAAAGACATGTTTAGTTAATCATTCTTAATGTTTTTTTGTTACATATGAAGGATCTGGGTCATATTGTAATGAGTAACAAGGTTTGCAGAAGTTCATTTGGACGATGACAACACTGGTTACTCAATACTGTTCGTATACTTAATCTGATGGTATATTTCCACACCTTCATCAACCAAACAATCATAGAACTCGTTCAGTTTCGGTTAGGACAGCTCAGACGATCACTGATGCTACACTTTCAACGGACGTTACAACTCGCAACCCAATGTCAGTTGCACAAGACTGAATTCAATTATTTAAATGTTTCCATGCTGCTGGGCGTCAAATTTCGTTTCATCACTTAAAACAAGGTTAGACAATGTGCCAGCTTGAGAATAGCGGACATCTTTGCAATGGATACTTTCGCATATTTTAGTAGCTTTCTGAGAGATATTCTTGGGTTACAACTCAAATTCTCTTTGGTCCATTTAATCACATTTTATGTCCAGCCAGTATAATTATTACCTTATACTGGTTTATTAGTAAGCTCTACCGTTTTTTATTCGTATGAGCATTGTTAAACCAACATTCGGTCGATATTTAATGATTTAGCAATATCCACTCTTCCTATTTGTATAATACAATTCTTCTTCTTCTTTTTCTTCTTCTTCATCATCTTCTTCTTCATCTTTTTCTTCTTCATCTTCTTCTTCTGCTAACCATATGCCAGCTTGCTAAATAAGCTATTAAACGTTCCGTTTAAGCTCAAATGTACATGTGCAGAGCATTTACGAATATTTCGAAGGTCAACACGTCATTGATTAAATTTTCACTAACACACACACACATATATATATATAAATATATATAAATATATATATACATTTATTTATATATATATATTTATATATATATATATATATATATATATATATATATATATATATATATATATATCGTTTGAAACACACCTGCTATAATAATCATTTTCATCATTGGCACCGTCGATACACCAACACCAATTTCAAAAATTAAAGAACGGATAAAAGCATGTAAATGTAATCGCCCAAGTATAGAAGAATTACGTAATATCCTCTCCACCAGATATTTCGGCAGAAGGGATACAAAGAGAAGAAACTATTCTTCGGATATTGAACATTTTTTTGTTTCCCGTGCACTGAAAAGAATCCTCCTCCCAAAATTCAATAAATAAAATTAAACTAAAATAACTTTTGTTTCAATAAAAATAGCAGTGAATACCCGTGCGACCGCAAAAAAAAAGCCAAGTAGGCAGGCTCGAACCTGAAACGCGAATGAAGGGAAAAAAAAGGTTACTGGGGAACTGCTTTGCCCACTGTCCTAAGAAAACTCACGATTTTATGAACATGCAAAAATAAAATTTATAAACATTAACGCGTGATTTGTTTTTTTTTCATTTTTTGTTTGGCACTTTTTTCACTGGCTGTTTTTTCTGAATAAAGGAAATTTTCGATTTGCTTTTTTTTTTGAGGAGGGGTTCGTTTTGGTATTTCTTGAGTGGGGAGTCTTCTTGTTTCTAAAAGTGTGTGCTTCAAATTTTAACTTAAACTTGAATTCGAAGGAGTCAAAAATTCCTCAGTAATTTTTTACGACGTGACCCAGCGTCGCTTAACTCCTAATAAAACTAAGATCTACCAAAAATTAATTCCAAAAACAATTAAATGAAATTTTCGGTATTTTATGCCTCCTCCCTAATTGAATCTTTCATATTTTGGGGTTGGCTTTGCCTATGAAACTGTTAGATGAAAGTAGAGAATGGTCTAATAAATTAAATTTATCGTTATTTTATGTTTTAAATGATATTCCCGCCCCCACCAAAAAAAAAAAAAAAAAAAAAATTGCATTTGTCATGTTTACCCCCCTCCACTTCATTCTTCAAACTTGAAAAATGCTAGAAGTGATATGTTTCGTTGAACTGTTTGTGGATAAAAAGTGAATGTTGATTTTACGGTAAATTTATATAGAAAAGTGATCCCCCATGCTAAAATCTTTTTTTTTTTTCAATATTTTATTCTTTCATATTATATATACGGGTGTTTAAACGTATTATGCCAAAAAACTAGATCTTAATTTTTGTTGTGATTAAACGATTAAAGTCGTGCAGTTCTAAGAAAGAAGTTTTGATCATGGTATTTAGGATCATATAAAGAGTGGGGAAAGTTATTGATAATGGTTTAAGTTAGACGAGTGTTTTTAGTAAAAGTCAGAATACGGGGGACCATAGCTTGTAGTTCAGATGAGCACTTGCCATGAAAATAACGAGAAAGCACAGATAGGCTTGACACGTCTCTTCTGTGGGAAAGAGGTTGCAGGGAAGAGAAAGGGCCATTTCCACTAGGCTACGAAGTCTAATTTGAACTCTGAATGATAAACTGCATCTAGCAGCTCCTGTCCAGATGAATAGATTCAGTTTAAGCTGCGGTTACCTGTCGCAGTATACCGTTTCTTACATAAGAAACGGTATACTGCTTATAGGTAACCTGCGGTTACTTATAAGCAGTATACCGTTTCTTGTATAGGCTGCTATTCATGAGTCTATGTTGTGCAAACTTAAATAGCCAAAAATGCTATTAGCACGCTGCCCGGCTAAAATACGCTAAAATACGCTAAATATTCATGCAGATTTATTATGTATTATAAAAGAGACAATGTATCCAATGTATAGTAGTGATTTCAAAAGTAAAAAAATATATAAGAATTAAATTCGTTCAGCTCGTATGGAAACCAAACCATAATGCTTTCCAACTTTATTCATTACAATCTTAGCTATATTCATATGCAGATCAAAACACTAAAATAGCGTTGTTAAACGTATAAATGTATATTTGCACAGAAGCTTAGCTAACGTCGAACTTTGCCTTCCCCGTTTCTTTTGTTTCAATTTTGATCTTATTAACAGATAGTTTTCCGGCGAAAATAAAATTAATTCTGTTCACCAGGCCCAGATACTCTAGACATCAAGATTTAAGTATGTGGCCCTGAAATTCGAAGTAATTTTATAAAGATTCTTCCTAGATAGACATAGAGATTTACTAAAGTGTATATCGAAATGCTATGCTATTATGCATAATGTATGAACATATGCGCATATAGAATTGTGTGTTAGAATGAAATAAAACGCTACTTTAATCAGAACACGGGGAAAAAACGAACAGTTCTTTTTGAATGGAATATGAAAATTATTACTAACATAAATCGAATATTATTTTGCGAAATGCGATACTATATGTACGAATATAAATGTGTAGAGGTGGTAACGTATGTGCGAACATGACTGTATGTAAGATAATAAACTATTTACAAACATACATATTTGTAAAAGGTGATAACGTACGTACAAACATATATTTTTATGATAGAGGATTACTTATGAACGATCATAAGTATGTGTAAGAGGTGATCACGTACGTCTTAACATAATCTTATTTAAAGGAGATAAAGAAAATATAAACATACTAGATGTGAAAGGTAATAACCGTATGTCGGAAAAACACGAAACCATCATTCTTATTATTAGAAAGTTGAAAAGGCTTTAACATAGATGAAAGTTCAAGTGGGATTCTTCTAATAAGCTATATCGAATATAATAAAACAAACTTATTCATGTGTTAAGCAATACAATATCTTATGAAAAATTATAAACTATAAATTTACTTATGGTGGGGTTAAAAGCAAGGAAAAATAAGTTGATAATATATTCTTTAGAAAATAGAAATGCAGCGATCTGAAAATATGTACGAAATGCTTTCGAATAGAATGATTAGGAAAGTGAAAAATGAATCAAGCGAATGTAACACTTTATTTCAGACACGCACAAGTTTACACATACAACTGAATACAGGAATAGTGGCAAAACCGTTCCATGAATGTAATAAATGGATGTTTGCATTTGTATTTTTAGGCAGAGGCACATGACTGACAGAAGAAAATAAATGCATCAACTACCTATATACATATAAATACACACACACACACACACAAACACAGATATATATATATATATATATATATATATATATATATATATATATATATATCTAATTAACATTCGTTTTGAAACATTTCTTTGGAAATATCTAAAGAAAATGATATTCACAACCAGTAAATTAAATAAATATAGCTATTATATAATTATTCATGAATTTAAAATGTATTTAAATCACGTGGTTTCGAAACATTATTTATACAATATTGATACATTTTTATTTTCTATGAATGTATTTTTGATCAATCAAAATAATGTCTGAGTACAGTGGCGCCAGAAAGAAAGCTCGTACTTGTCAATTTTATTTAATTTCATTGAAATATGCTACTAGTGTTCACGACAATTAAAAAAATAATTTCAACTCAAGAAGGCAAATAGAAACTCCACACAACGGTTATTTTAATGTAACTTTAGAACATAAATGCAACACACATACAACAGGAACACAATGAACAAATTAATACAGGGTGACCAAAAAAAACGGGCCAAAACTCTAATTAGTGTTTTGTCCAAATGAAATGAAACTTTAGTCATAACTAGTTTATTATATTCAAAACATCACATCAAAACACTAGGGTCTTTAGCCTTTTTGTCTTCGCTCTACAGCATATGCTCTAGAATACTTTCTATGTTTTTTTTTGTTTTTTGGGTCACCCTGTAGTTACTAGCATAGTTAATATTTAGTAGCATAGCCTGTCTACAATTTGATAAGCTGCACTCTTTAGGGCAATCCCTATAATTAGTCTGCGCCAATACTCCTGTGAAAACATTCTTTGGCCTGAATTTGGATAATAATAACATTTTCATGCAGGATAATTCCCCCATTCGCATAGCTGGCAATGTCAAGAGGTTTCTTGTAGAGCATGATATTTCGTGTTTAGATTCTCTTGCACAATCTCTAAACCTCAAACCCATCGAAAACCTATGGCATTACATCAAGCAACAACTACTCGATAATAAAATTTCGAATCTGAAAGAACTTTCGACAAAAATTAAAGAGAAGTGGGATACCGTTTCACAGGGGTATGACTAATATATACTAATTCAAGGAATGCACAAAAGATCGCAGGCTATCAAATTGCAGACGGTCATTGCTACTAAATATTATCAAGTTCGTTGTGTTTCTGTTGTCTTTGTGTTGCATTAATTTTCTAAATTACATTTAAATAACAATTTTCCATTGTGCAGAGTTTCTTTTTACTTTCTCGATTTGAAGTTAATTTTTTGAATTGTCGTGAACACTAGTATACTTCAATTAGAAGTCAAATATGAACAGGTGAAATTATAGAGGAATACAAGGCGAATCAAATAAGGTATATGCTGTTTAAGCAGTTACATCAAATTAAATATTCGGTTTAAAAAAGGACAAATGCGGACGTTCTTTTTGGCTGCATTGTATATAAATATACGAGATAAGTTTCCAGTCTTTTCTGTACATTTAAAATTATCGTGGACTCTTGTAAACGCAATATGTTATTGTTATACATGTTATGAGAAAATTGTCCAAGATTTATGATTTCAGGTTCAAAAGAATGGGTACAGTAGGAATTGAAATACACCCTACTAAAGCCTGATTGTCACAGCTGGTGAATTTCAAAAATGCAATCTGAACGTGAGAGTACTTTAGAAGAACGATATACAATAAAATTCTGTTTGAAACTTTGAAAAATACCATTATTTAAATGCTTCAGGCTGCTTTTGGACCATCTTGCATAAATCGAACATCAGTTTTTGAGTGGCATAAAAAAGATTCGAGGAAAATAGGAAATCTGTGAGGAATGATGAAAGGTGTGGAAGGAGTAAGCATGCCAGAACAATAGAGTTGATTGGCCAAATAAAGAATTTCATGGCGAAGTGTCGTCGTGTGTCTATGAATACAATAAGTACATAGTATGATGTCAGTCAGGAAACTGTACACAAAATTATTTGCGAGGAACTGAAGGTGCAGAAGATTTACGCGAAGTTTATCCCAAGGGTGTAGTCCACAATTCAATCTTTGGCACACATTATTTGACCAAGATGTTCGTCTAGACAGTTCTTCAACTTCCTTATAGTCCAGATCTTGCTTGCTGTGATTTTTGGTTATTCCTTAGACTCAGGGAAAACCTTAGAGGATGGCGTTATGCGACGATTGAGGAGAGAAAAGAGGCTGTTACAAAAGTAATTCACATGCTCACACAAGACGACTTCTGTGGCATCTCCCAGAAGTTGCTGGAACATTACAAAAAATGCATTGTAGCCGAAGGAGATTAGTTCGAAGGAGTCTAAAGTTTGATGTGTGTATATCTATAAAAGTACCCATATGAAACTATCTGTAAACTTATTGAATACATCTCGTATATATATATATATATATATATATATATATATATATATATATATATATATATATATATATATATTAGCAGGAACACTCGACATTGGGATTGGGTGACGATGAATGGATATCTCACCCCTCCATAATTTGTTGTCATCGAAATCGGGGAAAACGCTTATTGTTCAATCATATCAAATTTTTTCAATCAAAGCTCTTGCTGGGAATCCACTACGCTTTACCGGGAAAAAAGTTACACATTATTCACCGCATTGACGTTGTCCCAAATACTTATAATTTACATTGCACTGTAGGGATTGGCTGTTGATTTTATAAAATTATTTTTATTGAAGCTTGAATTTAACTTTAAAATGCAGAAGTCGAGTATCATCGTTCAATTGTCTCTAAACAGAAATTTTCATTTCGAAAACGCCCCTGTCATATCAAAGAACCTATTGCTTATTTTATATGCCGTGCCTTTCTGATTGATTAACCTTCTAAAATGCTCCTGTAATATTAGTTTGTATTGACTTTAACTTTAGTCAAAATCGCCTGTTCACTCTTTCATCGGATTTTTTAAAAAATTATTGATTATCAATAGTTATCGAAGATATTCCCATAAAAAAACTACTTAAGAACACCGCCAGGCGCATAAAGTATATATGTGTGAGATTTAAAAAAAAAATCATCCTAGCTGTGTTGGAGTCCATGGGGAAAGAGCTCACAGACACATAGACACACATATGAAATTTCTTTTATTTTTCGTATATTTTTGTTTCAATGTTTAGTTAAATAATGCTCACTGCATGAGTAGAGATTTGTAGTAGTGTTAAATTATAAAAAATGAACTAGGAAGGAATGATCGCTATTTAATCTATCAAAGGAAATATTACTATATATATATGTAATTAATTTGCTCCTCGGAATATAATAAAAAGTGTATCAAGTAAGCACACCTGTCTTTCTACTTCGATGAAAGCGATTTGAAAAAATGTAGATAAATATGAATACATTTCTGAACAAATATGTTTTCATTTGTGTAATATATATATATATAACTACTTAATTTACTCACATAAAATTAATATACGAAAGTATAGATTTATGCGTAAACTTTAAGTATTTACTTCAAAAGTGCTCAATACGTAAGTAGAGCTAGTTAGTAATTTATGAAATATATATGGCTATTAAGCTACACTGAATATTCCGCGTTTCATCCACTCTAGGAATCTTCAGGCTTATTATATATATATATATATATATATATATATATATATATATATATATATATATATATATATATATATAATACGTTTTATTTTTTATTACCGTATCTTTCTGTTATGTTACATTATTGTTTCCTGGAAACAATACGATAATAAAAAATAAAACGCATATTTGCTCTACAACAGTATTGAGCACTTTCATCAGTTTTTATTAATTACCATTTATATATATATATATATATATATATATATATGCGCGTGTGTGTGTGTGTCTGTGTATGTGAATGAGAAAGTTGATAAGATTGTTTTTTTTGTTAATATATGCGTAAACATATATGCATGTGTGTGTGCGTGTGTGTATGTATGTGCGTGTGTGTGCGTCCGTATAAGAACGCATGCGTGTCTTAGTGTATATTTATGTGTGAGTGGCTGTATGTGTGTGTGTGTGTTCGCGGCCCGGAATATTCCAAAAGAATCTTCCAAGTTCTTGATTACAGACCCGGGCGCCATTTATGAAAAATGGAGAAAGGAAGCAAGAGAAAAAGAGGAAGAGAAAGAGAGAAAAGTGAGAGAGAGAATCGGTTTCGCCTGGTCATCTCCAAGGTAACCTGTGCTGGGAATGACGTCATTGGTTGCTAGTGACTATGTCCTTTTCCTCACTTGTCAGTCTTAAGCGGTGAGCAGAGAAAAATCTGCGGCGAGCTTATTGGAAAAATGATTGCTTTGGTGTTGTTGTTGTTATCATTATTAGTGTTATTGTTAGCATTATAATTAGTAGTTTTCTATTTTCTCGTATTTCTCACTTTGTACTGCAACTCCTTACTATCGCGGTCTTCAATATATCATCAACGTCCGACAACTTATTATATACGTTAAATATAAGACTTATATATAAAAGCCGACTTTCGCAGGCATGTTTTTTTTTCAAAAGCAATAAAAAATATTTCTTGGTGTTTGTTGATTCTAGTCAGGTACCTGATTTCTAACTTCATGGATAAGTGCATAATTAATTGGCACGGGGAAACCACTGTAGAAAACAACAAAATTGCGCCACATATATATGAGATGTATATATAAAAATATACTTATATATTTATATATGTAATGTTTTCAAATATGTATCTATATATCAATACGATAGCGTGTCTATTATTTTCTTTGTCACGCTTACACCCGGGCCGTTTAATTGTTATATGCTTTCATTTCTTGTCATGAATAATTTTACCAAGAATTCTTCATAAGTTTTGGTTTCGCTTTCGATTATGGCTGAAGGATATATATATATATATATATATATATATATATATATATATATATATATATATATATATATATATATTTAAATCAGACAATCATCAGAGGTTGTTGAAAATAATTTTTGAAAGTGTCCTAAAAGACAGTGACTTTCCGAAAATATTAAATGAAACCTTTTAGTTATAGTATTATTTAGTTGATTAAGCAAGTTGAACCTCCCTTAAAAATTCCAAATTTAACAAAGAAAATTAGAGTATATTTTTTAGTTATTTAACGAATAAAATGTTTATCTGGACGAACAAACATTGCTGTTAAACATTATAATTAAACATAACATACATATATAAGAAGCCTCGTTAGGCTCAAACGGTAACGTGATATGTTTTAGTTTTAATTTTAGCTGATAGCGCACAAAATATGTGTTTTCTGTCGAAATCACTTCAATATATTGAATACAATATAATAATCCATAAATAATTGACCCCATAAATATGAAATCTGCATGAATTCAAATATCATATTTAACTTTATTTTATTACCGGGTTACGTCGGGCGGCCACTTTTATATATATTAGCTACAATATTTCGGTAATGACTTTATAATGATAAATAGGAGATTTTCATGAATTAAAATATTGTATTTGAGCGTATTTTACGACCTGACCAGCCAAACAACCTGATAATATCTATCTATCTATCTATCATAGCATTTTTATCATATAAATGTTTCATTGAACATCAGAAATACTTCCTGTTTGTTTCACTTGCGATCCATATTTTCCATTTGGCCGACCACTTCTTAAAACGACTTCAGAAATATATTATTAAAAATACCGCCATTTTAGACGTCTTACATTGTAACCTGCGCCTCCACGCCATAAAAGTCTTACGTAATCGCATAAGCAAAACAATCATCAATCAGGCTCAATATGAAAAAAGGAGAGTGTTCGGTTTAGTGCTTTTAAACGGTTTTTACTAACGTTTTCAATAAATTAATTAAACTCAATTTTTTATACATCACGCACCTGAATACCTCTTATGGGATTTGAAAACGTTCGCGGCTATGGAATATTGGCCCGCCAAGTGGAAAAGACGGATCGCAAAAAGACAAACGTGAATAATCTATATCTATCTATCTATCTATCTATCTATCTATCTATATACATACATACATATTTTACTTGTTTCTCTCTCCCTCTCTCTGTCCCATATCTCTATATATAATCTATATATATAAAAGCGAAAATGTGTGTATGTATGTATGTTTTTATGTGTGTTTGTGTGTGGCTAAAAACTTTCGACAGACAGAACAAAAATTTACAAACTCGGTATCATATTTGAGCGGGATCCTTCGCCCGAAAAATATCGAAAAATTGGTCAAAAAAGTTAATTTTTTCACTCCGAAATCGAAAATTTTCTACAGGAGGGGGGGGGGTCAACAAAAACCGTCCTCTCATGACGACGACCGGTTCTATGCATGAGTCAGCATGACCTGATTTAGTTTAAATAGTTGAAGAAGTGACTAAATTTTATATCCGTCTTGTTAGCTCAGTCGGTTAGCGCGTTGGGTCATTATCTAAACATTCTGGGTTCGAATCGTGGTGTGAGATGTTTTTCTTTTTTAAATTTAAATATTGATACAGTGTTATTTAAGCCATTTTTCACGAGTTTTTTTTGGGGGGTTAACGTAAGTTTTTCTGTTTTCTTTTTTGTTTTTTCGATTTTTACATTTAATATCGTTCGTTTGCCTTACGTTAGTTTTTGTGTGTTTTTTCGATGTTTTGATTACCCCCCATACCCCCCGCTCTCTGTTTTCTTTTTTTACTTACGCTTATTCTTAGGTTTTCATTAGCACCCTCACCCCCTCCAAAAACCCGGGCAACGCCGGGTACCCCCCCCGCTAAGCAGAGTTTTTTAACGTTCGTTTTTCTTAGGTTTTCCTTAATACCCCCATCCCCGAAAAACACCCGGGAAAAGCTGGGTAACCCTCGCTAGTTATATATAATAGGAAAAACTTTTTATTTAAAATGTATTTAAATTTAATTAAAAAAAACATTATAAAACTTTACGAAAGGTATAAAAATTTTTAATTATCCGACAAAGAATACAAATGAAAAAGAAAGACCTTATTCCGCAGAGGTCTTCTCATCCGCGAAAAGGGGGTTGCAAAATATACAATAAATTTCGCAGATTGATGCATTAAGGATACAAAAAATATTAAATTAATCATACTTGCATCAAAAAAGTTATTAAACAGTTAGTAATAGTTTACAGAGATTCAAATTGATTAAGAAAGCAGGAACCGGGAAAAAAGAGAAAAGGGATAGAGTGAAAATCCAATAAATAAGAAGGTAAAATCCAAAATAGAATGAATCCAAAGTTAGTCTATTAAAAATTCATTGGTAATCCATAAAGAAACAGGAGAACAGCATTATAGATGTCCTGGGTAAATTAGAGTTTCTAGAAAAAGAAAACACCAGATCATAGAGAAGTGAAATTACAGGTTTTATAAAAGGTTTTGTTTTAATATATATATATATATATATATATATATATATAGATATATATATATATATATATATAGTATGTATACATACATATATGTAGGGGGTGTAGAAATATACGAAAATGCTAACAAATAGCCGCGCCGAAAGATTGGATAGCTGCCCGGAAAATGAATGTAACGATATAAACAATAGTTTTATGTAATATTAAAATCTATTTGAAATAGTATTGTAAATGTAAGTTCTGAGAGCTACTAGTATATATATATATATATATATATATATATATATATATATATATATATATATATATATATATATACAGTGCTGATAAAAAATTTAAGACAAGATAAAAATCCTTAAAAAAACAACTTTTTTTAAGGATATATTTTAAACTATTCTCACTTAAGGTTACCAATACTACACTACAAAAGGTTATCGAAACGAAAAGCTATATTTTCAAAAATGTAGTTTTAAAATTAATATTTTTATTAAATTAGGCTTTTTACACATGATAAAAATTATAAGACCAGAGACAAAAATTCTATTAAATTGTACAAAAAGTGTATGAAAAACATTCAACAATCAAACTTAATAATGAGTTCTACCTCCACTGCTTTTAATGACTTCAAAAATTCTATGGGGCATGCTAGAAATAAGGGTTTCTGTTAAAGTGCGAGGGATCCTACTTCAGTTTCTGAAGATGGCTTCACGAAGTTCATTTTTTGTTAAATATTGTTTGCCATTTCGATAAACCTCTCTTGCCATCCTTCCCCAAACATTTTCAATTAGGTTCAAGTCCGTGAGCATGTAGGATATCCCAAGAGATGAACTCAATTTTCTTGTAGAAAGCTTAAGGTCCGTCTTGCAGTGTGAATTGCAGCATTATCCTGTTGGAATAACCATCCATCCCCACACAAACGATGACCCACCGTCATCAAAGGCGCCTTTTTGTAGCATACTAATATAACCAGCTGCTATCTGACGACCCTGCACCGCCCTCTGTAAGAAAAGGCACCCTTAACATTACGGACCCTCCACTACTATGATGTGTGGAAGTTTGTAAGTGCAAATTTTTGTCATGCCAATATCGCTGAACGCCATCCAGACCATCTAAATTGACTGTTTTCCCATCAGAAAACAGGACTTTCTTCCACTTCTCAACATCCCAGGTTTGGTATTCACGACAAAATGTAAGCGGTCCACTTTGTGACAAGGAAGCAATCTAGGAATTTGTTTTCGCTTTTTATTTACCATGCCTTTTTTATAAGTATCGTTTGATGATTATTGGACTGCACTCAGCATCTGTAACCGCCTTCATTTTACTAGAAGAAAGTGATCTGTCATTCATAACAACCCGTCTGATTTTCCTACGCAACACAGGAGAAATTTTGGAGGGGGGGGCTACCAAAGGATTTTGTCTTTCCATAATTCTCACTGTTCTTTAGAAAGTTGCTAATAATAGTTTTACTGCGATTTACCTTAGCCGCTATAGCTCGCTGCGACCAACCTTGCTTATGGAATCCTAGAATTCGAGAGCCTATTTTAATAAAAATGCAAATATATATATATATATATATATATATATATATATATATATATATATATATATATATATATATATATATATATATAATATAAAGCTGAACGTCTGTGTGTGTCTGGTCACGAATAGGCTACTATATGGTTGACTATTATAGAATATTGATCACATATAATGATAGAAGATCTATCGAGACACAGGAATGAGTATGTTTGATCTGGCATAATGATGATTCATTAAGATTATGGGGTCTGCGTACGCGCCTGGTCCACAAAGTAAAAAAATTTTAAAAGAAAAAAAAAAACGTTTACAAGTGTTCTGATATAGATGTACATAATAATACTTTAATAACTATGTTTTAACTTAAATAGGGATGGTATAATAAAATTGTGGGGTCTGTGTCCGCGCCTGGCTTGCATAGAATGGAAATAGGCACACACTTTAATAAAGACTTTTCATATCTATCTGCCTAAGTATACTTTGATAATTATGTTTCAGTTTGAAGAAATATGGTATAATAAAATTATGGGGTGTTCGTTCGCGCCTGACCTCCATAGAATGGAAATATGTCACAAAGTTTAACAAGGTATTTTAATATAGATTCACAGAATATTGTGATGAGTGTTTCAGCATGAATAGGTAAGGTATAATAAATTATGGGGTTCATCTATTTTTACTTTTATCATATTTTGCTTTGGTTTTGATACCCCCAAATTCGAAGCTATCTCTTTACAACCCTTCCTTTTCACAACCTATCATACTTTAATAGATCAGAGTGCATTTTCTGTAGGCTTTTTTTGAACCCAGTTAACGACGGGTACTTTTGCCAGTATATCGTTATTTATATTTTTTCTGTCCTTTATTGTTTTCATGTTGACTTATATTCTATATGCTTTTGGATACTTTTGCAGCATTAGAAAATGGTTAAATTTCTTTGTAAAAATAGCCTTTAGATTATACATCTACTTGTTTTCATAAACCTTTACTTTGTTGTATAGGGTGTGTTTAAGTGGTGGACATGGACCGAACAGCTAACCATATCGCTTGTGCTATTTAACCCTAATAGATTATATTTTATGAAATTATTTTGTGGAAATATGTAAAGTCTTATGTCTACATTATTAAAGTAGACACAATAGACCACTTAGAAAACAACATTTAACGTGTTATTCTTGAAATATAACCTAATGCAATTGTCCTTATTTTATCTCTAGATCACGCCAGATACGCTTGAGCCACGGAGAACATATGTCTGAATTGTTAATTACAAAATTAATGTTTGGAATAAGCCATATATTTGTATGATAAATATATTTTCTGTGATTTATTTGAAGTTTTCTGGCGCTAAAAAACACGGTTCTTATATGAATATTATCGCGTATTAAAAGTAGTAAGGCCATGTGAAAAGGAAACATGTGAATAAGTAGTTAAAATCGTATGACCAATGTAAAATAATTAGTAACATAATTGTTTATGCGTTACAATATAAGGATTCACTTGATAATGGGAAAATACAAAAGTTCACTTAGTCTGCTTTGCCAACAAATTAATTATTTTCAGTTTCACGCTTCTGTCCTGAAAGTTTTATAATTAAATTATATCAATTTATTCTTCTCTGTTAGTTTCTATTATCTTTTTAATTACTTGTGTGTGTGTGTGTGTGTGTGTGTGTGTTTGTGTGTTTGCAAGCTGAGAAACAACATTTTGCCCTTAATTTTCCTAATAATTTTCGCCTGACTGTCGAAGGTTTGATTTTATGCTCCCCGGATATTTATCTTTTTTAATGGTTTTAACGGTCGCTTTTAATTTCTTTGTTGATAGAAGACATCAGAGTTCATCTGAAAATCAACGCTACTCAGCAACGGTGACCAAATAGAATGTGTAACGATCTGGTCCGTACCATATTTAGGGTGACGCATATGAATAATACACCTCTTGTATTCACTGTGTAAATTCTAAAACATGAATTCTGAAACATGATTTTTTTTTTTTTAAAAACGTTTTTAAGAATTCTTATTTGGTATTTTATATTAATACTAATCATCTTTTAAATATGATAACTTCAGATACTCTAACTAATGCTATCCTCATTCTAGATAATTATAATTGGTAACTTTTGTTATTATAATTTCATAATTTATCTACTACAGATATGACTTTTACACCCGATCCCATAATTTCTGCTATATTTTTTCATTTAATCTTTTAAAAAGTATTCTAAGATTTTTCGTATATAACAAATACATCCTATTATTTAGCTAATTCGTATATTATCGAACCTTATGCTATATAGCTATTTAAAACATATTTTAGATTGATTAATTTTGCTAGTAAATTTAGTCCAACATACTGCCGTTTATAATTTTCTGTTAAATAAAAATGTATTAACTTTAAACCAGCCAAAGTTGAAATTATTTAGATTGAACTTTTATTTCTAAATTTACATCTCACTCAATCTTTGTATTCGACTTCATTTTTAATTTATAATATTCAGACAACCCCCCCCCTCATCCACTTATTCTGTTAACTTTACACTTTCTGCTGTCTCCCTCTTATTTAGCCATCCTTCACCCTCCCCTGGAAGCATTTATTATTCGCTGTCTGCAGCCTCTCATCTGGCTCTAAGACCGTAAAGAAGCTTTCCGTTTCCTAATATTCATTCTCTACTCCCCCTACTCCCTCCATGCTTTCCTCTAACAACAACTTCCGCGTTACTCCCTTGTTAATTCTCTTTCTCTTTTATATTATCTCTTGTTTTAAGCATTTACTGAACGTATCTATGAATTCAATATTATAATCTTTATCCTTCAGTTAATGGAGGTTGGAACAATAAGTTAAACGAAAAAAAGACCTTGCTGTATTTCAAGTTTTTATTTTCACTCCTAGAAAAACGACAACTTTCATCGATTTAACGTCAAATTAGCACGCATTTATCATGGCGATTGATACTTGTTGAAATTGTGATATTGACCAATTGAATTTTACGTTATAAAAATATAACTTTTTTACATACTCTACCTTTCAGAACGATTTACGCACGCGCATTTGTGAAATCCAAAAATTCGTTGAGTATATATAAGTTGAGTAGTGTCCCCACACACACATTCTTAATTTTATACATATATAGATTACGTTATCCAATTAAAAAAAAATTATATATATATATATTTATATATATATACGTGTGTGTGTGTGCGTGTGTATGTGCGTGTGTATGTGCACGTGTGTGTATTCTTCTTAATAAACAATATTGAGTTTATGTACGCTTTTCTTTGCCTTTAAAACCTCTTCTCGCTACTTCCCATACTAATCACTCTTTAATAATATGTATATTCATCATTTTCGTACTTTCGAAAGAATGCAAAGTACACAAATACAAATGAATATGTACCAGCTCGACCGTTTGTTGTAGAGTTGACTTGCATATCTGTGATGCCATCGATCGTGTGGACAGACAAAAAAATAGCTCACTAGAACGCTAAACCTTCAGAGTTTATCATTCAAACACTATCGGATTTGATTATATGGTTAAGTGTTAGTTTTACCTATTTAGAACACCTTTAAAGCTTCACCGCTCACTCATTTTGCGACCAAATGTTAAACAATTTTTACAGTTTATAGGTCACATTACCAGCTATATTTTGAAATAAAAGATTCAATTTTCTGTTCAGTGAAACACAAGTTATAATAAAATTACTGTTCAAATGTGCTTAGAAAATCTCAGGAACAGAGCGACGTTTTTTTCTTATTGGATTTTGATTACCATAGCAATTTCGCAATCATCCACGTTTTAAAGATAGGATTTTTTTCTGAGAGACGGTTTCTTGTGATTGGCTGTTGGTTAACATAGCAACTTCTCCAATATTCAGCCATTTTTCTTATTTTTCAAGACCTGACTGGTCTTTCGATGAACAGTCAGCAAGAGGAGCTTCTTGTATTACAGCCTCGACTAATCTTCCTGAGAACATTCAGCAAAAAGAGCTTCTTGTGCTTCCAACCCGACTGGCCTTCTGATAAATTTTCAGTCAGAGGAGCTTCTTTTTTCAAGCCCGAACTAGTCTTCCTGCGAACATTCAACAAAAAGAGCTTTTGTTTCCAACCTCGACTGGTCTTCCAATGAGCATTCAGCCAAAGGGTATTTTGTTTCAGCCGTGTATGACTTTATTTGCCCCTTTAAAGAATGTCTCCGAACCCATTCTAAAAACTCATACAACGCATACATAGGCCACACCCCAACAACACGCTCCCGACGAATTAGCTGACAATAGCGCCATTAAACAACACCTAACATCCCATGATAAAAACCTACAGTTATCCGACAATAGAAATATATTAACTAACAATACGACAATTCGATGCCTTAACAATTGTACACAACGACTAAAATTACTAAAAACCATACTTATCAAAACTACAACCCCTTTTAAACCGGATCTCATTTAACGCCGGGACAAATGTACTAACAGTATTTAATAACTATCAATACACTAAATGAATACACTTTAAAATAAAAACAAGGCCGATAGCCATTAGTCACGTGCTCTCCTGTAATGAGTGAATACGTGAATGTAGGATTGACACGAAATTCTTAAAGATAAACTACAATGACCGAAAAATGGGAAGAAATGAGTTAAATAAATAAAAAGTAAATGACTTAGAATGACTTTAAAGAACTTAAGGATGAATTGAATGACCTTAAGAATGACTTGAATGCTTAAATATAACTGGATTCCTTCGAAAACAACTTGAATGATCAAGAGAATGGCTTAAATAGCTTTGAGACTGACTGGTTGTAAAGTGGGTGATCATTTTACATTAAATTGATACAGAAAAGTGACCCCCAACTTTATATCACAAAGTTACAAACATAAGTGCAGCATGTAGTAAGTACAGATACAACACTTTGATCTTGGCCAAAAGGCCAAGAAAAATGTATTTATTTGCACCCCCACCAAGCAAATTAGGCATAAGGCCAATTTTTTTATGTAAGGAGTGAAGGCAAAATGGGGACCAACTGCCCGGGGAGTAGGGGAGCTGGATAGTGGCAATTGGTATTAAGGGTTGTCCCTACATTGACCAAAGTCTTATATGTGGGGTTTCCCCACATATGGTCTTTGCTTGCAGTATCTACTGGATAGATACTACACTTTGATCTTGGCCTAAAGGCCAACAAAAGGGTATTTATTTGCCCCCCCCCACCGAGCAAATTAGGCACAAGACCAATTTTTAATGCGAGGAGTGAAGGGGAAGTGGGGTGTCCAACACCCCGGGGAGTAGGGGAGCTGGATAGTGACAATTGGTATGAAGGTTTGCCCCTACATTGACCAAGGTCTTATATTTGGGGTTCCTCCACATATGGTCTTTGCTTGCAGTATCTGCCGGAACAGATACTACACTTTGATGTTGGTCAAAATGCCAAGAAAAGCTTAAAAAACTAAGAACAGCATCTATTAACAACATACCTTTGATCTTAACCAAAAATGCCAAGCAAAAAATTGTTACGACAGACAGATCGACAGACCGACCGACCGACTGACCGATGTGTGTGTGTGTGTGTGTGTGTGTGTGTGTATCTCTGGTCACGAAAAGGCTCTTATATGGTTGACTATTGTAAAAAACTGATTACATATAATGATAGAAGATGTATCGAGACAAAGGAAGCTGTATGTTTGATCTGGCAGAACGGTGGTTCATAAAAATTGTGGGGTCTACGTTTGCGCCTGGTCCACAAAGTATGGAAATAAAAAATTTAAAAATTAAAAAAAAACGTTTACAAGTGTTTTTGATATAGATGTACATAATAATACTTTGATAAGTATATTTTAACTTAAATGGAGATGGTATAATAAAATTGTGGGGTCTGCGTTCGTGCCTGGCCTCCATAGAATGGAAATAGGCACAAACTTTAATAAAGACTTTTCATATCTATCTGCGTAAGTATGCTTTGATAGTTATGTTTCAGTTTGAAGAAATATAGTATAATAAAATTATGGGGTGTTCGTTCGCGCCTGACCCCCATGGAATGGAAATATGTCACAAAGTTTAACAAGGTATTTTAATATTGATTCACAAAATATTGTGATAAGTGTTTCAGTGTGAACAGGTCTGGTATAATAAATTATGGAGTTTATCTATTTTATTTTTACTTTCATCATATTTTGCTTTGGTTTTGATACCCCAAATTCGAAGCTATCTGTTTACATCCCTTCCTTTTTATAACCTATCATTACTTTCATAAATCAGAGTCCATTTTCTGTAGGCTGTTTTTGAACTCAGTCAACGACGGGTACTTTTGCTAGTGTATATATATATATATATATATATATATATATATATATGCATATATATATATATCAACACGTTGAGCTGTTCTATAAATATATATATATATATATATATATATATATATATATTTATATATATATATATATTCTAGATTACTAAGCCTGTTTAAAACGGGCAAAAGTTATAGCCGGTTAACTCATAATGGGTGATTTACGCTTAATTAATGAATATAATTGAATTTGTGCTCAAGTTTGGACAATACACTAATCCGCATATATCCGTATTGATCACTACATAGGCATTGAGCGGATACCATAGCAATGTCTATGAAAATTTCCAGCTACATCTGCCAGTAGAAAATGACCAGAGTAAATATTGTAATATGATGATCAAACCCTATTAATCCGTACTAGCCCCAACTATGCATTGAGCAGATACCTAGTTTGACTGCACCTTATTATAGCAACGACTCATAAAAATATATTCAGATCGATCAAGTAGTTTCCAATATAAATAAAAAGGACAGCAGCCAGACAGACTGCGAGAAATATAATATAGATTTCAATCCAAACATACATAATTTGCGAGATCCTTTAAAAATTAGATATGGACGACAACATTTTAGGAATCATTTGAATAAAAATATCATCATTTCAGACTTATTTTAGGCGAATTATAATCAAGGTCTGAAATTAAATATATATACTGATGCTTGTCCCTGCAGAATTGGTGGCTGCATAGTTCACAAAATATAAAACAAATCGTTATAACCTGGGTTTCGTAAGCTAGTAGATGGGCAAAAAATTACTCGCAAACCGACCATCAGCCACTGGTTACGATTTATGTGTCAAAAACGTTATTACAAATGCATACTACAAACAGACTGAAGAGATACGGTCCATTCTAATAAATTATATTCATAAAATGTAGTCACTCCTAGCGTCAAAAGTGAGTATTTGTGATGAGTTATCGAGGCTTATTTCCAATTTTTTACCAATGTCAATACACAAATTGAAATAGAAGTTAAAAATGTATAATACCATTAGAGAACTTCAAATAACACGTGAAGAAATAAAATCGAAGTGTTCGACAATAGTTTGAAACATATATATATATATAATATAAAGAAAACAAAAGCACAGACAAATCTCGGAAGTGTATTTAATCTCTGCGGTGATCTAGTGTTGATTTCTGTAGCGTCACAGAAAATTAATATTAAAAGAGTTTTATGTCTGTCACCTGGGCATGTCGAGAATCAAAAGTTACATGAAAATTTATGTGCATTGTACAACTATTGACAAATACATTGAAAATATATTGAGGCTATATAAAGTGACAAACGGTAGTCTAGAATCATCATATAGTTTGTTTGTTCACTTGATACTGTCTATTCGTGATGAACAGTTTCTCGATATAAACGAAAATATTAAAATGTAAAAACAAACAAACAAACAAACACGAATGAACGCGTGGAGAATCGCGCCGTAAGTCCTAGAAAAAAATAAGCAGACAAAACTGTCCTTCGACACGTTTAAAAAGCGTCAACAAACAAGAGATATACCAATCAAAAAGACTAAATATTTTAACGTAAATTGGATAAAGCTAACTTTCAATGTCCCACCTGCAATTAAGTCGGCAAAAGAAAGATATATTTTATATATTAGCCGCACCCGGTCAAGTGTTGCTGTGGCTCAGTTAATGGCCGAAATGACCTGGTAAATCAAAAATGCAAAATATGAAATGATGGGGATATGAAACGAAACACGCGTTCCGTCTATTTAACTTGGATTTGCATAAATCAATATAATCGACTGTGGATTATTTTGCCATTGTAACTTTGAAACTACTTCTTTAAATAAATGCTATCCATAGAAAAACTCAAAAAATTCAAGTGATTAAAATAAATACTATTTCATAAGAAGTTACATTTAAATTTAACAAATTAACGAATCTAGTCAATACTTCTTTTTTGCTTGCAATGTTTTATTTGTTGTAATCAACTTCTCGTTAAATGCAAAATATTTCGGTAAAAAGCAACACTTAATTATATTTATTAATTTTATTAGTCGGAAAAAACAAGATTTATGTGACAAAAATGTATGCGTACGTAGCGGCCATTTGGTGGCCATATAGTGATTAAAAACAATATAAACTTAATCAAATAGGTAAAGGAGTAACTTATCTGGCCTTTGATAACATTTATTTGTATATATTTAAGTTTTATCACCACCTCTTCGTGCGTAATAAATAGTCAGAAAAGAGAAGGCAACAAAACTATTTGCAACGCTCCCTCCCAAATAACCTAAAAAAACCTACAATAGAATTATTGTATTATTTAATTATTTACATTACAGTTTCAGTTAAATAAACGGTTCTATGTGAACATTATTGCAAATTAATACAAAACGAAGACATGAAAACCTGCCTTTTCTGGATGCTAAAAATAAACCGTCTTGTGAAACAGGAACAGCGAATAAATCTGATTAGAAACCTACGTTTAACCACACAAGACACCCGAACATATCAGAAAAAGATATCCAGATGTTGTCGAAAAGATTGTCCCGAGAACGGATTAAATAATGTCGTGTTCAAAACATTTAAGATAACAATCCCGCAAACAGCTTCTGTATAGAGAAAAAAACACCCCCAAAACCGTAAGATTACGAACTTGATGCCTGAAAAAGAAAAACGCAAGTAGCCAATACCAATCAGAGAATAAATGAGTCCAACAGAATTATCGCGATGATGTACTATCCCATTTCTTTTTACAGACTATTAGACATATAAATTATGAATATAAATTCATGACGGAGGACGATGAGTCTTTGAATAACTTATCTAACTATCCGATATATTGTCATTTTATACCATGTAAGAAATATTGTGTTTTTTATATTAGCACCTCAGAAACACATCTATTATGATGACTCCTCTCCCGTAGTTTAAGACCTGCTTGTGTTTCAATTAATCTAATTAGGTAGCATGTAACACGGATACCAGCAGTTGTCAGTTTTTTATATATTGCGTTGAATGTCGTAAGCACTTCTGGTTTTCCACCACGCGGCGTTGTTTTGAAAGGTAATGAAGATAGACGGGAGAACTTACGAATTTACTGTTTCATATAGAGAAATAAAAGCTGTTGATGTTAAATTTTAATAACATGTTTTTTTTTTTTTAATTTTTGATATCGGTGAATCAAAATAATTTATATTTACACTTTACAAAGATTCGAATTTGTTTTTATTAAATAAAATAAATATATTATTTTAATTGAATACAACGATATTAGGAAAATATCACATTTTACAAAAATTTTTTAAAGTCATGATGATTTGCAGTACATTAGGGCGTCGTAATGAAATAATATTCGTGGTTGTAACTAAATAATTTTCAATATGCATATGTATCTATCTATCTATCTGTCTATCTATCTATCTATCTATATATATATATATATATATATATATATATATATATATATATATATATATATATCTATATATATATATATAAGATGTAAAAATACATATATATATATATATATATAAGATGTTTAAATACTAATATATGACACAGTTATGTATATGCGCGTGTTTTGCCGGCTCATCAACGTGATGGCGAGACTCAAACGCAGAACCGTAGACTCTATGCTCCGGTGCTCATACTACTATCCTATTGAACCCAGTTCAAATTACGTACTAGTTTTACCATTTTAAGCTACGACTTTAAACTCGTATGCTGACTGTTATTAGCGATGAATTCATTTCAGTATGATTTACTGTATTGGGAGTTAAGAACGGTACTCTCCCTAAGAATTGAAAAGTCCCCTTATATATTTTTATCTGTACAAATATACAAACACACACATCAAACATACACACACACACACACACACACACATATATATATATATGGACATATATTCGGTATTTATTTACTTGACTTTTGAATACATGTATATAAAATAAATATCTATAAACCTATTTTTCGCTATATTTACAGTTCATAACCAAATAAGCATAGAACCTATACTCGGGTGCGCATATCACTATGCTACCTAGCCACTGTTAAATTACATACTATTTATTTAGTTATGTCGATATTTGTTGTTATTATTAGCGATGATTTCAATATGTATAGATTCATACATATACATATGTCATCTTACCGAGATCACCAGTGTGAGGATAACTTTTTTGTCAGTGGTACATTTCGAACATCAGATCGAATTACGTTCAGATTCAAATCTGGCAGGAGCTGCTAAAAACAGCCCATCCTGCCTTGACAGATTACAAAATAGACTTCGTGGCTTAGTGGGGGATGCCCTTTTCTCTACCCTGCAACCTCTCTCCCACAGAAGAGACGTTGCGAGCCTATCCTTGTTTTATCGTTATTTCCATGGCAGGGGCTCGTCTGAACTCCAATCTCTGGTCCCCCCTCGCCAATCTTTCACGAAAAACACACGTCTAGCTGAATCCACTGTGAAAAATTTCCCCCACTCTTTATCTGTGCCTAAATCAAAACGTGGATTCCATGAACAAAGCTTCTTTCTTAGAACTGCACGCTTGTGGAACTCTGTTCCGTCTGCCTGCTTCCCACCGGACTACAACTTGGATGTCTTCAAGTCCAACGTTAACAAATTCCTAATGAACCACCCCCTTAAGTAAACACTTGATCAAATCTCCACACTAACGTACTGTACTTGCAATAACCCTTATCCCTGAGTGGCTTCCGAGCCTTGATAAGTGGTGACCACCGTGTAAAAATACCTATCGACTCAGTTTCATATAATTACGAGGACTTTTTTTTTTATTCCGTTTTAACCCCAAACTAGCCACGATGAATTTTTACTTCTTTGAAACTGATGATGAGAGAGGTAGATTAATACGTCTACATAGAATGTTATCTTCCCGAGGAATCGGTTAGATGTTTACTTGACTTTTTAACTTAAAAAATTTAATTTAGGGATTAATTAGGGTTTATATTTGTACAACGAATATAAAAATATTAAATAATAATTTTAGTCGTATTCCTCCTTTTTTTCTGGAAGCATGTGGTTATATGGCAGTTTTAAGCTTTTTATGCAGTCCCGAAGTTCTATTATCTCTGCGAAATCTTTCAAACTAAGCAAATTTGAAAGCAGCAGGTAAATACTACATCATATGATAGTTTTTTTTTCTTTATTAGTAAACTTTTTACTTCGGTTTTGTAGCTTAACCTTTCATAAGTTTTATCAACCATTTTCGTGCTAAGGCTGCTTTTGAGCCAGAGTGGAGAGCTTCATAAGAGGATGATAAATAGGATAGTGCTATTCATAGCTGCAGTCTCGCCTCTTCTTGATATGGCGTTATGATTGAGGAATTTTCTCATTGATGTCAGGCGTTTATTCACGTCCGTGAAAGAGATTACGTTCATCAATAGTAGCTTCTGCAATATCTACTTGGCTGTTAACATCATGTGCCCCGCTATCTACCGTGTAGATTTCGATTTATATATTATTTTTCATATTAATATTATTTTGATTATTTGGATAGTTTATTAAATATTTATTAAATATAGTAAAAATAGTTAAATAGTAAAAATCTGTTTTCTTTATATGCGCATATTCTGCGACGAACACCTCAGCTTATATTGTTTGTCTAAAATTTCTGAAATACAATTACTAGATATTTAGTAGCTCTCATTCATCGTCGTCGTCGGTGTCGTCGGCGGCGTCGTCGTCATCATCATCATCATCATCATCATCATCATCATCATCATCATTATTCCTTTTCCTCTTTCTTTCTCATCTTGATTTCTTCTTTATCTTCTTATACATTACCTTTTCTATTTATACTTCTATTTCTTATTATTTTCATTCATCCATTCTTTTCTCCTACCACTTTACTGTCTTATTTGTTCATAATCTTCCTATACGTATGCTTCTTTGATGAAACGGGGATATACTGCCTGGGAATGAGTAAGAATCTACCCAAATTTTCGAATCACCCACTTTAAACAAATATGAAACCATGAAAGGAAGTCATTTCTTTTCCTACGCCAAATTAGCGACTGCAATATTTTATGCGGACGATGCGACTTAATGGTGCAAAAAGCAATTTTCTCTTGTTCCTATTTCTAACTGCGAAAAGCATTATGTGTATGGCCTACGTATACAAAACATTAGCGGCACATCTTGTAGCGTCTTGTAACATATTGGTCACACAGATAATGAGTTTTCTTTCATTCACTAAAAAGTGTTTTAGATATCCAGTCACGTTGTAAGGTATATGAAGCCGGATAAACTGTATCATTTCGTACATGTTATGAATTGAAATGCCCCGATTAGAAATACGCTGTATTGGTTTCGTGAACATGTTATAGTTTTACTAGTTAAAATAAAAATTTACTTGATTCCATCTGTTCTAGTTTTAATAAAATTTGATTTTTATATCACTTTTTATAACTATTGTAAATCGCTTCATCTTATCGCAACAGTTGTTTACCATTGATACCGATCTGATTTCTTTGCAGGAGACAATATTAGCTGTGCCCTCTTTTTTCGGTTTTCCCATCAACATTAACCTAGCGCGACTATTTTATGATATAGTAAACGAGTCAGCTTTAGGGCGGAGGCGGTGGCAATGTTTAATTATGATATTTCAGGTAGTTTCATGAGTCAGGATAATGTTCTTTTTATATTTTTATATTTCATCGTACTTAAGGTTCATCAGTATATCATGTTTGGGTAAGTTGCTTCAAACTCTCCGTCAACAACCAACGTGTCTTTGATTTCAATCTTTTTATCGCCTATTTTCCAGGTTTTCAGAAATCTTCATAATAATCCTGTAATAGTTGGCATTTCTGTATATTTCTGCATCTTTCATATCCCTTTAAATTTTCTGACCAGTTCCACGTCAATTATCTTTATACTCCAATCTACTGGATCGACTTTTTTCGCCTTTCATAGATTATTACCACGTGCAATCTTCTTGTTTTGAGGTTTCTGTTTTTACTTGTATATTTCAGTAAATTATATCATTGTTATTACGATACTCTTGCACATTTAGAGTACAGATGCTTGCAGATTTTCCAGTCGATTGCCTTTCTCAAGCTACTGTTTTGGTCCGTTTCGTGTTTATGATAGTTTTCTAAGTTCACTTTCGTTTCTTGTTTTGTCCCTTTACTACAGAAGCTGTATTTACGTAATTTATTCTTATTGTCTTTGATATAGCTTTTTTTTCTGGTCGCGTTTTTTGTGTTACTGCCAAAAACGATTCCCGGAATTCCAGATTTCATCATCTCTTCTTTGATTATTATTATTATTATATGCTATCGCAATAGCGTTTACTATCAATCCACCACTAGATTCATCCACACTGTTCCATTGGTGGTTGGGTTAATATCCTCCTACCTCGGTCTTTCCAATATCCTTGCCCCTTCATGACCATTTCGGGCGATATTAGCCGGGGCTTTTTCCACCGCATGCTCTCAGTTTAGTTTATGGAATTTATTTTACTTCAATTTCCGTTTTGCATCCTGTGATATTCTATTTATATGTTTATTTTGTCTCAAATTATTTGTCGCAGAGTAGCTTTCCTTTCTTAGGGTGTTTGGTTTCCGAATTTACGAATTATCCTCAAGATGTCTTATTGTTGATCATTGTATGAAATAAATCTACTCTTGTATTTTAATTTCTTCTTTATTTTTTCAATTTTTGATTGGAAATATTTTATTTTTCCTAAAATCGATTACTTAAGTTGTTTTTTAAAGTTTAATGTTTTTCGCGTTCTGGCCAGTTCTATCAATTTACTTCGTTTTCATGTTTCACTTTAGTCAACACCCTGTGAACATCTAAGATTATTATTATTATTATTATTATTATTATTATTATTATTATTATTATTATTATTATTATTATTATTATTATTACCATCATTAGTATTATTATTATCATCATCAGTATTATTATTATTATCATCATCATTAGTATTATTATTATTATTATTATCATTATTATTATTATTATTATTATTTATTTATTTATTTATTTATTAATTTATTTGTTTATAAAAACTTCTCGCAAGAATCATGTGACTCCACGCCGGCAAATACAAAAACCTCTGGAGTAAAAGTGAAAAAAGCCAATACATATTTCCAGTAATATTCGATTTTTTCGGTAATCATTGTAAACCACTTTGTGTTCTCTCTACAACTGTTTATCATTAATTCTCTTTCATAGAAATTATTTATTAGGAATTTCAGCTTTTCTGAGATAAAAAGTGTGCTTATATACTGTTCTATATTCCGCTAACTATCGGGAAAGGTCTATATGTTGACTTTATCTACTATCTGATATTCTTTTTGTCCTTGTCTATTATCACGCTTAGCAATTTTGCTTGAAGTTTAGCCGTTAGCATTTCAATGTATCATAAGATTTTACCTACTATTTTCAATATTGGACCCTGTTTATGCATGTTATATTTTTCGTATGGTCAAACTACATGTTTTTACATAGTTCTCAGTCGTTAGATATTAGACCGACAAAAGCCAGTTATCTTGCTAAAAATAGTTGATATTAAGAATTATTGTTTATAGAAATAAAACTGGTCACTGGAATGTAAAAACAAGTTTAGCTAAAATGTTTAGAAAATTAGCTAAGATAAATATAAACAAAACTATGGTAGATTGACCTTGAGCAGTTGGCATATGTGACCATTAGATCACGCGTTAATGAGACATGCCGTTGGCTCACTTAAGTCACTGGAACTCACAAATATACGTGCCCTTTTGCGAATGAAGTACCGGAACTAACAGGTCAATAATTAGAGTTAAAAGTTTAGGGGTTGTCGGCAAATTAGGCAGGCTTGCATTGGTAAGAGCTCGGAAAGCTTGAAAGCGAGGGTAGACGAAGACAAGTATGTAGACATGTAAGACAGATTTCTGGGAAACCCTGAGATAAATCTGAAATAAATTCATATGCATAAAATATAAATTGTTGTACTGTGGTTCCTCAGAATCACGTATATAAAGGAAAGTTTCAGGTATATCCCATCGATCTTTTCTGTCCGTATGATGTACATTGTCACTACATCCAGCAGTTGAAAACAGAGAAACTCCGGACGAACGAAAAGTATGGAACTTCTTCCAATTTCCCCTAGCTATTTAATGTAAACGCTTTGATACCCCGCTATCCAACATATACACTGCCATGCGTAGCTGTATTAGCGATTCTGTTTTCCTGTGAAAGTATATTTTTTATCATGTATTTGCCTGAATCCTTGCATTTTTCAGTCCATTAAAGAATCCGTTTATTTTTTGTCCTATTCGTTTCCACTTGTATATTGTTCATCATGTTTGTGATTTGTTTGCTTTTTTTTTGCTTTTTTTTTTTGCAAAAACAGTTCGTCTTTCTCTATTTTACGTTATACTTTAAATAATTATTACATTGTATCATCTATTCCATTTTCTGTACACCCGCGACCTCCGGTTCACTCGTTATCTAATACATGTTCATTATTTTTTGTTGTTGCTTTCTTCCAGAAAATTGACTTTTTTTTCATCCACTGCATTGTTGGTGTTTCTTTCTGTATTTTCGATAAGTATTTATATATCCTTTATTACATACCACAATATTTTTTACTTTCAATTAGCCGCTATGATTTATAACATATTCTATGCCTGCTGATTTTGGAACTCCCAGATTTTTATAGGTATAATGCTCCCCAAGAGCCATAATAATCTCTTGATTGGGCAGCCTATCCTTTGATGTTTCGAGTATTTTCTTCTCCATCTAAAATGCTGCACAGTAGTCTAAACTAAATTCCACATTATTATTTTACAAGTCTTTAATTCATATTATTTCCCTGGAAGACAATTTAAAATTAATGCAGATACATACGTGATGAATTTAAATATTCCGTCATATTTAGCCTATCACATGATTTTTAGTGTTAGATAATAGATAATATATTATCATAGTTTTTTTGCAGAAAATAATTATTTTAAGGAAAGTCTGCAGACATCTCTGCTCTCATATAAGTGACAAGTGTTTAATGAATTGTTTCTTAAAATAAATTATATGCATGTTGTTTTATGCTTATTTATTTTAAATGGTTTTATACATGAGACTATAACGACAAACGTACGTGAACAATTACTAACCAGAAATGTATTTGAGAAAAAAACAAAAACTGTATTCTACAATAAGTATAGTATTACAGAATTTGGAGATGTGTGTGTATAGAGAAAGCTCGGTTGAAGGTAAAAACACAGTGTCAATACTTGGAATGTATTTTGCATACTTTAAGCATCACAGATTTTGGTCACGGTATTGCTTCTCGTGTTCAACTATTTCAACTCTCGGTGATGAATGAAATATGCAAGAATGTTTGATAAATTGTACGAAAATAACACTTCACAGGGATCTAGGCTTTTTTGTGACAATATATGTGGAATAAGGTAAAACATGTCATGCAGTTCTGTAAGCGGAATATAAGCACTTTGATGTGGAATGAGCAGGAAAATACATTCACATAGGCAGTGAATTAAAGCATTTTGCTCAGTAAAGCGCAAAGTGAACGTTTCATTCTAACTTTGATGGTACTGAAAAATATTGTCATATAATTGTCGAACATTCACAAATCGATTCTGTGCATCAGTTATCAGTAAATACGAGGTAATGTGTGCTATATCGTAGCTGGTAATATAATAAGCTTTTTGCACGAATTATTATCTCATAATACTTTATTCTTATGCAATAATATGAATTTAATCTTCTAACACGTTAAGAACTTGAATAGAGTGTTATTTTTTAAGTCTACACACAATTTACATATTCTGTAAAACAATCAAATATATTTGTTCAACACTGTGTGCATGTAAAAATGATGCTAATTTGAATTCAGCATTCACAAATTCAAAATAAATTGTGTCGTTCAGTATTATTAGTATTCTGATTATTCTACATTGTGTTTATATTTGACGCGATGAATCTTTTAATCTTTTAATCTGTTTTTTAATCAACGTCCTACGAGAGTTGGAAAAGAGAGCAGAAATGGCGAGAATGATCTAAATGAATGATGAATCGCATTATCGAAATAAAAAAAAATATCTCCTATTCTACCATTTCTTTTGTTTTATGTTTATATTTTTCATCTTATAAACTTCTTCACCTAGATTATCATCATCATCGTTTTATTTTATATCTTTATCTTTTTTAGTTATTGTTTTTCGTTTTATTCTTCTAATCTTCGACATATTTTCAGATGTCTTTGTCTTCGTTGTTTACTTTTTATTCGTCTTTGGCTTATTTTTCTTGTTTTCATTTTTGTTTATTCTATTTTCATCAACATATTTTACTTTCCTTTTTCTTCCTCATTTTAGTCTTCGTTTTACTTCCTTCTTCCTTTTTATTCTTTCTCATCATCTCATCGATCGGCAACAAAATGAAAGCAAAATATTTGTACTGATAACCGAATCGTTAAGGCATATCGATTAATTGTTTTTCGCAAACTCGCAACCTGAAACAACAATCAGATCGAGAAAAATCAATAAACGCGAGGAGATTTTGGTTTAAAAATAGCCGATCAATTCACCACCGTTGATAAAACGATGCGTCTTGAAATCATTGCAAAATCACTCGATTGCTGGTATAACGTTGGCATTCTTTTCATTAATATTTTATTTCATTTTATTTTCATTGACGTTTTCATAGCAACGCAGCCTTACAGATTCTGCCGAATGCGGACGTGTCAGTGTACAGACGCAAACGTGCGGTTTTCCCACTCACTCGTCGACAGACCAGAAGGCGGTAAATACTTACAAACTTAGCTTGAATGACACCACTTTCTGGTGACAGTAGTCCCAATTAAATTTAAACGCCAACACACAAAATAGTATCAATCCGCAACCCATAGAAATGTAAAACGAAATAGAACTATAAAGGTATGTTTTACTTGAACAATATTTTCGAATTTCGGTAATATAATCATACAACATACCAATTCATGAATATACTAAATTTACTGCGCAAAGTTCCTGGTTCAAATCTCTCGCAGGGGAGCTTTTCAGCAACTTTCATTGTTGCATAATACACACGCAAACTTCAGGTGAAGGATGAACGTGATAGAAGGGTTAAAATGATAAACATATCAGTAGAATAAAAACAAGTAAGAGGAAGTTAAGTATATGAAGTAATTTCCGAAATAAAATATTATCTGGTCTATTAATCTGTCAGTCTTTCATGTAAGAGGTAAAAAAATTGCCGTCAATATAAACAAAACAATTTGCTTCGACGGCCGTACAACGTATATCTAGAATTAAATCACAGTAAAGGCTGCCATTATATTTCTCATGTTTTCTAAGGTCTGTCTGCCTATTAAATATATAATAATATTTTAAGTCTATATTTATGTTAAACAAATCTTCCGTTGAAAAAAATCTCATATGTCGTTGTTAATTGGTCGAGATGACAAAAGATATGTACCCACCGATGGATGTATAGTAAAATCATACGCATCTCAGATTAAGACATCTAGACAATTGATGGTATAAGGATAGCTGTCTCTTATTGATAACAGTCGCTTTTCGAGACGTGAATTATTCACTCATCTGATTAGACTAGAATTTTGGGATTGTATGAAAAAGTTTCTATGTGGGAACTATAAAGATATATGTATGAAATCGTTTTAGTTATGTAAACACATTGCCCTCTACAATTACAATCATGTCCCAGAGCATTTATATTTAGGTTTCATGGAGTTAGTCTGACTAGAGGTCTCAATCATTCCAAAGAATCTTCTCAACTCAAAGAAAACCATCTACTTCAGTCTAGAACTTTCATAACCTTCTATAGAAAACGCCATATTGAGTTCTCGCGATGTTTTACTCAGGAAAACCACATAGTATATTGCAATGACGTTGCCGTCCTGCTTCGGTAGCTTGGTCTCGAACAGCATTATTCTTAAGATTGGCACATTTTTCGAGACAGTTCCAAAACAATTTTAAAATGTGTTCGTCACAATGGCAACTTATGTGGATCCGTTCAACTAGTTCCCCATTCAACGACCCTCAAAAAAAAATATGATGAAATCAAATTTGTTCTGGAACAGATTTCATACAGAACTAACCAAAGGATAATATTGGTCAATTTGAACATGGTCGGGATACAAGTTGGCTACACAACATTTCCTTGCTTCTTGTGTTTGCTGGATAACAGGGCAAGAACAGAACACTATATAAAAAAGGATTGGCCTGTGCGTAGTGAACTGATTCTTGGCTCTTTCAATGTTCCTGCTTCTCCTTTGGAGCATTTCAAAATTGTGTTTCCTTCCCTTCGCATAACGCTTGGCATCATGAAACAGTTTGCGAATGCTCTTGAGAAAGATAAAAACTGTTTCAAATATATTTGAATAAAATTGCTATGCCTAGCTATAGATAAATTAAAAGCTGGAAATTTTGATCGGCCCCAGATTCGAAAGTTAATGAGTGAAGCAAATTTTAGTAATTTTATAAATCCTGCAAAATGTAGTGCCTGTACGGCGTTTCGGAATGTAGTAAATTTCTTCTAGGCGAAAAAAGGCACTAACCTCCAAAGAGCTTGTTGAAACATTACTCATAATTTCCCATCAACTGCGTGCAAATAAGAGCATCAAGTTACATTTTTGCTCAGCTATCTCGGAAATCTAGGTGATGTGAGCAACGAGCATAGCAGAGCGTATCTATCAAGACATAAGCGACATGGAAGTTCGCTGTCAAGGTCGTTGGGATGCCACCATACCTGAAAACTAATATTGGTCTATCAAGCGCGATGATGCCCCCCCATTCTAGAAAATCAGTAAAACATCAATTCAAAGATCATGATGTCTGTGCTTATTATTTTTACAGCTTCAAGCTTTAATTGTGAGCATTTTGGTATGATTTTATAAATATGGGTCTTAAAGTTACGTAAAGATATTGTTTTTTCTTTTTGCCGGTTTTTATTATAGTTATATCAATTTCCTACAGAGGGAATATACCATAGCAGAAAAGCAAGACTTGATATAAAAAAATAAAATGACAGCATTTTTGGAATCAACGCCCATAAATTCAGTAAAAACAGTTGAAACATCTTATGCATCTTGATAATTTTTTGTTGTTGGTCAGCACAATGCACAATACATAACATTAAATGGGGTTAATTGCCACGACTTAAAGTAGTTTTATTTTGTGAATAATCTAATCCCATGTTTCATTATATTTCGGCGGAGTTAGCAATAAATTAAATCCGTTTCCCAAATTAACAACTAGCAAACCGAATTTTTGCAAAAATATTTGTAATTATGTAGCATTATTCCACGTTTTTATTTGTTTTCAATACTAAGAAATATATCAAAATCATTCTGAATAATTTGACCATGAACGATTATTTATGAACGATTTAATCAAATTATTTTGAAGTTTCCATTGTGTCTGTTCGTATTTGTATCTTTATACTAGTTTATCTTTAAGTAGACCATTTATAGCGCTGTCTATTATTCTAGTCTATGTTTCTTAAATGTTTATTTTATTGGCGCTATAGTATTTTTCGTTATCTACTGATTTGCCAATATTTAAAATATTGTTGGTAGAGGTTATAAGCATTTGTTAATTCATCAATATGTTCTATTAATTTTCTATAGTGTTGAAAAATTATGTTTTGAAGTAATTTTGTTAAGAGATCCAGAACATTTGCCGATTTTGATTTTATATATATTAATGTTTTAAGGCCTAGGATGTAAAATGTTGAAATTGATTTTCTTTTGGTTGCCTGCTACTCAACGTGTGACTTGTTTAAACCTATTAAATAGCCAACTTTATATGTTCAGATAAGTATTTAATAGAGTTTTGTTCTTACTATCCAGCACATTTTATCTTCACAAATCTGCCAATCCTAACGTCCAAATTGGAATACGTCAATTGCTGCATCGTTATATTGATGTGTTGTATGTTGATGTACAGTACTGACTTTCTGCAATAGATAATTATTTTGGTATCATTTTCAGAAATGTCTATGTATTGCTTGCCAAATTCCAATATCTTTTTAAAGCTTAGTCAATAATGAAAGAGGAAAAATCGTTTATATCGAACTGTATAAAACGGCATATATCTTATTAATTATGTGAAACTATTTTATCGTATTTTTTTCATAATTTTCTATTGATTAATCATGGATATTCCTCATAATTAAACGTCTAGTATTAATAAGATCGATTTGTTAATTGTCTATCTTGGTTTTTCGTTTATTTGAGTAGTTCGCTATAGGTCTGTACATGGATGTGCAATGTGAGATTATTTAATCTCAGGAATAGTAATTTTAGCTAATCTGTAAAAATTTTGTGTATATATATTTAATTTTGAGGTTTTGTGTCTTAAATTTATTTAGTTTTATATTTTTGGTGGATTTTTTTTATTTTTTCGTCTTGTGCTTGACTTATTTTTTCTTCATGTATGTATGTGCATGTATAGTTATTTTATCTGTTTAGTTTTATGACTTTGCTTATTTTTTATGCTTTTATGTTCATGGTTACCCTGAATTCTTAATATATATATATATATATATATATATATATATATATATATATATATATATATCATATCATATAAAACCTGATTATATTATATATATATATATATATATATATATATATATATATATATATATATATATATATATATATTGAGTGCCAAATTATTAACGAGATAACATTTTTTAGCAGTTTCAGAAACTTCCCTATAGTTTCGTATCAAAATCTTCGGAAACATTGGCAATGCTGAGCTGCGCGTACTGTGAAATTTTCGTACTGTTTCGCACAATGTAAACGATTTGCCATCGTAATTGCTGAATCCACGGTATTTGAGGTGCGTCAAATTATTAACAAAGCAGTTTGTTTCGTCAATAAAATTGGTTGTAAAGGTGGATTGAATAATTATAGAGTCGTATTACAGAAAAGCTAGCAAAAGTTAAAACTACCCTCTAAATATCGAAAATGATAGGAAGGTACAATCAAACTGTGAAGAACGTTGTCAAGAACCCTACAAAGCTACGTAAGAAAGCTGATAAAGGTAAATCTAGAGTTTTTTACGCTGTTCTCTGCTCCAAATTAAACGTGAAGTTATTAAGAAACCTGGGCAGACAAATCGAGAAATCTTTGACCAAGCCGGATTGAAGAATGTCTCAAAAAGTGCTCGATGTCGCCTTCCGAAATAAGTGGCAAAGTCTCTTAAGACATGACAAAGCCCCCATTAAAGTAACATCACATACAGAACTGACGGAAATGGGCAGAGGACAACATGAAAACGGATGTTTCCAAAATTTTGTTCACGGATGAAGTGCGTGTCACTCTTGATGTCCCAGATGGCTGGAGCAAGGTATGGCCCCTAGATGGACGACATCGTCATCATTGTTTAAGGCGCCAACAAGGTGGTGGTGGGATAATGATTTGGGCTGGGATTATCGGAGGTTCTTTTGTTGGCCTATGGAGAATCCCAGAAGACGTAACATGACGTCAAATTCTTACATAGCTTTTCTGAACGAGCATGTTGAACAATAGCTGAAGAAGCAAAGTTGACGTTCAGAAGACCCATTATTTTTATGCAGGATAATTCTCCCTCGCATGTAGCAAGCAAAAGTAAAGAGCATTTGCAACAACTGGGGTTCTCTGGGCTACGAAAGATAAAGTGGTATGCAAATTCACCAGTTTTGAACCCAATTTAGAACCTTTGGAGTATTATGAAGCGACGCCCCTATGCAAGTGGACACCAATTTAAGTGCCAAGATGAGTTGTGGGATACTGTCCAAAAGGTATCGCGAGGAATAACTGTTGACGAAACCACTTATTGACTAATTTTGTGGACCAACGTCTTTTACAAGTCATTCATAAAAAAGGATCGCATATGCCCTACTAATTATGTCAACGTAGAAATTGCTATGTGGTTATTGTGTTCCAAGGATTTTTCCTTGTTTATGTAATGTTTGATTATTATTCTAATAAGCAAGTTATGGGTATATTGTGTTTTTTTCTACACCTCGTTAATAACTTGAAATCCTGGGCCCAACTCTCTTCCTGATCTACATCAATGACCTCCCTAAACACATACTTAAATCATTCGTTGACATCTATGCTGATGACACGACCATCTACGGCAACACATCAAAGGCTGTAAATGACAAAGTTCTCTCTGATTCTCTCTCCTCTGATCTCGAGCTCGTGGTTCAGTGGGGGAAGATATGGCTGGTTACCTTTAATGCATCCAAAACCAAACTGCTATCCTTACATCATCAACGCTCTGATCCCCATCTGGCATCAATTGTGATGGATAGCTCTCGTCTGGGTGAGGCCCCGTGTTTTGACAAGCTTCTGGGTTTGACCTTTACTCCTGATCTGAAATGGAACACGTATATCAAGTCTGTTGCCAAGGTCGCTGGAAAGATGGTGGGATCCTTCTACCGCTCCAGAAGATATCTCACTACGGATGCAATTCTCTATCTATATAAAAGCCAAGTACGTCCAAGGATGGAATACTGTTGCCATATCTGGGCAGGAGCTGCTAAAAACAGCCTATCCTGCCTTGACAAAGTAAAAAATAGACTTCGTGGCTTAGTGGGGGATGCCCTTTTCTCTACCCTGCAACCTCTCTCCCACAGAAGAGACGTTGCGAGCCTGTCCTTGTTTTATCGTTATTTCCATGGCAGATGCTCGTCTGAACTTCAATCTCTGGTCCCCCCTCGCCAATCTTTCACGAAAAACACCCGTCTAGCTGAATCCACTGTGAAAAATTTCCCCCACTCTATATCTGTGCCTAAATCAAAACGCAGATTCCATGAACAAAGCTTCTTTCTTAGAACTGCACGCCTGTGGAACTCTGTTCCGTCTGCCTGCTTCCCTCCGGACTACAACTTGGATGTCTTCAAGTCCAATGTTAACAAATTCCTAATGAACCGCCCCCTTAAGTAAACATTTCAGCAAATCTCCTCACTAACGTAATGTACTTGCAATAACCCTTATCCCTAAGTGGCTTCCGGGCCTTGATAAGTGGTGATTACTGTGTAAAAAAAAACCACTGAAATCAACAGATATGCCTATCCCTTGTCCATAGTTTCGCTAATACTGCTTTAAATACGTTTATTTTCGGGCTGGCGTAGCTGAATAGTATCGTAAGCACTTTTGCAAAGTTTCATGGATTTTTATTCACTCGTTCCTTAGATATTTAAAATAAAATGTAAACTCGTTAATAATTTGATGCACAGCATATATATATATATATATATATATATATATATATATATATATATATGTATATATATATATATATTATATTTCGTCTTCAAGTGATCCTTCTTCCCACCCTCTATCTGATATAGTTACTAATCCAATATACCACTCGAGCAGCCCCTCCATCTACAATCATACAACTAGTAATAATAATAATAATAATAATAATAATAATAATAATTAGAATAATAATAATAATAATTAGAATAATAAGATTTCTCCTAACAGCCATCCTAACACTCTAATCCCCTCCAAAGTAGTCCTCGTACAATCATTGTCCCACCATTTGTTGAACACTATGAACAAAATTCAAACTATTTAACTAATACAAATCAGCAAATTAATATAAATATCAGAAGCCCACAGTATTAATGCCGGTGTCCCTCAGGGGTCCATCCTGGGCCCAACTCTTTTCCTGATCTACATTAATGATCTTCTAAATCACATCCTTACATCATTTGTAGACATTTATGCTGACGACACTACCATTTATGGTAGCACATATAAGACAGTAAACGACCAAGTTCTCTCCAATTCTCTCTCCTCTGATCTTGAGCATGTAGTACAATGGGGAATGGAGTGGCTGGTTACTTTTAATGCATCTAAAACCAAGCTTCTCTCTTTACATCATCAACATTCTGATCCACATCTGGCATCAATTGAAATGAATGGCTCTCGTCTTCAGGAGGCCTCAAGTTTTGACAAGCTTCTGGGCTTGACCATTACTCCTGATCTTAAATGGAACACGTACATCAAATCTGTTGTCAAGGCTGCTGGAAAAATGGTGGGATCTTTCTATCGATCCAGTAGATATCTCACTGCTGATGCAATTCTCTATCTATATAAGAGCCAGGTACGTCCAAGGATGGAATACTGTTGCCACATATGGGCAGGAGCTGCTAGAAAGGACTTGTCCTGCCTTGATAGAGTTCAAAATAGACTTCGTAGCCTCGTAGGAGATGTCCTTTTCTCTTCCTTGCAATCTCTATCTCACAGAAGAGATGTTGCGAGTTTGTCTCTAATGTATCGTTATTTTCATGGAAAGTGTTCGACTGAGCTTCAATCTATGGCCCCTCCTTGCCAAACCTTCACAAGAAACACTCGTCTAGCTGTAAACACTATCAATAATTCCCCCCACTCTTTATCTGTGCCTAAACCTAAACGTAGATTCCATGAACAAAGCTTTTTTATTAGAACTGCACGCCTGTGGAATTATCTTCCGTTTTCCTGCTTTCCGGCTGACTACAATGTGGTTGTCTTCAAGTCTAACGTAAATAAGTTCTTGATGAGCCGTTCCATATAAGTTATCAAATTTTACAAATTTTTCGTTACTAATGATTATCATATTGTCCAATTTCTACTGTACACTCTTTAACCCTTATCCTTGAGTGGCCTCTTGGCCTTGATAATGAGTTGATACCTATGAAAAAAAAAGAAAAAAATCCAATGTGAACAAGTTCTAATTGAATCGTCCCCCTAAGTAATCCAAGTTACGAAATTCCCACTGTTTACTATGCTAAAATCACAATGACTAATGTATATCTATTAACCCTTATCCTCGAGTGGCCTATGGGCCTTGATAAGTGGTGACACCCTTGTAAAAAAAACCTCGAGCTTTTAATAAAGTACACACATATATCGGCGCTACTTCAACATTAATTAAGAAAAGAATAGCAAACCACATTTCTTCTTTTAACAACCATAATTCTAATAATAACCAAAGGACTTTTCTAACCACTTTAATTAAAAAACTTAATTCTAATAATACCTCCGTCTCAATCAAATGGACTATCATAAAAAAACTTAAGTCTTATATTCGAGGCTCTAAGTCATGTCGCCTCTGTACAACCGAAGCTATAACTATAATTACTTCCCCTCAAAGTAACAATATAATAAATTCTAAAAACGAACTGATGTCTTTCTGTAAACATAAGTCCAAATTTAATTATGGTAATTTTGAAAATTACATAGTTATTATTTAACCTTTCAGATAGATATATAATTTTTCTTTAACTTCATCGTTTTTTCTACATACTTTCTTAATACTTAATAACTTAATAATCCTTTGTTTTAATTATTTATTTCCTCTTTGCTTTGCCGGGTTTTTTATCTGCAATTTCCGTTTTAATCTTTAAATATTCTTATCTATCTAATATATCAATCTACCCACACATTCATATCATGTATGTATATTTACTTATATTTTACTATATGCATTTACTTATATACTTACTTGCTTATCCTGAATTTGCAGATACCGGCCATCCTCTCTCCTTGAAAATGTTTTTTTGTTTTATATTATATTTTTTATTTGTTTATTTTTTTATTTATTATGTATTTATTTATTTATAATTTATTTATTTTTCTCCATTTACTGTCTTTTAACAACTTTTGCTGACATTTTCTTAAATAATAAGCTGTACATTTCAGTTGATCTATTTTTTGCCCTTTATTTTTCGCGCTTTTAACATCATTTTGTCTGGGTCATTTTGACATTTGCTTTTCTATTTTATATTTAATTCTATCACTATTTTTTTCTCTCTTTCTCTTTTGTTTCACTGATTTTTTTTTCTTCTTCTTCCCTGATCTTTCTTAATTACATTATGTCTCGGCAGCCGTGTGAAACGCATATCATATTTTGCTTTTATTAATATTATTGGAATTTTCCCCCTTTTCCTTGTACATATTTGTGAATTATTCCATAGATTTCGGTCTTTTGGATTATTTTGGACCATCTTCCTATTACGTGATTTCCTTGGATTTTACTTGTGCGAATGGAAATTCAATTAACTTTCTTGGATTTATATTTTTAGATTTTACCGTCATTGAATAATATACGTTTCACCAGACTATCCATTCACGTATAATCACCTTTTTCTTCACCATATTCCATCTGATTCACTTTTTGTATCAAGTAAAATCTTTGACTTACTTGCAGTTTCATTAAATACTTTGTATGTAAAATCCGATCCCGCATTTTGCTAATTCCTACCCTCTTATGAGAAGGAAAGTATTTCTTCGAAACTCCGCGGATTAAGAACTATCCTCTTATTAAGTGTTTCCTTTTCAAATTAAATATTTTTTGTAACTCTTTTTCAATGTGTTTTTTAACATGTTTTATTAACTGTTTTCTCTCATATATATATATATATGTGTGTACGTACAGAGAAACCATTTGCAGAATGTCAATTACGAACAGAAGAATTACTTGCATCAATCGCAAAGAATAACGGGCACTCTGAAAGCGATTCAGTTTTTTTTCTCAAAATACAATATGGTCCGCAGGGATAATTTTAAATACGAGGAAGATGAAAAACCATTTGCAACGTATTTCAGGAGATATGACGACTTTTTTCAATGTCGATTGCGGTACTGCTCTGACCAGAAGAAGGCCAGACTGCTGCTGCGAAAACTTGAAACGGCTGAACATGAAAAATTCGTGGATTACATCTTGCCACGGAAAACTGCGGATTTATCGTTACATTGAGACGGTACATCTGTTAACAGAACTGTTCTCCCTCAAAATGTCTCTTTTTCATAAGCGATGGAGAATCAGCAACTATGTCCCAAAGCCTAGCTGGAGTCCGGAGACGGTACCCCCGTAATAATATTTGTAAAAAACCAAAAACTGCATATACTCCATCCCATGCAGTTGCAGAAAGGTTTACAAGGGTGGAACATGCCGCCCCTTAAAGTAAGGGTGGAAGAACACCGAAAAGCGGTAACTAAAGGGGAGACGGAAAAATCGGGTATAGCCAACCATGTCTGGATGAAGAGGGGGGACCATCGCCCCCTATGGGATGAAGTAAAAATAATAAACAGAGAGACCCACTGGAAAGTGAGAAAACTTAAAGAAACAGCTCACATGCTCGGACATAACAACCTACTGAGCAAACCAAGCATAGAGCTGAATGCAATTTGGACACCTCTTATAGAGAGAGAAAACCTTGAATAACAACATAGGTTTAACATTAACAAAAACCAACTAGTGACATATAGCCGAGTGGTCCTAGACGTTGTATCAAAGTTTACAGTTACCCAAAGGTGTTGAGTTCAATCCTGAACGAAGGCAGTAAAAAAGTAACATTCAAAAACATAGAATCAGCAACTATGTCCCAGAGCCTAGCTGAAGTCCGAACACGGTTCCCCCGTAATAATAATAAAGGGTTGGGTTCGAGACTCCTAACAAACGGTTGCCCAGTTCAATACAAAACACCTGACGAAGGCCGGAGGGCAAAACGGCCGAGACGTTGTGACAATAACAACCAAGATGAGGAAGTCAGTCCGACAATCTCAATCAATGAAAACACCTCAACTCAAAAATACAGACAATTACTGAGTATTATTATGACTGTAAGTTGTCTGAATTAACAGCAGACAATTTTAAATTACTTGTTTTTGCACAAGGTTTAACCTCGGGAAAAGATGCGGAAATCAGGCACAAAGTTCTTACGAAGTTAGAAAACGAACCGAACAAGTATTTTAATCATAGATGCTCCGGCGAATTACAAGCCCTCGACGTAAATGTGCCACATAAACACGACATACAACAAAATCCCACCCCTACATAGTAGAGATCCCTAGATTTTATAAAACCTACTCTAATAGTTTCTTCCCCCGACGGCTAGGTTTTAGAACTCCCTTCCGGATTCCTGCGTTTCCAACTGTACTGACATGCAGAAATTCAAGTGTAATGCTGCTCAACTCCCTACATAGTAGCCATAAAACTTATGTCCCCAATAGTAGCCCCCTACATCAAACTGACACTGTGCCTGGTTTGGGATGAAAATGGAATAAAAAAAACAAAAAATAACAAACAATAATTAACATTGTAACATAATGTGACTAGTACTGTAATAATATAATAAATATGTGCAAGTATATATGTAAGTATATATGTAAGTATATATGTAAGTATATATGTAAGTATATATGCAAGTATATATGTAAGTATATATGCAAGTATATATGTAATAATATAATAAATATGTGCAAGTATATATGTAAGTATATATGTAAGTGCCTGTTCGAATGCACGAGGGACATTCCAAAAGTAAGGCATCCTATTTTTGAATTCATAAAGAAGTTTAAAAGCTACAAAATTGAAAGTGATACTATAATAGCGAGCGACCTTTTGTGATCCAGAGTTTATTTTCTTCATAGCTAATTTACAATACACTTTTACCTGCGATGAATGTTGGTTGTGCACGGGACGTCTGAAGCGCCTTGTAACTCACATGTTTGATGCCCCTCTGAAATTGACGAAACTTCCTCCTTACTGTGCTGACATAAACTGCACTGGCTTCGTAATCGTTCAACAGGCGTCGGTGACTGTCGATCGGTCCAATGTTTAGCATGGGAGTTTTCAATCATGTGTTTTAGCTTCTGATGAACGTCCATGACATACTTTCTTAGGGTCTCATCCCGCAAATAACTGCAACAGAGGAATGAAACTTACAAGTCATGACTATATAAGTTCAGTCATCATAACAATGCAAATTACTTATCTATTTAGGCGGAATAAAAAAAGTAGGCATTACTTTTGGCAAGCCCCTCATAGATATATAAGTAAAACAAAAAACACATGTGAAACATTTGGGAAAATAATGAAGGATTCAAAGGTTAAGGTGGTAACTGCGTATGAGAAAACATAGAAAATTACCTGTTGAAACGAATACTGAAATCACTAGTGATAATCACATAAAACACTGCAAGCAAAACAAAGTGCATAAAAACAACAATAGGAAAAAAAAACAAAGAAGCAAAATATAAATTCAATGGTGAGCAACATCGTAAGAGAATTCAACAAATTTAAGCAGAAGTTTAGTGAATATTAACATGGCTGTGTCTGAAGATAACTAAGCACCACATAAAAAAATAAATAAACTAACAACATTATTATATTTTCAAAATTGATCGATTAGAGCAACGCGTCGGTTTTTTTCAGTTACAAAATAAGAAAAGGTTGGAGAATAATGATGTAACAGGGTAGAACGAAAACATATGATCAAATATTTATTTTCCGTTTGACTCTCAAGGGTTTTTATTAATCCAACACTACGTTTAATTTAAGGAAAGTAGAAAGTAGATCTTGGATTTACTGCCGGTAGTCGCTTCCCTTATTTTGTCCTTTTGTCCTTAAATTCCAAAAGCGATGTTTTTGACAAATAGGGAAGAATTGCTGTTTTCTGGTTCCATTGGAAAGATTTTAAGCTTAAAGTACCATTTTTTTCTTACATCAAGTTGGTTTATGCCTTGTTTGGAGCAATTTCCATAAAAAAGAGTGAAAAAATTGAAACTGAACGAACGAGTACACTTTCAAACATAACGGGAATTTGTATTGACATATGATACAGAATACCCTCTTTAAAGTAAAATAATGCCTACAAAATTGTAAACTTCATCTTCCTTGCTAATGAGAGGGCGAAATAATTACATGTAAACTAAGAATATATATAAAATATAGCAAATATTTGTAAAGACAATAGTACATGGAAACTACTGTGATGCTCCCAATTATATTGCACTAGTAACTCCCATCCGACCGCGGATTAGAAGAAACTAGAATGATAATCAAAAACGAATGTTAAGCTTCGGAATATAAGGAAACAGTGAACATCATCATCATGATTCGCATCGGATTATAAAATTCATAAACTTTAGATGCATGAATATATTGAAGTCTGTTATAAACAAGCACTTGCAATAAAGTTTTTGTAGCCATTTAGACAGTATCCGTACAATGCCATTTTTGAAATCTTGCAACAATAAATCCAAACAAGAGACTGCGGTCTTTGTCAGGGGAAATAGTCGCCTGAATGACAACTATGAAGAAATTTCTAAACGTGAATCATAGAAACCTCTCATAAAACTAGAGCTAAATAGACGGTAGAAATCATCATTAATTCACAGAAAATCGTTTTAAATGTAAACACTGTAGTCGACGAGGGAATGCTTCGGGTTGTTTAAGTACTGCACAAAAAGGTGGTGAGCTTACGTTTAGAAAGAAGTTCCGCACGTCATAAGACCTTACAAACTGTGATAATCTTAGAGGGATTTTCCACTGAGATAAGCATCTATTATATTCAAAAGGGAGTCGAACTTGTGCAGAGATCGGTGGAGAAATTTGTTCAGAAAGAATGCATCAGTGGACTTAGATTCATGTCACATTTCATAGAAAACAGATGTGGCTAGTTAAGAAATTCCACCACCTAATCAAAGTTAAAAAAAAAACCATATCTAATATTTTCATTATTCAAATTAACTGAATATTCTTACACCAAGTCTGCCGATATATTCATATCAACATTAAAGATTTATGAATTTAACCGGGATTAAATCAACCCCATTGATTGATGCATTCTTTCGAACATTAGAGTTTCTAATTTTTTGCATTAAACAAACTGTTATGAGTAGTTAATATATTTGGATAGTATTTTCCTCTTAAAAAAAGCTAAATTTTTGAAACTCCATGACATAAAGTATTAATCATTTTAAGTTGTATTGTGTGATTTTGGACAATAAATATTGTAAATGTTGATTTACATAATTGAATACCCCTTCAAAATAGCATAGGTTTACAACAACGGATGCCACATACAAATTTATTATGTCTACATTATTAGCAACTATCTTACTTGAGAACGACATTGTAAACACATTTAGGCATTTTCATTAAATCTCATGTTAGTTCTGAGGAGTGCCATGATCCCAATCTCACAATCTTTAGAGGAAGTAGTTCCTGTTGTTCTCTCTATCTATTCTGTGCTTCGACAGCTTCCACTAGACATCGGCACCCTTTCGACATATTCCTACTCTGCTGGGTTATAACCGCTCTTAATTGAGTATTAGACACATTTATTTAAAGATAATAATTTCTCCCTCACCGATCTCTGAAACAGCTGATTGGCTTCTCAGTAGATATTCTTATATTCTAGTCTTCACATCTTCCACCATTCAACGCTTATAAACACACCGTCATCGGTTTACATACCCATTCGTTTTGTACAAGCCTTTTGCTCTGTATTTATTATTCTTTTATTCGCTATATAAACTTTGCATTTCTGGAGTTTTTAGATATTAAATTAAATCATTGATAATGCTATTATATTTATTCATCTACAGAAACCCGAAAAAATACACAGCTACGTGAAACTACTTAATCTTATACTCACTCTCCTCTCCGTTATTTCTGCATGCTCCTATTTATTTATGTATTTATTTAGTTAGTTAAAACGTAAAACACAACAATTGCTTTTTTCTTTTCCTTTATTTCTTAACTAGCGGGGGTACCCGGCGTTGCCCGAGTGTTTGTTTCCGGGACGGGGGGAGCTTTAAAAAATGTTATGGTAGGTAAGTAGGAAGGATCAAACCCGGAGTCATGAGTAAAAGTAGGAAAATGAAGTGTGAAAAAAAAAACATCTGCAACGTTAACAGTTCGGCCACCAAGAAAAGTCCATTCCAGTTGTTTAGAAAAAAAAAAAAAAACGACTACAGTAGGTCGGCGCGAACGTGAAAATATAATGTGAATTGTCCAGCACGCTAACCACTACGCCACAAAGCACTGACAGCTTAGTTTAGTGATTTTAAATAACTTCACATGAAAGAACTACGAAGCCAAACCGGTGTTCTCTTCTCAACTGTTCCTTGTGAACGATCCCCAAACGGCGTTAAGTGGTGGCAGGGGGAGGAGGAATTTATTAGAGAGAAAATATTTTACCACTTCCATTGATCTTAACCGATTTTGGCCGTGACTTCTCAGCAGAAAAAGTATAGAAATCTAAGATTATCGAGGAATTTGAGAAATAATAAACCTATAACACACCTCAGATATTGTTCTGCCGTTTGTGCATATTATATTTGCATGAAATATCTTGATTTTTAATCCTATTAAGGTCAAAATCCGACGGGAAAAATGAGTTAATTTTATTTATATAGAGATAGAGAAGAGATTATAATATTTCGTTTTCTACATTGCTTTACAGACCACTTTCATTCCAGCATAAACGACAAGGTATGTTAACACAAAAATGCAGGTCTCACCAGCGACCAAAATACCTAGGAAGCAAATATACGAAGGGACAATATATATATATATATATATATATATATATATATATATATATATATATATATATATATATATAATGCTAATTTAATACGCATTCGAGGAGCAATATTTAAGGGCACTAATTCTTGGTCCAGTGGTTAGAGCTGCCGCGACACGATGGTTGTAGGTTTGATCCATGGCTGGGAAAAGGTGTATGTCTAGCCGGACTGATGAGTTGTGATACAACGAAACAGTACTGTATGCGGATGACTATATATATATATATATATATATATATATATATATATATATAGAGAGAGAGAGAGAGAGAGAGAGAGAGAGCATACAGAAAGAGACAGACACAGACACAGAGAGAATGGGAGAGAGGGACAGATAAAGAGAGAAAGGGAGAGAGAGGTAGAGAGAGAGAGAGAGAGAGAGAGAGAGAAAGAGGTATGTAGAGAGAGATCAGCAGGGGTTAAACTTTATTTGGGTCAATTATTACGCGTTATAAAGGATGACTTCCAAGCCCAGGAAAGTGACACTTTTACCGTGACCAATTCGCTAAAAGTGTTTACTTTTTCTAAGCCTCTTTTTCCACTTTCAGTTCCGTTCGAGCCTTGTCACTGCCACTAACTGTTTTTGTTTGCTGGACACGGTACTAGATTCGATGTGCACCTTTCTATAGGGGGTTGCTTAATTTTTTAACTTTTTTTTGCATCTGTGGGCTCGCAAGTCTAATAAATAATATTAAATGTCTTGCTTCCATTTATAAACCTTCGTAGGTCACAAACTAAAACACAAGTGTAGTTTGCTTTTATGTATATATAAAACATACTTGAGTGTAGATACTTTTAATTATGTGTAAACGCATATGCATCACAAACATTATTAATTTGCTGTGAAATATATTTCTGTCAAAAATCCATAAAATGACCAACCACTCTCCCACGCAGAAAAGGGGTTGTCTATTCCGAAAGCCGTTCTTAACATAGGAAGGTTGGAGGTGTCAATTTTGAAAACCGTTCTAAACGTAAAGAGGCTGCTGGTTTGGTTACACATCCATCACCACCACCACCACCACCACACCATCAACAACAACAACAAAAGAAGGAATTAAATTTTTGGCGCCGTTTGGGGACGTACTAACACTTGGTGACGCCAGTTAATATATATAAAGTTTGTAAACGAAACAAAATTATATATTTTCCTCATTACATATATTTCATGTAATATATTCCTTGTTTATATGGATTTAATTATGTACAATAATAAGTTTTTATTTTTAATTAGACATAATTTGCCATAATACGAGGGAGAGAGAAAGAGTGAGAGAGATAGAGAGAGAGAGAGAGAGAGAGAGAAAGAGAGAAACGAAGAGAAAGAGAGAGAGAAGGAGGAGGCGGGGTTCTAGCGAATAGAACTCGTTTTGTACTTAGATTTTAATAAAAAAAAATAACTTGTTTATTTCTTCGTTTTTATTCAAACTATCGAATCCAGGCTTAAACACACACACACACAAACACAGACACACACAAACACACATACAAACACACACATACACACACACTCGCATATATATATATATATATATATATATATATATATATATTGTGTGTGTGTACCTGGGCACATCCACCGAAGAAAGAATAAATTATTGGTCGAATTAATGTAGAATATCTGCTTGATAACTTGTGTGATAGAATAATTTCACTAGTAATCACGTGGCCAGCTTTAAAAATGTCGCGCCTGGAATAGTTGCCATTATCCCCTTTCTCTTCAGCTACCTGTGTCGTGTGAGGAGGCTTCAGAATTGAAGGACACATAAGCGATCACGGGTCGTTCTAATTGTGGCTTCTCTAATGCTACTTCTGCTGCGACAGTCTCTCTGAATGTCATCTATGCATATACACACACAAACACACACACACATACACACACACGCACACACTCACACGCGACTCTGTTCCAGACATTAGAGCAATCCAGTCTTTATCCGTCGAAGTCTAGTCCAATAAATATTGCCATTCCGCTAATTCTATTTATAAGCTTGGCGATTCTTAGGACTAGAGACGCTGGTCAAGTGACCGCTACCCAATAATGTCGGCTAGAATGAAAGTGATTGAATGGAAGTCGGACATACACATAAAAAAGAAAGTAATAATAATAATAATAATAATAATAATAATAATAATAATAATAATAGGTTAACATAATATTAAGTAAATATAAGTAAGTGATTATACGTTTAGAAATATTATGTTTTAGTTATATTTTAATTAATATACCTGTGTGGATGTACGTTTGCCTGCAACATAAGATCCGAAACTACTTAAATTTGAGAAAAATAGCAGCATTGAGTCACAGGGGTTGCAGGGGAGTAAGCACACTAGTAGTAGTAGCAGCAGCAGTAGTAGTAGTAGTAGTAGTAGTAGTAGTAGTAATTCGACGAACTTTTTTTGAGTTTGTGATCTGGGGTCCATTACTACTCCGAGATCTCCTACAAGTTTAGCCTGTGGCCGCAAGGCACCCAGTTACCGTGTGTGGCCAAGTGGAGACACTGTAGGAGTCTTGATCATGGGGAGGCTATGTACTGACAGAGAGGACTTATGAATAGCTGCTCCCTTTTCACCGTAAGGTTAAACAGCGATGTTAGCTAAGCGAGAAGGCATGCAAGTATGAACGTAACACTAATGCACGCATCACAATGGACGCATCACACCCCCTGCCGGATTAAGAATCCAAACACACACACTTATATATTAAACTAATATATAAGTGTGTTGTATATATATATATGGATGCATATATATTAAATATAACTCAATATGTATATATTAAATATATATGCATACATATGCATGCATATATGCACACACACTGATATATTAGTTTAGAAATTAGCAGCCATATCTGTATACCAGTTTGACAAGTGAGTTCTTGCGGTTTATAACATTTAAATTCATATGAATATATCTCGGCTAAACCCAACTATTATAGCAGGAAACAAGCACCATCAGAATCAACACACTTTCGCACACGCAAAATAAGTCTATTTATGCCAGTAATGTAAAAATCTTGCGTTTTGATGACAATGAAGTCGCCAAAGGCGTTTTTGATATAGCTAAGGTTTTTAATGCATTTTTAACGCGAGATGCTTGAAAATATGATAGTCGGTATGTAAAACATCTAGACAGTATGGCAGACGCAGAAGAGTTTCGTAATCCAATTTGTTCAACATTTACAGGGTCAGTTTAGCAACATGCGCTCGGACATTGTTGTAGAGGAAAATTGGGTTGGAGGAGGCCCCGTGAAGTAGGTACCTGAGTGTACAATATCCCACATAAAACGCGACTATCTTTGCTAATATATATTTATATATATATATATATATATATATATTAAATATGTGTATATATATATATATATATATATATATATATATATGAAATAAAATGGAGGTAGAAAGGACCTGGATACTCAACGTTTTGCCCGATTTATGCGGGCTTCTTCAAGAGGGATGGTCATTGACGAGAGAGTCGGAGGATTGGGGCTATATATTATGATGGGGGAGAGCAACGTGTTTTCCTTATGTAAATTAGATGTCATATATACATATATATACATTCTATGATAGAAAATAAATTATAGTAAACTAGTGTGGTGGATTACGTCTAAAAGTTAAAATATCGTAGAGATTAAAAACAATTGTGTTTGGAAATATAGCGGTGATAGATTATATAAATAAAATGACACGAGATTACGAAAGAATTTTTTTTTAAATTAGAAATAATTGAATTGGGATAAAATAGTGTAGTAACTTACAAGATGGTGTCTAAAAATAAGAATAGGAGGTGATAAAATGGAGTCTAAAAATAGATAATGATAAAATAAAATACAGTAAATAAGTAAAATAAAAATAATAAAATTAAGTGAAATTACGATTTTTTTTATCGGGTTTAACCGGTGTCTAAGTTGTTCTCTTTAATAATTATTTTCGACAGAAAGGGAGCAACGTGGAAAAAACCTTTTCTTTGCTTAATTATATTGCTGGAATGGGAGATTATAGCCGACTCAATTAAACGTCGTGTGGATCTGTTATGTATGTGTTTAAGGAAAGTTGCTTTGTTAAAATCAAAATGGTGGTTGTTCTCCAAATATGGCGTTGAGTGTATTGTTGTTTTTTACATCTCTTTTGTGTTCATATATTCTTTTATTTAAATTACGTTGAGTTTCTCCTACGTATATTCTTCCACAATCAAGGCAGGGTGTGGAATATATTCCGGCTTTGGTGTTAATGTTGGTATTAGTCATAATTTTACGTGTTAGATCCCTAACTGTTAAAGAGTTTAGTTTTGTTATTTGAATGCCTGTCTTATTTATGTTCTTATAGATTGTGTCGTTGTTTTTATTAGTTGGTAATGTTAATTGCCTGTTGTGTGTCTGGCTATTTAAGAAATGGTCTCGGTTTCGGTTATGGTAAATTTTTAGTGCTTTTCTTTTTGTATTTGCCAAAAAATGTTGAGGGTATTGCAAGTTCATGAATAAAATTCATGATATAAAAAAATCGTAATTTCACTTAATTTTATTATTTTTATTTTACTTATTTACTGTATTTTATTTTATCATTATCTATTTTTAGACTCCATTTTATCACCTCCTATTCTTATTTTTAGACACCATCTTTTAAGTTACTACGCTATTTTATCCCAATTCAATTATTTCTAATTTAAAAAAAAAGATTCTTTCGTAATCTCGTGTCATTTTATTTACTTAATCTATCACCGTTATATTTCCAGACGCATTTTTTTAAATCTCTACGATATTTTAACTTTTAGACGTAATCCACCACACTAGTTTACTATAATTTGTTTTCTATCATAAAATGTATATATATGTATATATGACATCTAATTTACATAAGGAAAACACGTTGCTCTCCCCCATCATTATATATAGCCCCAATCCTCCGACTCTCTCGTCAATGACCATCCCTCTTGAAGAAGCCCGCATAAATCGGGCAAAACGTTGAGTATCCAGGTCCTTCCACCTCCATTTTATTTCATATCGTCGGATTTAATCCAGCTCAACAATCATATATATATATATATATATATATATATATATATATATATATATAAAGTCTTTATTATTTAGATAACTTGGTGGCAGTCGCTAAATGCGTGCACAATATTATAATTAAACTAGATACATTTCCATTAATCTCTTTCACATCATCTGCTACTTTACTTTTAATAAAATATTACAATTTATATTTTTCTGTCTATATCAGCATTAAATAAATATTTTTATTTGCAATAAATATTAATTCCATCAAAAAATTACAAAGATAACCTATTGTACAACTAATTAAAATTTAGATCCAGTTCTAAAAACAAGTACTTATAGAATTATCAGCTCCAAATATTAGAATCTTCGAAGTTATTTTTTGGTCAGAAAGTGTAAGACATTTCGCAAAAGTTTAAAACTGTATAGTAAACAGTATTATATATATTGAATGTTTAAATGCAATACTCGTGTTGTTGTTTTTAAATAATATTAAAATAACAACAACAAAATGTAGTTATAAATCTGTTATAAAATATGCATTGTAAAACTGTATGCAAATTTTATGTGATATATATATATATACAATGTAATGTTTTTTATGTTGTTAAACATTTATATTTTACAATGATGAATTTTTAGAAAAAAAACGATATAATATGCATGAAATCAGTTTAAAAACGAAATATGCATATGTCGGCGTAACAAAGTATAATTGTGACTTATCTTGTATATAATATTTGGATAGCAGGCATTCCACTCTGGACCAAATTGCCGTTGATTTGCATTAAAAGATGCGACATAGAAATGACATCTAAACTATCACCCACAATATTATGTAACTTTTGAGCGCCGTTACATACACGGTCAGTCGTGATAGGGAAATGGTAGCTTCCATCCGTGGAGAACCACCATCCCAATTGCAACATTATAAGAGGAAGAAGTCCTTACTTTTCTATCTATTTATTAAGTCCTACCACTGCTGCCAGTTCTTATCACGTACGATTCTGCAATATTGCTATTACAGTTTGATTACACCCTCCGTAACTTCAAGATTATATACACAGACATAACATATACCTTTCTGATTTCCGCATCAAAATTATTAACTTGTTTACAACAATGTTCCGGCTTTTTCGATTGGCCCAAACCGGACATTCTCATATTCCAGAATGAAACGAATTACTACATTAACGAGAACTTTTAAAATTTTACAAACATGGCGTCCCCTCTCACAGTATACACTAACGCTAAAACGACCAATCATTCAGAAACAGACATTAACGTATTGCTTACCTAATTGCTGTAGACCCATGCTAGGAGTAACAAATGAAAGAAGCCACAAGTAGTGTAAAGAGTATAAAATATAATATGTATTTATCATAAAGAATACAGGAGGCACTAAAGTGATATGAGAGGAACGTGTTCGTAGCATGCGGTTAAAAATGATGTGAACGTCTCCCATTAGTCTCTGAAACAAGTGGTATTCATAGGACTGGTTGATTCCACTTAGTTCTCAAATAGGGGTGATTTGTACACCACAACACACCCTCGCGAGCTTTTCATTCCCCTGGGATGATCGTATAGCTCTTTGTCCTAGGGTAGATCTCTATCGGGTCGGTCATTTTCCTTCTCCTGGAGGACCGGCGTTGTCCGGCTGCTTGTGATGTTATCAAGTCGAGCGTATCATACATCTTGTCCATTACTTCTTGTTCAGCAGGAGTTTGTCTTTCGTCATCAGTTATATGTTCTTGAATTTGGTTTAAATACTTCTTGCGCGTAAATTTTGGACCTTCGATAATGTAGAACATCACCTTTTCTGGAATTCTTAGTTACCACATCGTACTATTATTTTTGTCTACCTGGAAAAATACCTTTTCACCAGGTAAATACCTATTTTTAGGAACTGTAGTATTTGGCGGTTTCACCTATTTTGGCAAAGGTTTCTCGAAGACCGTCCTAATTTTTATCACGAACATTAACTCTGTCGGCGTCATCTTAGATGGAGTGTTTTCATTTGGCGTAATTTGGTAAACTTGTAAAAACTGTTGTAGCGCCTTTTCTGAGGCGCTTCCTTTAGCCTTCTTCAGTGTTCTATTCAGCGTGTCTAGAAACTTCTCTGCCTAACCGTTCGATCGGGGATGATAGGTTGGCGTCGTTATGTGGTTAATCTGGAAATCCTCATAGAGGCTTTTAAAAACTGCTGAAGTGAATTGTGTGCCATTGATGTTAAAAAATAAATTAAATAAAAAATTTAAAATGACCGATCTTTTACGACAGTCATGATTACTCGGTATAAAATTTACCTGTGAAAATGAAACTATAACTGTGAACCAATCACGATACATTGAAAAAGTTCTGCTCAAGTTCTGAATGCAAGATTGCAAACCGAGTAAAACTCTCGTCGAAATGGACATAAATAAAAAATATAGAGACCGAAACAAAATCCATAAATAATCGATTATATAGAGAAATGGTTGGAAGTCCCATCTATTTAATGACCGCAACTAGGCCTGACATATGTTACACTGTAACAAAGCTACATCAAAACTTATCGAGACCGACAATTAAGGACCTTAATTGTGCAAAACAAATCCTTCGTTATCTAAAAGGAACCAAGGAACAATCTTTAATATTTAAAAAGTCTACATATCATCTAAATTTAGAAGGATTTTCAGATTCAGATTGGGGTAACTCTGAAGATAGAAAAAGTATAACTGGGTATTGTTTCAGACTGTCAAAGACTGGACCTATGATCTCTTGGAAAAAAAGCAACAAATTGTTGCTTTTTACTTGTGAAGCAGAATTTGTGGCTATTACTAATTCCGCGCAGGAGGCAATTTTTCTGAACACCCTTCTAAAATCTATTTTAAAACCTGATCTAAGTAAAAAAAAAACCTATAGTAATTCATTGTGACAATCAGAGCAGTATCTTATTAGCAAATAATTATATGATTCATCAAAGGTCGAAGGATATTGATATCATATATCATTTTATAAGGGATGAAATAAGTAAAAAGATCTATTACTCTTACTTATGTGACGTCTGCGAATAATATAGCCGACATTTTTACTAAACCTATAAAAAGAATAAAATTTAAACGTTTTGTAACTGAACTTTTTGGAATCTAATTATGAATAAATCTCTTTTCAGAAACCCAAAAAGAGAAGCATGAACAGTCGAAATCACACCAAAAAAAAAGTTCTCTCCAAACTCTACAACAAATGCGTTAATAAATCATGTTTTCCGGACTGTTGGAAAACTGCTTCTGTGCTACTAGTATCTAAGAATTCTGGCGAAAGAACTAACCCATCAAATTATCGCCCCATTAGCTTCCTCCCACTTTTCGCCAAAATATTTGAGACCATGATTAACCATGCTCTAGTCCGTCACCTTACAGATGCTAAACTTCTGACTGACAAATAATATGGATTTAGACAAGCCCGTTCCACAGCAGACATCCTCACTGTAATCTCTGAACGTATATACCATTCACTGAACAAAGCGAGGTAGGGCAGAGCGGTAGCTCTAGATATATCTAAGGCTTTTGCCAGGGTATGGCATGAGAGTCTCCCCAGGAAAATTAGATCATACGGTATCACTGGTAGAATACTTAATATAATTAAATCCTTCTTAGATAAGAGAAAAATCCAGGTTGTTCTCGACGGTCTTACATCTAAACAATATGATATAAATGCGGGAGTGCCTCAGGGGTCTATCTTGGGACCTCTATTGTTCCTAATATTTATTAATGACCTCCCCGACATAACTGCCTCTGAGATGGGTATATATGCTGATGATACCACGCTCTATAACAGGCATGACAGGAAAACAAATGAACACATAAGTAAAGAAATAGCAAAAACACTAGAGGATGACCTCCAATCTGTAGTGGAATGGGGACAAAAATGGATGGCCACAGCAAGACTAAACTCGTTTCCTTCAATAATTACAAGGAACCTTCTCTGCAACCAATAGCATTGTCCAGTGATTCCCTGTCTGAGATTACATCTTTCAACCTGCTTGGCCTAACGTTCACAGGAAACATGAGTTAGAACAATTGCATTGAAAAATTGCCAGGGCCGCTGCGAAGAAGGTAGGCCCTCTCTACCGTGCTAGAAAACTACTTACACCTTGAAGTATCCTGTACCTCTATAAGACCACCATTCGCCCATGTATAGAGTATTGCTGTCACATTTGAGCTGGTGCATCTGCTGCTAGTCTCTCGCTCCTAGACAAGGTTCAAAGGGAGTCGCCAACTGATAGGCCCTGAATTGGCATCTAAGCTTCAGCCTCTGTCCCATCGACGAAACGTTGCATCCCTCTGCCTGTTCTACAAATATTTTAGTAGTGAATGCTCTGACGAACTGGAGACACTTGTGCCCCGACGACGTAGACACACTCGACAAACCCGAAAGACAGCTAAATCCCACGCCCACCCAGTAGAGATCCCTAGATGTAAAAGATATTTCTACTCCAGTAGTTTCTTCCCTAGAACCGCTAGACTCTAAAATTCCATTCCAGGTCCCTGCTTCCCCAACTGTACTGACATGCAAAAGTCCAAGTGTAACGTGAACCAACATCTTGCTGCCCAAATCCCAACATAGTACCCCAGTAGTTGCTGCCCCTGATAGTAGCCCCCTACACCAAAGTGGCAATGTGCCTTGTTTGGGGTGAAAATGTAATTAAAAAATATCCTTTTGGTCGTCAAATGCTGTCTTCCAATGGCTGTCTTTAGAGTGAATTCATTGCCCGAATATTCGTCATTCAGTTGTTGTCATCAATTATTGTAGATTGATCCATTAAGTTCTTGAATCGTCCACGTCAGCCAGTTGTTATAGAAACCACAAGTAGTGTAAAGTGTATAAAATATAATATGTATTTATTATAAAGAATGCAGGAGCTACTAAAGTGGTATGAGAGAAACGTGTTCGTGGAATGCGGTTAAACATAATATGAATGTTTCCATTTAGTCTCTGAAACCAGTGGTATTCATAGGACTAGTTGATTCAACTTAGTTCTCAAATAGGGGTGATTTGTACCCCAAAACACTAATACACCGCCACAGACAATCATAGGTAAAAAAAACTTGCATAAATACGATCGAGATTTCTTACATCGATTATCTACACTTCTGTCGCCATTCCTAGACACACTAGCGAGCGCTGGAAAAGAAACTGTTAACCGCTCATAAGCAGTAACTACTGATATCCTTATTTTATGGAACTAACGTGCGCAAGTAACATAATTCACAAACAATTAAAATTGATTTATTTACACAAAAGAAACGAAATGGGTAAAGCCTTTAAGCTGTCGATTAAAAATTCACGGCTTTAAAATTCTTAATAAATTTTCATTCATTAACGGACTACTATGACCAAATCACCTCTAAAAATAATTGTACTCGCCCATAAAACTTAAACATTGAATCAAAAATCGAAATTTATTTTTATTATGACAATTTGCTAAGAATTTTAAAGTCAGGACTTTATATTCAACAGTTAAACGGCTTCTGAGGAGTCATGAAATAACTATATAAAAACTTTTAAAATTGCTTTGTTTACAATAAATAAACGAACTAGACAAAACCTTTAAACTGTCAAATAACAATTCACAGTTTAAAATTCTTAGCAAATTCTTATTTAATTAAAATATTGACAGTTTTGGGAGGTTTACATTCCTTGGCCTTCGGGCCAAGATCACATAATTCTTTTTTATTACTTCTTCGTCGTGTTATTTGATCAATAGTGTCGTGTTATTTATTTCTTACATGTTCAGTGAAGTTCATTGAAGTAAGCATGGACAAACAAAGAATTAATCATTATATTTCATTTATTAAGAAAGATAACGAATTAGTAATTCATTTTTACTAAAATAATAACCGGGAAAATAATTTTTTTCAGGTAATAATAAAAATAAAGTTAGTTTCATATTATTTTCAAGTTTCCAATTCGATGTTTAAGTCTGTTGGACGCAGACAATTATTTTTAGCAGTGATTTGGTCAGGGTATTTCGATATTGACATTTACCAGTACCGCCCCAACCCTTTTAATGAGAACCTTCCATGAAGAAAAACATGGGTACTTGTGCTTTTTTTCTTGCCACCGTGCTGGGATGATAGCGCTATCATTTTGAAAGCCTTTACATGGGGAGGAGAGAGTGTTTGGTAACTATTCTGAGCTTCCACCTTACAATTTTATAAAAAAAGATATCATGAAGCTTACATTTGAATGAAATATTGAAAAACAGCGAGATGGCAAAAGTACACAACTACCGACATGAGAGGGGTCAGAGTTTGGTAACTATTAGCTTCTTTCACCTAACAATGTCATAACAAAAAAAAAACGATATCGTGAAGCTTGAATTCAACCTGAATATATTATTTAAAAACTACTGACGCATCAGTATCGCTCCCATGCCCTCAAATAATAAAAATTCTGCCATGGAACAAATACATGGGTACTTGTGCTCTTCTGTTCCCGTCTTGTAATAATAATCTTATTATTTTGAAAACCATTCTTTACATGGGGAGCGGAGGATGTTTGGTAACTATTCTGTGCTTCCACCTAAAAATTTCGTAATAAAAAAGATATTGTGAGGCCTGAATTTAACTTGAATAAAATATATATAAAAATAGCAAGGTGGAAAAGGTGCACAACAATTAAAGCATTATATCCACCTCCAATTTTTCGTTACAATTACGACTTTTACCTTTCGCTATTTACTAGTACTGTAGAAGGTTAGATTACGCGCACACGTAAAAATTTTTTGGCGGGGTAAATTTTTACATTACATCCACTTTCGCATTTTTCGTTACAATGACCATGTGTAGATTTTTTTCTATCCTGATTACGAAAATCTCATTCTAAATTTTGCGCAGACAAGTGCTTCTTGAGATATAAACATATGTAATTTGCATGGTAATTACATGCTTGCCAGATTTGTACTCGTACGCGCGATGCAAAAATCCACTTCTCTCTTATTGACACTGTCACCAACCATATCAATTGCGAGTAGAAATGCTGCCTAATATTTTCACGGTAAAATTTGGGGGATTTACTTATCTACCACTTTCCACAAAAAGGGGGTGCTCTGCTCCGATATACGTTCTTTACGTGAAGCTATTGGGGATGTCTAGTCCAAGGAGAGGTGGGTCTGTCTCTTCCGCTCTTTACAAAGTGTGTTTCTCTCAATCTAGTCAGTTCATATACAGTGAAAATCCCTAAATTATATAAAAAATATGTTTATACTTTATATTCTTATTCTAATAAACTATTTTTTCTAATTTCATTATTGCATACTAATTTACACATTCCCTTATTGACTTTTTCAGATTCAAACAATACCTGCAAGTAATCAACAACCCTAGTTTACTTTTTTTGCAAGGGGGAGGCTTTCAACGGCCATCGCCGGTTAACGGGTCCTGCTAGTTATATAAATATTTATTTTACATCAGATACAAGCACGTGACATTAAACGATGCTGCAATAAATTATAAAAAAGTAGGTTTTTTTTTAATATTTTACAAATCCGTTTCTATATGCTGAATATAAAATATAAATAAATATTTTTATAAAATTAAACGTAATAAAATATTAGTAGTAGCATTTGGATGTTTCATATACTACAAATGAGAATGAAGGTTTTCTTCCGTTGCATAATTCGAAGAGAATTCGAATAGCCAAGCAATTAATGCGAATTGCACATTTATTCTTACAAAATCTAGAAAAAAGAAAAGCAAATGTGTATTCAAAATGAAATATTTATATTCTGGGATGAAAATTAGAGATGATTAATTCAGGAAGCCGGCTAATTTTATTTATTCGTACAAAAGTAAACTAATCAAGATAATTAGCAATCGTTTCAGCCGTTCAATGCCCATTATAATCGATGATAAATCGATACAAAACCTAAATAAAATATTTATTTAACTAGAAATGTAAAAATACAAGTTATTATAACGATTATACTCATCATTATGATAATATTAATAATAAATATAAGTGTACGATAATATAATTTACTACTACTAATAACAATACTAATAAAAGGGTCTGATGATTGTCATATCACTGGGGCTGAGAGGAGGCACGAGCTTTCACTCTCCTATAATGCAGTCCCAAAGCATACTTTACTATAAAGCCGTTGAGAATCTCGTCCTCTCTTGACTCTCTCGTCTGGCTTAATCCTCAAGCCTTGCGGATCTGTTTTATTGGCAGGAGAGGTGCATGAAATGGAGAAGCTGGCGCCTAAAAGTCAGTAGTCTTGATATATGGTGATCGAAAGTCAGGCACAATCGACCATCTAGGCGAAGCAGAAGTCATGAAATGTCAAACCAAAGTATGGAGAATAAAGGTATGAATGAGACTGAAACTCAAACTGAAAAGCACAAGAACCCGGTAGTCATCCTGCAACTGCTAGAATGAAGTGTAGTGAACACATTAGGTCATTAAGAATTGCTTTTTATTGTGATACATAATGTAAAGCCGATCAGGTGGTAAAAACAACTTTTGTTCAGAGAATCAAGAATAGAGAACGTTTTAATCAACAGAAAAGCGTCTGTTTTAACAGGCAAAAGCGATACGGAAAAATAGATGGGTATACCTACTTAATTCGGCTATATAAAAAGAGCATGTGAACGCAGAAGTAATGGGGATTACGCGGCAAACGAATGAGACGTGCAGATTAATAAGAAAAGGACAGAGAATCAAGTTGATGTTGTATTTGAACCGGCAAGAAAGGGAGCGGAAGCAAAATACGATGTAATCGGTAATGAGAATGAAACGGATGATGAAGTGCTAGGAGAAAATGAAGAAGGCGAAGGGATTGTTGAAAAAAATGAAAGAGATTATAGTGAAAGGAAAAAAAAATTGAACGAATCATATTTAAATAACAAGACAGAAGAAACTCTAAAGGTCCAGGTAAACAAATAAAGAAATGAAGTATTTGAACTGCATGATTATTATAGAGGTAAATAATCTGATAGTATCAGGCAGTGTTTGGGCGACAGAAAATTACGGTCGAAAAGAGGTGGGCACCAGAAATGTAATGAACCAATGTGGAAACAATTACAATTAAGTGTAAAAATATTTTAATGAAACATGCAGAGTGAAGACAAGGAGAATAACAAAGTAGAAAGTCGTAGCAAATGTAAAGAGAAGCGGGGAGAAAATTTAACAGTTTAGAACATTGTTTGGTTTAGACCAGGAAAGTTCTACGAAGATCTTAATAAAATCCTAAATAGCTTTAATGAAACACCAAATTCAGAAGAATGTACGAAAGTTGAAGTGATGTTTGGAGTGTTAAAAGGGAACGTAAAGAAGTGTTTGGTAGTTAAAAGATTTTAAGTAGAAATTAAGTTCAAGCAAACCCAAAACTTAGGGAAAGTTAACAATAGGAACGTTTAAAAACAATGTATGAAAATGTCATATTTGAGAGCTGTCGGACCAATTTCCCTCAGAGATATAAATTCTTATCAACACGTATCTCACATTGACAGAACTTTGACAGGAGATGTAATTCCTGTATAGGGCACGCTTGTGCTCTACCAGAAGCATACATCAAAGGATACTGTGATCGATAACTATCAGTCCATCACCTGCGTTCCATTGACGTAGAAACTTTTGATTGGCATTTTGACAGATGGGATTTACCAATATCAGAAACATCAAACTATGTTACTTTAGAAAAATTGATGTAGGCGAGGTAGTAGAGAGATCAAAGATTTAATACTTATTGATATGACAATACTTTTATATAATTCATATTTAAAAAAACTATCAATGTCATGAAATGATTACATAAATGATCTGGATTCACATAGCTAGATTAATAAATGAAAATATTTGGAATAGCATTGATTATGCAAGATTTCTTGGTTAGGGGTATGAAACAACGGAAGATGTCATTGACATTAACGGGGAAAGATCTTCCGGAAGTTCATGTCAAGAGAGGGCTTTTTCAGGGCAACAGCCTGTCCGCGTCGTTGTTTGTTTTGGGTATGATAACTTTATCATTTACAAAAGTTAAATTCTCGTTATGAATGGTGAGAACAGGAGTACCAGGAAAGCCATATATTATTTATGGACGACATAAAGTTGCATAAATAGAATGAAGACCAGTTGAGTATGATTAAACAGACTATTCATATGATCAGTAATAGCATAAGTAAATGTGCATAAAATGTGTGGTGCTGAAATTAAATAAGTGAAAAATTGTTGAAAGTTAAAGAATTAAGCTTTTAAATGGGGAAATGATAAAATATGTTGAGGACGTGGAATACACCTATTTAGTAACTGTGGAATTAGAGAAAAAACAAAATAAGCTGACATTAAAAGAAATAATAAGAGTAAAATAAGATGAAAGACTATGGTTGGCCTTTAGGTCTCAAATGAATGTGAAAAGCAAAATCTCTGCGATAAACACAAGGACAATATTCATATTCTGATATGAGGGTATTATTCAATGGAAAGAACACGAGCTGAATCATATGGATGGGAAGAGAAGGAAAATAATGAATATGAATGGAACTTTTCACCCAAAGAGTGATGTTGTGTATATATATATATATATATATATATATATATATATATATATATATATATGAGTGGTGTTGTATATATATATGAGGATTAATAAGTTTATAATTATGCGTAAAATAAGAAAATAATCCTAATAGTTACATCTCCAACTGAAAAGAAAAGCTTATCAATGGTGTACTAGAATTAGGAAAATTGCTAGTGAGCAAAGTAGTATCGAGCAAAGAATTAAAGGCAAAAAATAAACTAAAAGTGAGTGAGAAAAACTTTGAGAAATGATGTATGGCAAATCTTATAGGGATTTACCAGAAAATAAAAAAAATAGTGATAGTTGTCAACATGTGACTTGATGGTTAGTACGGAAACATTAATATGTGCCACACACAAACAAGCAATCGTCCAGGACAAATTATGTCAAGTATTACATTCGTAAAACGGCTTAAATTTCTCTCTGTTGGCTGTGTCGGGGAAAGGTGAAAATGTAAATAGTTGTAAGTAAGCTCAAAAAGATTACCAGAGCCGTCTTGACAATATTGAACGAAAATTTTTAGTAATTTAAGTTCTAGTATTTAAGAAAAGCGTGTTAGAATGCAGTCAACAATTGCATGATCATGTTCGAGAAGAGATGTCTGTGAGAGAAATTATTGTGTAATATGAATGTACAATATGACAATTTGAGTGAAGCAATGAAACCAGTATTAATCTTGTTAGAAAAAAAGTGTGAAAACAATAAATAAACAAGTATATTACTACAAGCTGATGGTAATGTGAAGTGTTAAAAGATGTCGAAAATACCAAAATTTGAATAGGAAAATGAGACTATTGGGGGAGAAGTTAGAAGTTGTACTTATTGTGATTAAAACTATGGGAAGAGTGACAAAAGAGTTGAACAATTTGACTTTGAAAATAAAGATAATTTTGATCCGTTGAAATTTTGATGTAGTTCAGAAGACTGCCTTGTTGGGAACTGCCAAAATCTGCCGAAAAGCACTGGGAACCTGAAAAAGAAGATACTTATAGTCTATGATTATTTGTTATGATCCTCCTATAAGCTTAATTCGGAAATAACAACAGCGAGACATAAAATGTGAAAATAGAAATACTACTATCCCTACTAATACAACTACTATTGCTACTATTACTACTATTACTACTAATACTTCTACAACAACAACTACTACTAATAATAATATTAATAGTCCTAAAATAACGCATAAAATAAAGCAATGGGCCGTACATTAAAATAAACTTAACATATTATAAACGTGATCGACACAAAGAGACAACTTGCACCCTATAAGGAATCTATGGAAGTTATCTACTTAATTTGATTCAATGAAACCCAAAATTGCAGACGAAGCATTTTCAGAAAATATAATCATCAAGTCTAATTGAATTAACCGGTTATATAAGGAGAGTAAGAGGCCTTACAATAAAAATTATTGGATATAATTATGCACAGGATAAAAATTACTATAAAAAGCACGTTCAATGTGATTACATAGTTCACCGAGGAAAATTAATCTACAGAATTGGAAGGCATACATACACACAGAACAAATAAACTACTGAAGGATCATATACTATTACTAAGACAAATAATATATACAGAGAATAATAGATTTCTCTCATAAACGTAATTCAAGCAATTGACTAGTGTTTGCCTGGGCCATACCTGTAATTAAAAGATTAAACATATAAATACATTTAAAAAGTGGATATACTATACCCGAAATTCCCCAATAAAGAAAGTACCAATAAAAAAGTTGAAGATACATCACACACAATTACATAATAAAAATCTGTTCGCGATGAAGATTAAAGTAAAACCCAAGGTAATTTACTTCCAATCAAGCGAAATTACGTAATACGATAGAAATTAGAATAGATAGCAGATATTGCAGTAACTGCTGCATGTCAGTATTTCTATAATCATTTGAATTTCCGGTAAAGTTTACTTCTTTCGATATTATGTTCTCATAATGAAATTTGATACTACAGTATTTTAGCGCCTTAATAATTAGCAAAGTTTAGTAAAACTCTGCCATCAGCGTAAAATGAACCAATAATGTTTTGTTCAACAGTGCCATACATTAAGGTCGCATTAGGTCAGGAAATTATTCTCAGCAAAGGGTGGTTTATATTGTCTTGGACAATCTTACGCAAAACCGGCTACAAAACTACTATCGTCTCATACTACGCTGTGTTTTATGTGTCTTTTTATTTTCGGTTAGTAGCAAAATCTCATCTCATATGACCGGAATTAAGTGAAGTGGATTTTCTATAATTTCATTGTCTTTCTTTAGTCAGCAAAATGTCGTAGATTTTTTGTTCAAACTCACACTCATTTAAAACGTTTGCCGATAAATAGCTGTTCCTATTCTGATATGATACCTTTGCTTCTCTCACCATTAATGCCTCTTATAAAAGTCTAAGAAAAAAATCAGTAATCAACATATTCAGTTTCTTAAACCTGCACATATTTTCTTCTATACGAAGGTATATAGGCAATATACGCACACAGACGCAAAAGAGCGCCTAACAATAAGTTGTGTAAAAAAAAGAAAATAAATGTAAAAATAATGAACGGAAAACACGGGATTCTTCCAACTTTTCCGTCTCCAATGACTCATCCTTTTTCGGAACAGCTAAAGGTGAGTCAGACGAAGGTGGATCCTCCCCAGGAAAAAAAACAACTCTTTACGACTCTAAACAAATGACTCATTCGTTTAAGCACGCGAGAAAGAAACGACGGATAACGACAGAGTAAGAGGGACAAACTAAACATACAAAACAAGAGAGAGGCAATAAAAAGAGAAGAACAAAAAAGGAGATAGCGATGTATGACGATGTATAGATATAAAGGGTGTGTCGAATAGAAGGAATTTCCGATGGTCGAATGCATGCAACACATGAATAACATTTATAACCTCGTCAATTATAACAACCAGTGTCGTCATAATAGCGATTTGTTGTACCACAACAGTAAACCTTATTATAAAAACAAACGTGTACACACACACAGACATACACACACAGACATGTATATATATATATATATATATATATATATATATATATATATATATATATGTATATATAGTGGCAAGGTTACTCGGCTTTACTGGATTTAAAGTGTAGGGCAGCATCATATAATATATTACTATTAAAGAGAGTTTTATTTTATAGCAACATTAATCTTGTCAGCTAGATATTTGGCCGCTTGAGCTATTCAGAAATATATCAAGAGCAATAGAGTTGGGGATAGAGAGCGAAAAAATAGTAAGCGATAAAAATAAAGTTTGTTAGACAAGCGCAGCCACGATTGGTTCATCTACTTCAGCATTGCATTTCACCAACCTTCTAGCTGAAGACAACAGAATTTCTAAATCCAAATCATCGACCCTGAAAGGAAATCGCAGTTACCATTTTTCAGGATCAGCAACCATTCATACAAACACACAAACTATCAAATAAACTGGTATTCATGCAAAAAGCTTACACGAAGCTGCCAAATAATCATTTAAGGCGCCACTCGGTCGTAAGGTAATATTCAAGCTTTAAACTCCCCATATATGCCGTAAATATATCATCGGCAAAGGCAATAATTTCTGTTTGTTCAATTTGCGCTGTATCAGATATTTCTCATTTTGTCAGTAGTTGGTAAATTGCAAACACTCCTCATTGTTAGCCGAAAAAGTAAAACATGATAAGTCTTTTCACGCGATTTCAACTTTTTAATCAATTCAGCCACTACTCCAGTCCCATCAGAATAAGGGATGATATTTAAGTTGAAAAGCTGTCCATTTCAGGACGACATATTTTTTCTAAGTTAATCTCAACGAAGTCAGTTTTACTTTGAACAAGTAATCAGTCGTCTCCCAACTGCCTATCAGTTAATACATTTAAAAAAAAGGTTTAAAAACAATTGTTTCTTTGCTTTGTAAAAATCAATTTCCATCTTTCAATTTAGTCTTTCCATTTGCTTCACTATACTATATGGTAATTACATTAAACTACAACAGTTTACATCTGCTGCGATGGCAGCTACGATACTTTTTTTCAATCTTTTCTCAGTCGCTAGTTACACATGTTCGAATAAAACCTTTAAGAAAATTTAAAAATTGCGGATGACAATTGCAACAAATAAATCAGTGTCGAGAAAAACTAAATAAATGTAAGTAATATGTATTTTTCGAAATAAATTGATTCAATGATCTCAGCAAACCCAAATAAATTTAATCTTTATGTATTACAAGGAGGACCCGTTTCTCGGCGTTGCCCGAGGAGTTATGAAAGAATGTTAAGTGTAGAAAATATTAAAAAAATATTTTGAATTGCGAAGTACATGTGTATCAGTGGTGCCTGCTGTTAATTTGGAACAACGCCATAATAGATTAGTTTAGTGAACACCCTCCTCACAAAAGGAACCAAATTAAACTATGATTATCTGGTGCATCATCATGCGTGACACGTGAATTAGAAACTGGATAAACGCATGAGGAAATTTAGAGAGAAATATTTAATACACATTTTATGTAATGAATAATTGAAATCAAATTAATTAGGTATTTATTAATTAGAGAAAATGTAAATATGATAAATAGTGATTGTATTAATGTAACAGATTCGTGTGTACCACCAATTTTTATTAAACTGTTAGGTGCAAGTACAGAATACTAAAAACAGCGCCTCCATCCCATGGTAAGATGTGGATGTTTTGGTCTGAATAATCCGCGTTTATTCATTATCTGATTTTCCACGGTCGGGCCCGTACCGAATATATATATATATATATATATATATATATATATATATATATATATATATATATATATATATATATATATGTATATATATATATATATATATATATATATATATATATATATATATATACCATTCAGTACGGACCCGACCATGGAAGATCAGTTAATGAATAAACGTGAATTTATAAGACCAAAACATCCAAACTTGATCGCCCCTTCGGGGCTTGTGGCACAGTTGATAGAGACGTTGAATCTCTACGGTTTCAGGTGAGAACTGTCTGAAGATAGTGGTCTCAATCCTACCCAAAGTGGGCTAGAGGCTTACTTGGGCAAAACGTGATGAGACGACAACAAATATGGATGGCAGTAATTGCAGTTAGAAGATTCCGAGTTCTTATGCCGTCGCGGTTACCACCTGATGAAAGACAGAGGAATAGTTGGCCGAAACGTCGTGAAACAACAACTAAGAAATATGAGGATAATAGTTCGCAATAAATAAATTAATTAATAATACTCATCTCAATAACGAATTCCAAATAAGGTAATATATATTGGTCACTTCTTGTTATTAAAAAGAAAGAAAATACTCAAATTGAGAACTGAACCATAACCTTAAGACAGTGAGTCAAGTACGATAACCATTATACCGGCTTTCCACGTTTAAAAAATTGTTTTCAAACATCGTGAAATAGTTGACAAACAGGTAAAAATCTGATGATCCCAAGTAATAATTTTTCAATGTTGACCCTTTAGCAGCTTTTTTTTTCCGGATGAAAACCAATTAAATGTTTTTCGTGTGTCTGCAGACTTTATATATTAAATTTTAAAACTCTCAATCAAAAATTTACTGAACATGTAGGTTGACAATTGGTCTCTCACACACATTTTCATTTTTATAGATAGATAGATTTCTGCGAAGACGGAAGTCTATAATGTGATAAGTACGAAATGAAACCTTGATGAATAAACTAAAAGAAATGCACGTTAACCCACATTTCCGTGAAAAATTCTCTATTTTTAAACACCTAATATTTTATATTTATTATTAGAATTCTTTTGAGATAAGTAATTTATATATTTGTTTATCTGCAGTTTAGTAACTCCATCTTCTAGTTCTAATTTTTTTCATAAAAGTTCGTCCAAGTATTCCTATGGACTCAGCATTTCTATTCCGTCGATGTTTACGAACTGATAAGTTTGTAATCTTCGACGGAATAGAAATGCTGAGTCTCTTTACTTTATCCGCAGTAATTACTGTCTTCCTTCGTTGTTGCTATCTTATCACGGCTTTGGGTAGAATTGAAAGCGTTATCTTCAGGCAATGTTCATCTGGAGGACCAGATAAAAACAAAAACACCTGGATATATAAGACCCAAAAATCCAACCTTGATCGCTTTTTGGGACCCATGGCGGACTGGATTAAGACGTATAATCTCTACGGTTTTTAGTGAGCATTGTCTGACTATGGCGATTTCAATCTCATCCAGAGGCCTTAGGGGCAAATTACGATGAGATGACAAAAACTATGGAAGGCAGTAATTACTAAGGATAAAGTTCAGAGAGTATTCCTATCCCGTATCGATTTACCAGCTGACGAATTCCAGATGAATACTTGGTCGAAACGTTTTGAAACAACAACTAGAAGATGAGAATAATAGTTCGCAAATAAATATCTAATATGTACTGATCTTCAATCGAATAATGTGAATCTTACTTAAAATAGATTTTAGATTATACATTTATGTTATTATTTAAGTAATTCATTTCACATATGCTTATTGAATGTATTTATGCAAATATGTTAAATACATCACTTTAAAAGAACATTCTTTTGCCTCGTCTACGTCCTTATCAAAAGTGGCTATTACATTTTTCTAGAAATAAGTATGATGCGAGAAACAGAGTGGTCAATGCCTTTATCTTCCTACTGTGTAGACGTTGGGGACTACTCTTTGGTTACGGATGACATTTGCACGTGGGCTGGCTGAGTCATTAGTGGTCGCCGCAGGTGCTTCCGGCGTGGGCGAATTTTGTGTGATATTTGCGATCTTTAACCGGCAATCTGAATTAGAATAACTACATAGAAGATCTGCTGAAAATAATAGGGATTCCCTCCTCTACTCTAGTAGATTTTCTACATCTGCAACAATCATATATATTAGAAGAGATAAAAGGATAATGAGGGAGTAATATAAAAGGTGAAAGACACAAACACGCACACACGCTAAATAGTGACGCAAAAAAGTAAGTCTGCACTTGTCATTTTTACAAAAACCGCAAATTTAAGCTAAATTGAATGTAACTGTTTAGACAACCCATACGTTATTGGATTCGCCTTTTATTCCTGTATAATTCTACCTGTTCATATTTGACTTTTAATTAAAATATCCTAGGGTTCCCATCAATTAAAAAAAAACACTTCAAATCGATAAAGCAAAAAAAAAAACTCCGCACAACGGAAAATTGTTATTTAAATGTAAATTTAAAACATTGCAACACAAATACAGCATTACCCCAATGCACTAGCTAATATGTATTAGGATAGTTTTTCTGAAATTTGACAACCTGCAATCTTTTTAGCATTCCTTGAATTAGTCTGCGGCAATATTCCGTTGAAAATGCACCACAATTTCTTTAATTTTTGTTCAAAGGTCTTGCAGAATTGAAATTTTATCATTGCGTAACTGTCGCTTAATACAAAACCATGCGTTTTCGATAGGGTTGAGGTCTGGAAATCGTGCAGGCCAATCCAAACACAGAATATCATGCTCTTCAAAGAACCTCTTGACATTGCCAGCAGTGTGAAGGGGAGCATTGTCCTGTATGAAGATAGGATTATGATCCAATTTTCGGCCAAAGTAGAGTTGAAAATGCTCAGTCACCATATTAATACACTTGGTCGAATTAAGTATTGAAACTGTGCACCTAGAATTAATTTTTTCATGTGTACTTCGACGGACGTACTGCCTAACATCACTCCCTTGTTTATTAAACTTGGTCTCCTCGCAAAAATCACTTTCGACTAAAACGAAGAGTCATGATCTTCATTGCATTTTACGATGTTCGGACAGCGCTTTCTGTTCTTTACATAAATCATTGACTTGCGTTTTGGAACACATCATCGCAAATTAAGTTCCTTCAATCTGTTCGTAACTGTAGAAAGATGACACTTTTTGACAAGACTGTTGTTGGATTTTGGGAACCCTTTCAAATCTGTTTTTGAGGCTACAGATCTTGATAGCATTGTCTTCTCTGTAAGAAGTAATTCTAGGCCGAACATATGCAAGCGCATAACGAAAACTGCCGGTGTTTTTGTGTTTTTGCATAGTCATTCGTACCGTTTTCTCAACACATTTCAATCTGCGGTCGATTTCTCGATTAAAGGTTGAGATTAATGAGCTCCTTACGACTACTGAGAGAAAGTTGAGGAATATGGACTAAATGTTACGTCGTATAACCTGGAACAGCACACTTCGAAACGTACCTAACCCTTACATTTACATTTTTTAATTAGTCACTAACCCAAAAACATATTTGATCTTTTCGTAACCTTGTAGATATTAATCTCAAATCTATACCCCATACTCATGCATACTTCCTTTAAAAACGTAACAACATCTTCCAATCTAAATCCTATTCTGAGAAGTGTAACTTCAAAGCTGATACTAACTTTGATACTAACTCTATTAATCCTAACTATCAATGCGGGGGAATAGAAATACCTGACTTCGAACCCCCTCTCGGTGCTGATGCACCCGTAGATCTGATCATATCATCCATCTAGAAGAAGGAAAACTCCGATTTGTAAACGTGTGCTACTGACCTCATACGTCTTGGGAACAAAAGACCTCCTCAGTCCTGGACGACAACCTCCCTAGAGCTTGAGAAAATCACCGGTTTGCAAACGTAAACTTCTTAAAGCGTAGATAAGTTCTACCTATCGCCCAGCTTCCATACTCCTTCTTTGTTTATTAGATAAGAGCAGAGGTGCAGCTGCAGGAACTCATTAGAGACGCGCAGTGATTAGCCTTGTTTCCTGACTAGAGCAATTGATGCCGTCCTCCACATTTGCCTCATTCCCTTTTCCTATACCTGGGCATCTTGGGGTGCTTGTTTACCATATATGCTAACACGATTGAACTAGGTCGTTCCTGTCGGACGGGTTTGACGGTACCGGTTTGACAGTTGCTGATTCCTGTTTCCGACTGATAGTTCAGGTGCCTCAACTCTTCGGTAGCGCTTAGAGCGGCTGCTCTATAATCAGTTGTATAATAGCGGGATGTTTGCTGTTCCATGTCGGGCATGGAAAGGGATCCTGTACTCATCTCTGGTGGGCATTCCCGAGGCCGCATTCCTGTAGCTAGGGAGCCAGCTGATGATCTACTCTTATTGCATGATGGTTATGCACATCCATTTACCCTAGCACCTCACCTTAGATCTGAAACTATGAAATAAAATGAAATGACAGCTCAATCCGAGAAAACGGTCAAACATGACACACACTCAAAGAAATCGCCTCCTCCCTTGAGGCTTGTATATACGAGGACTTAGAACTTACTTAGATGATGTAGAATCATTTCTCCTAGCAAACTCCCCAGCTATCCTAGCATTAAGTGAAACTAACTTGCAATCCTCCATCCCATCTAACATCTTTAACAAGTCTAGTTATCTTCCATTTTGTCGTAAGGACACTGACAGACGCATGCACGGATTTGAAGCCTATATTCGTAATACCCTCCCCATGTCTAGCGAATCTAAACTAGAATTAGCTGACCAGCCCTTTATGTGCTTTAAACTAACTTTACAACATAGCGTTAGCTACCTGTATTTTCTTTATAGCTTTTCATCAACCCAGGACTGTACTATAATCACTCGTGTCTCTGACAGCAGAGTTGTAGCACTCTTCCTTGATATTAGCGTACAAATGCATGTATTTGGTGATTTTAACACCCACCACAAAAATCGGCTTGGCTTCTCAAACTACACTGGCACAGTTGGTAGCATCATCCATAACTTTGCTATATCCCATTCCTTGACACAGACAGTAACATTTCCGACCCGTCTCCCAGATCACCAGGATCAGCAAGCCTCGCATTTGAACCTATTTCTTACAACAGTTCCTGAGAACTGGGAAACAAATGTTCATTGCCCACTCGGGAATGTTGATTATGCTGTGGTAATGGTAGACATTACTCTAAACTCTCCACCCCAAGATGAAGAACCATTGCTCAAAGCGATAAGGATGACTTTGTTGTTACTGATATTCATAAATGACTTACCTGATAAAATTGTCTCTGAGATGGGTATATTTGCCGACGAAACAACGCTGTATAGCAGGCACGTGGGTAAAACTAATGAGCACATAACTAAGGTAATGGCGGAAACTCTAGAGGAAGACTTTTAGTCTGTAGTGGAATGAGTCCAAAAATGGATAGTAACGTTTAACGCTTCAGAGACAAAGCTCGTTTCCTTTAATAATTGCATGAAACCTTATTAACCATCAATAGCTATCGCTAAAGTTACATTACCTGAAAGTACTTCGTTCAAGCTTCTTGGCTTAACGTTCATGGAAAACATGAGTTCGAATAAGTACATCATCATTGCCAAGGCTGCTGCGAAGAAGGTGGGGGTCTCTCTACTGTGCTAGAAAGTTACTTACTGAAAGTATCCTGTACCTTTACAAAGCCACCGTACGCCCATGTACGGAGGACTGCTGTCATATTTGGTCTGGTGCATCTGCTATATATCTCTAGCTCCTGGACAGGGTCCAAAAGAGAGTCGCCAACCTGATAATTCCCGCACTGTCATTTGAGTTTCAGCCCCTGTCCCATCGACGAAATGTTGCATCCTTCTACCTGTTTTACAAGTTTTTTCAATGGTGGATGCTCTCCCATACACAGTAGAGATCCGTAGACGTAGGAAAGCCTTTTACTCTAATAGCTTCTTCCCCAGAATTGCAGGACTTTGGAATTCTCTTCCGGTTTTCTGCTTCGCCAACTGTACTGCCATGCAGAAGTTCAAGTGTAATGTGAACAGATATCACTAAACTCCCTAGGATATTTCAACATAAAGTCAAATATGAACAAGTAAATTTATAGAGGAATAAAAGGCAAATTAAATCAGACATAGTTTTCTAAATAGCTTCATTAAAGTAAGCTTAAATTTGCGGTTTTTGAAAGAATGACAAGCACGAACGTTCTTTTTGGCGCCTATGTATACGCACACACAGGACTGAAACTGAAATTATATAGACGAAAAGCTTATTTATAAATAGTGTGTGTGCGTATGTTTGTGTATGTGTATGTGTGTGCCTCTATTAACCTTTCAAGGATCTTAGGCAAATGACGTCACAGATCGTGTCTGTTCTTATCCCCGGTTGATAACATTAAAGACACATTAGACTCAGTCGAACCTTGCATTAAGTTCACCTATGAAACAGAAAACAATAATTCATTACCTTTCTAGACACACTTATTATAAAATCCAATAATAACTATCCTTCGAAGTTTATCACAAAACAACACACAAAAATGATTACATACATTTCTACTCACACAATGTTAAAATAAAAACAGGTATGGTAATTGGTTTCTTCATACGTGGATTCAGAATTTGAAGTCCAGACGAGGAGTTCAAATACCTCACAAGCACTTTGAAAACCTTGCAATACCTCACATATGTCATATTAAATGCTAAGCGAAAAGCCACACACATATTTTTCAGGATAAATAAATTAGAATCATTTACACCAGACATTTCTCTCATAAATAGACATCTTTTTTACCTACACACACCAATAATACAATAATATGCAACACACTAAACATACTAGAAATTCCAATCACACAAACCACATCACAGACTATGGGAGAAATATTTAAAACAACAAAACATCTCCCAAATAAAAAAAACAGTTTCCAATGGAGGTATACACACACATCCTTGCCAAAATTGCCAACTTAGATAGGTTGGTGAAACCCAACGTAAATTAGAAATAAGATTCAATGAATATTAAGAATATATAAGAAATAGCAATTCTCTAACTGTATTATTCTCTCATTCATTGCGGCATAACTATACCTTTGACTTTAAACAAACAAAAATAGTCAAATCTCTTTCACATAAACCGCACCGAATACTTCTTGAATTAGCGCTTATCGCAAATTCAAGCATATTAAACAACGGGGAGGTTTCTATAATGTAGCGCCCTAAATAAGTAAACTTCTATTAAATGAACACAATTTAATTGTAGACACAGGTCAACCTTCTTACACCATAAAACCACCTCCTCTAATAATTAATACATATAATCTCAATCAATAAATTAAATAACAAAAAAAAATTGGATTTCAGTTACACAACTAGATGTGGATTTTAACAGACATATTCTTTTAGAAAGAATATTAACTGAGTTATATTTAAAAAATAGATTACTGGCTATATGACGTTATTAAGAATCTCCCTCTCTTTAACAACGCCCTTCTCTTTTGAATTTTCGGCGTCTTTTTCCGTCGCTGAAGCGGAACAGCGTCACCTTTTTCAAAAGAAAAGTTTCAAATATTTGTACTGGCGTTTTTGCTTTCTTAATTTCATGCATGCAGACGAAGTCTCGAAATAAAGACGAAACGATGATGAACACATAACGCGGTTTGTTCCTTTTTATTTTTTTATTTAATCGGAATACTATTTCCATTATTCCCATCATTTACATATATATATATATATATATATATATATATATATATATATATATATATATATATATATATATATATATATATGTGTGTGTGTGTGTGGGGGGTGCCTTCTCAACGTGTTAATCGACATGCTTCACAATTATACACAATCTACAAAATTTGCACAAGTAGAATTGAGTGTAGTAGTTAAATTAAATATACTAATCTCACAAGAGACCATAAAATAGATAATTAATTAATTAAAGTAAGTTTACGTTTATAAATTTGCGGAATACAATAAGTAGTACATTTCAATTATCTTTTTAGAAAATGCGCGTTTAATCTTATTGTCAATGCGACAAATATCCCAGTCACACACACACACACGCATATATATATATATGTGTGTGTGTGTGTGTGTGTGTGTATATATATATATATAAATGTAAATTTGGTTCGTTCCAAACGAATAAAACCATATTTCTACGTTACCAATTTATTTGAAATTTTTAGACAACCCATCTTTAAAGTCGAGGTATGTTTTTATGTTATTAAAATAAATTTACCTCGCGAATTATTAAAATATTAAATATAATAAATATATTTTTTAACCGTTACTGCGAATCTGTTCTGTTGATAAAACTGAACTTCCGGTTCGATTCATTTCACAGCCACGAATTGACGAAAGATTTCATTTTCTGTTAACTCGATAAGTAAATATATATATATATATATATATATATATATATATATATATTTCATTTGTTTATCTTCCAAATTTTTTAATTTACACATCTTTTCTTTATTATAAAAGGCAAAAAAAAATTGTCGCTTGCTGTGCTAAAACAAAGTTTTTTTGTTTTTATTTTTCTAATTTCAAAATGTGTTGCACCATTATTGTGATGTTTAATTTGCAGTACATTTCAATTTAACTTTTATTATAAAAAGTTTGAGTTTATGATTTGTTTCCTGCAAAAAAAAAACCCTCTCTGAAAAAAAAAAAAACAGGCAAAACTAGCTGATAAAATATGTAAGCCTTCTGGGGAGCTAACCGCTTCAATATAATTCCAGAAACATAGTGAGAAAACACGGAACATTTTATATATTGAATATACTATATTTATATTTTTTTTATTGTAGGATTCTCCTGATCTCGCGGGTTTTTTTAAATCTCAGTTGACAACATTGCATCACTAAAAAAAACACAAAATGAATGCCGACGCTCAAAGTGTATACACATTTTGACTCCTCCCTTTACTTAAAAAATAACCAAAAATCAGGAAATTAACGAATTTTAATGAAAATTGCAGTATTTTTCAAATAATGATCGCAGAATATAATGAACTAATTATTTTTACTTAACTCTTAGTGAAAATGTTTTATTTTGTTTAAACAAAAAATACCTTTACTAAAGTTATGGTTTTCAGTAGTAAATAAAAAACGCAAGAATTTATTTTTGCTTTTTTTAAAGCATCGTAATTTGTAACAATAAAAAATAATTTTTACATTAACATTATGAAAAAAGCCCCTAAAGTCCGTATTAATGAATTCGATATAACTCGAAGAAAAATGAATTCTAGCATAATATTCAGGAAATTAAAGATTCAATTAGATTCCTATTTCAATCACCTAAATTATTTAGGGTGAAATGAGTTTAGGAATTTATAGCCAAACCTAAATTTTTTTTTGGTAAATATCCAGATACGCTACTACAGAACACCGACCACTCTAATCTGTTTTTTTTTGGGGGGGGATGTGATTTATATTTTTCGTGTTTTTATTCAATGTAACATTCAGCTCGAAAAACATACAGTGTTTACCGATGTATTGGAAAATTCAAGATGGCGTCTGATTCTCTCTTTAACACGGTAAGTTTGGGAAAAGGTGTTATAAATAAAAACCCAGATAAGATACTGTTAAAAACTCGCTCAATATATATTACCGTGACATAGGTTGACATATATTCGGCGGGTTTTTAATAGTATTGTGTAGAGTTTTTTTTTTATTTATAACACCTTTTCCCAAACTTACCGTGTTAAAGAGAGAATCAGACGCCATCTTGAATTTTCCAATACATCGGTAAACACTGTATGTTTTTCGAGCTGAATAAATATGTTACATTGAATAAAAACACGAAAAATATATCCAGTTTGGTAGAAAAGTAACTTATCTTGCCTTTGATAACATTTATTTGTTATATATTTGTTTTTTGACAACTTTTTCGAATCTATGTGTACAGTAATACAAACCCACTATTTTCTCCCGGATTTTTGATAAAATTTTCCATGCGTGCGTCTCACGTTTGGATATAACAAAAAAGTTTTTGTAGATTTCGGTGTGCTGAAAACGAATCTGCAAACTGTTTCCGTCGCAAAATATAGTTTTTATGATATGAAGAAATTACTTTTTCGAAAAGTAGGCGATCACTTTTCCATGTAAATTTACTTTAAAATAAGCACCCACTTAGCATCATTTGTTTATCTTATTTTTTTAATTTTTAAAAGCTTTCCTTGCGAAACCTACCTAAAATAAATTTGTCTAATTCTTAATTTCTTATTTTATTGGGGGAGGGGGAGTAAATATGAAGAATTACTCCACCCTCGAAAATTCCTTTACAATTACCACTCTTCTAGGTTTTCGGGGTCGCTGAAAACGAAAATAACGTTTATAATTAAGGCAAACGATTAGTTTCCGAGATATGAAGAAATGTTAGTTTAAAAAAGTGGAGGATCACTTTTCCATAATAATTTAACGTAAAATGATCACCCACTTTGTGGCCACGATTTTTTTTGGGGGGGGGGACTTTCTTTCTACCCTTGGAAAATCCTTTAAAATTACCTGTTTAAATTGCAAAATGCAAAAGAAATCAAACAAAAAAACTTTTTTGCCAAGAAACACACAGAAAAATAAAAAAATAATAGCATCCATTTTTTTCTATCGAATTCATTTGCTGTTTTTATTGAAAACTATTTTCTCCGGATTTTTTAAAAAATATTCCATTTTCGTATATAACAAAAAAAATTTTTTGTAGATTTCGATGTGCTAAAAATGAATCTGCAAACCGTTTCCGTCGTAAAAAAATAGTTTTTATGATATGAAGAAATTACTTTTTCGAAAAGTAGGCGATCACTTTTCCATGTAAATTTAACTTAAAATAAGCACCCACTTTCTAGCCACCTGAGAGAGGGTGAGACTTTTCCCATGTTTATTGGCTAAACAGCTTTCGCTTATGCTCGCGCGTAGCATAAACGAAGGCTACGGCTGTGAAATGGAAAATAGTCCCAGAGTTCAGGGGTTATTACCATGCAAAAAAATCAAACAAAAACCTTTTTAGCCAAGAAACACACAGAAAAATGCCCCTCTCTCAGGTGGTCAGAAAGTGGGTGCTCATTCTAAGTTAAATTTACATTGGAAAGTGATCACCTACTTTTCGAAAAAGTAATTTCTTCATATCATGAAAACTTTCTTTTTGCGACGGAAACGGTTTGCAGATTCGTTTTTAGTACCCCGAAATCTACAATAAAATATTTCGTTATATACGAACATGAGACGGGCCTTAAAGTAAAATAATACCGGATTTTTGGAGTATATTTGTCATTTAGTTGTACAAATATCCTCAAACCAGGTAATCACTAAAAGGGACTCTTAAAAGTCGTCACTTGTATCGAGCAAAAGTTTAAAACCACTGATTATATGTCAGCCTACGTCACAGTAACATATATTGAGTGAGTTCCTAACAGTATTTTGTATAGTTTTTTTAGTTTAAACTCATTTTCCCAAAATATACCCAAACTTAATGTGTCTGGTACAGTCTGCCGCCATTTGTATTTTTCAAATATACCGATAACCACTGCATATTTTTAAACCGATTAAACATTATACATTACATAAAAACACTATAATCTTATCCAGTTAGGTAGAGCATTTACTTTTCTTGCCTTTGATTACATTTATTTGTTATATATTTATTTTTTGACAACTTTGTATCTGTGTTTAGTAATACAAACCCTTTTCATTTAATGTAACGTTTAGTCGGCTCGAAAAACTGTATTTGAAAGATACAAATGGTGGCGGACACTGTGGATTACGTTAAGTTTGAGAAAGTGAGTTAAAACAAAAAAAACTATACAAAATACTGTCACAGACCCACCGATTATGCCAGCCTATGTCATGGTAACATATATTCGGTGGGTTTTTGACACTGTATTGTATAGTTTTTAGTTTTCAACTTACTTTCCCAAACTTAACTTAATCAACAGAGTCTGCAACCATTTCTGTTTTTCGAGCCGATTAAACATTTTACATTACATTAAAACACTAAACAATTATCCAGTTAGGTAGAAATATAACTTACCTTACCTTTCATTTATTTGTTTTTGACAACTTTTTCGAATCTGTGTATAGTAACCTCCCCCCCATCACTCAAATATCAATTACTAACTCACATGTTTGTATACAGAAAAAGAAAAACATTTAGCGTTTCAACATTTTTGCTACGTTCAGCGTTATCCACTGATTGTTGGTCGAGCCCAAGCCATGATTGACGGTAAATGCCGAAGATCAGGATCCATTTCTGCAAGAGTAACATTTTTTTTCATTTTCGCTTTTTTTTGGGGGGGAGTGGATTGCTGTACTAAGAATATAAGAAACATGCATTTTCTCATTTTATTAGAATTTTCCATTACACCAAATTGAGCCACAGCAACGCGTGGCAGGGTACAGCTAGCATATATATATATATACATATATATATATATATATATATATATATATATATATATATATATATATAAAAGAACAACAACAAGAAAAAAAAACAAGAACCAGAACAAGAACAAAAAGATTGTATAGAAAGTGAACTATTGCAGAATATAGGGTGATGAAGTAATGAAGCTTAGTACTGGAAAACAATTCTTAACTAGCAGAACCCGTGGAAATTCCGCGACAATTTTAAACATCATTTACATAATCCAACATTAGAATGCCCTAATCATTGTAATATTAGTTCCGACCAGACCGTGAATTAAAAAATAAATATTTTCGTAAACAAATATGGATAACTGCTTGAGGTATATTATTACAAGAAATAGAACTAAGACACTGGCTAACGATAAAAAAACATTAGTATTTTGATCTGCACCGATCAGACACTGGCTGATGATAACTAATTTATTATTGTAAACTGCATCGACGATAACACTTGCCGGCTATAATAAACTTGTACCCACCATACATTAACTGGCGAGAAATAACTTATTAGTATTTTGATTTACCCTCACCATATACTGTTTACGATAAATAACTTATTAGCATTGTGATCTTCAGCCACCAGACAGTTGCTTGCGATAAATAACTTATTACTATTTTCATCTGCACCAGTCACACACCAGGTCACGATAAATAACTTATTAGCATTGAGATCTGCATCCACCAGACACGGGCTGGCGATAAAAAAAAACATTAGTATTTTGATCTGCATCGACCAGACACTGGCTGGTGATAACACATTGTTACTATTTTGATCTGCACTCTGGCTAGTGATAACAAACTTATTAATATTGTTTCATGACACAAGCTAGCAAGACATAATTTATTAATTAATTTTTATTATTTTTTATTATTAATCATAATAATAATTTATTATTATAATTTATAAGTATCGTAACCTGCACAAGCCAGACACAGACTAACTATGAATAACTCATTTATATTGTGATCTGCACTAACAGTTACTGGCTGCAATTTGGAATATTCAATTTCATTTTAAGGGATGCTTAGGATGATTACGGTCAAATCAAATCAGCGTATTAATATACAGATTCTTCAATTGATTAAAATTATATATGACTCTACTCGTACCGCCTGTGGTACAATGAGAAATTCTCTTTTGTCGATCTGGAGCTTACCGCATTAATAAACCTTTTGCCTGACTGTGCTCGTGCGAGATGGGAATGAAAGGCGTTATTGAAACAAAAAACAAACATTGAAGCTTCAGTAACTGTCATGAATCAGATATTTCAAAATGTCAGCGCATATGGACCGGGCTTAAACTTTACAGTTGTTCATGTAACCGAGTGCACAATGGCAGAGGGCAAACCTGGCTGCTGTCGTCAGAAATGATTAACAATGACAATATTTCAGTGGCTTTGTTTTTTTAGCGTGTATGCATGTCTATCTCCTTTTGTTTCGTTCTTCTTTTTTTTTGTTATCAATCACTTTCTCTTTCTTTTAAAGGATAAAATATTGTATTAAACTGTTGAAGCTTCGCCTCCGTTACCCGCGGATGTAAAACAGTTAGGTCGGGGCTGCGAACGAGACGGCTCGTGTGCCTCAGGCACCCTCAGCTCTTTGAGCCGTGGTGGTCTCGAATTTAACATGTTTCTAAAATGTTAAAGTAAAAAACAAATTATGTTTTTTTAAATAAAAATTGTCTTTGTTACTTTTTTTATAAACGGTCAATTTCAGCAAACGACCTCAATAATGCCGATGAAGTTCGGCCATTAATGAGGATAACCCTATTGCCCGTAATGAGGCCGACCAAAAATACCGGAAACAAGATCCACCAGCAAATGAATCCGGCGTCAATTCAACTGTAGCCGACGTCAGAACAACCCCTTATATTAACCCCTTAGTCTGCAGAATACGTGTATATCGTTAGTTCCCCCAAGGAGCTGGTTGTCGTTCCCAGGATGTAACACTGTTCAAGATACTTATTCAGGATCCAGAGAGACAAAGTAGTCTTCTTGTTATTTGGAGTGAATTTATTTTTATTAAGTTCTTGTATTTGGAACTGAACTCGAAATCTGCAGGTAGTGTTAATTCTAGTACGACTTTTATTGGCTATGTGTCAAGTATAACAACCTATGATGTTGTTTTAAGCTTTACAGACCTAATGCGCGAAACGTGTGAATACGGGAAATAACAATTGGCATCCCCAACTTTTATTCATCACGCACCAAATCTTGTTCAACGACAAAATCTGAGTCATTATTTCCACGAGCTGTCAGTTGCTGATAAGATGGCGTTAATATTAATTATTGTACAGCTGCTCAGCCAAACAGGGGTGGAGTGGCGTTAACTCCGAGGTGTGAAATACGATCAGTGGCTGAAAACAGTGGGTGGAATATCGTTGGTGATAATCTCACTGACAAAACCTGCCGCACGTACAGAATCAAATAGAAAGTACCAATCAATCCGCGCGTATTGCGATAGTAATGTTAGTGTGACGGACCACGAATTGATTTGCAGATAAAGAGAACTTCTTATAGACATGTGTGATTGCATCTTTAAAACTGGTGTGTGAAATGTTTCAGTGACAGACAAACAAAAATTCGATTGCATATTTAGTATGACTGCGCTACTGACAAACCTGGAAGTGTTTGAAATAAGATACATCCATTCAATTTTGACTCTCCAGTGAATTAATTTTTTTTTTTTTTTTTTTTTTATTACATTTTCACCCCAAACAAGGCAAATTGCCACTTTGGTGTAGGGGGCTACTATCAGGGGCAACAACTACTGGGGTACTATGTAGGGATTTGGGCAGCAAGGTGTCGGTTCATGTTACACTTGAACTTCTGCACGTCAGTACTGTTGGGGAAGCAGGGACCTGGAATGGAATTCCAGAGTCTTGCGGTTCTGGGGAAGAAACTATTGGAGTAAAAAGATCTTTTACATCTAGGGACCTCTACAGTGTGGGGGTGGGATCTAGTAGCCTGTCGGGTTTGTCGAGGGTGCTCGCGTCGTGGGGGCACAAGTGATTGCAGTTCATCAGAGCATTCACCACTAAAATACTTGTAGAACAGGCAGAGGGATGCAACATTTCGTCGATGGGACAGAGGCTGAAGCTTAGATGCCAGTTCAGGGCCTATCAGATTTGCGACTCTCTTTTGAACCTTGTCAAGGAGCGAGAGACTAGTAGCAGATGCACCAGCCCAGATGTGGCAGCAATACTCCATACATGGGCGAATGGTGGCCTTATAGAGGTACAGGATACTTTCGGGTGTTAGTAGTTTTCTAGCACGGTAGAGAGAGCCCACCTTTCTTGCAGCGGCCCTGGCAATGCCTTCAATGTAATTGTTCCAACTCATGTTTCCTGTGAACGTTAGGCCAAGGAGTTTGAAAGATGGACTCTCAGATAAAGAGTCGTTGGCCATTGCTATTGGTGGTAGAGAGGGTTTCTTGTAATTATTGAATGAAACTAGTTTAGTCTTGGCAGCATTGAACGCGACCAACCACTTTTGTCCCCATTCCACTACAGATTGGAGGTCTTCCTCTAGTGTTTCTGCCATTTCTTTAGAAATGTGTTCATTCGTCTTCCTGTCGTGTCTGCCATAGAGTGTAGTGTCATCAGCATATATACCCATCTCAGAGGCAATGTTGTCGGGGAGGTCATTTATGAATATCAGGAACAATAGAGGTCCAAGGATAGAACCCTGGGGCACTCCCGCATTTATATCATATTGTTTAGATGTGCGACCGTCGAGGACTACCTGGATTTTTCTCTTATCTAAGAAGGATTTAATTATGTTAAGTATTCTACCAGTGATACCGTATGATCTGATTTTACTGAGGAGACCCTCATGCCATACCCTGTCAAAAGCCTTAGATATATCTAGAGCTACCGCTCTGCCTTCCCCCGCTTTGTCCAGTGATTGGTATATACGTTCAGAGATCACGGTGAGGATGTCTGCTGTGGAACGGGCTTGTCTCTGAAATTGAATCATAAATAACTGACAAACTTACAGGATGACCGATCAAGAAATCAATCCACTGGGTCACCAACCAACTGTTCGAAATACTAACCGACCTAGCAGATGTCCGACTTAGTAAGTAAGCAACCAACGAAACTATGCAGTGGTCTACAAACTAAACCACCTGAAAATTAATTGACCTACTGATCAAAATATTAAGGGACTGACCAACCATTTTAACTACGGAATCGCCAACCAATCTTTTAATCTATAAAGTAACCGACAAATCGATCCGCCCCTCAACCAACCGACTTTCCGTGTAACAAAGCTACTGGGTGACCAACACATCTTGTTATCCAGTTATCAAACCAACCAACCTGTGAAGGACGTGTATGATATATCGACCGACTTACAAGACTAAGACTTTTTTGAGCTTTTTACCAACTGTTTATACCTTCTCTTTAAATTTATTTATCTAATGTATTTTAATTACATATGCGTATCAATTGTCTTTAACTCTTTACTTCCATGCGAGCCGTTTGTAGTTAGAACTCGACTCGAAAAACGAATAGCCTAGGCTAGAATACTGAACAGGGGCGAGGATTTATATTTTTTCTACTATAGAAGACTTTATTTAAGTAGTATACTTAATATCTGCAATCACCGTACGCTTGTTTGTATTAAAGTGTCCTCCATGATATCCATACCAAACCACTGAACTTGGCTTATAATTTAACTATCACTATATTTGTAACTGCAATATACATAATCTTAGCTGTGATACTAGGGCTAATTTTCTGAGTAGATGCAACACTCTGTGCCTGACCTTAATGACTACAATTCCGAATCCCAATGGACTAGTTGTTCATATAACTGGGGTGAAAAAAAAACTAATAGCTAGCTACGAAATCTTAATATACATTTTACCTCCAAGATTGCATGCGAAAAAAAAATTCCCTCTTTCTTCAAACTAAACCTTACCTGTAACTCAAAAATCCTAATGGAAATCTATCTGTAAATGAATAACCCCTTTTCTCTTGAACGCTAACAATCTACTCCTTCCCACCTATCCGCCACTAAACTCCCACATTGCACCGCATTTGTAGTGGAATCGCTAACTTCCAGCCCCTAACCCTCACATGCAAACTGTTTTAATAGCCATCACTAAACATCTCTACATTTCTACCTCCAAGGCATGCATTACAGCTCATTCCTATCCAGTAAGGGATTTAACAGCCTAAACACTCAGAGGCAGGTATTTAACAGCCAAAGTACTCAGAAGCAAAGCGATATACATTACATAACTGTCTCCTCGAGAGTTTTGCAACGATTAATACGAAATTGAACCGACCCTCCTTGTTATGCAAAATGTCCCATGATTCTTACTTGAAAATACCTAAAACTTCAACTCTATTCGCACCTACTGCAAACCTCTAAAATATCTATTCACCTAATTACGCATGACTCAAAACTTGCTGTTTTATCCATACTATATTGCACTTACATCTTAACCCTCCTAGCATCTAAAATAGTCTGGGCACAACTCGTGGCTCAATTCTTAATACCTACTCATACTGTAACATTATCCTAGACCTAAGCTAACATAAATAAAAAAAATAAAAAGGGTAAGACTCAAACCACATTATCTCCTCCCTAACAAGCCTTTTTACAATCATAGATGCTTACACTGCATGAACTCCACTCACCTCCTTTATCCAATAACAATTAAATAGCAATGCCCCTAAATCACTTTGAGGAGTGTAACTAATCAGCAGAGATATAACCCCCACAAACTAACCCAGTAACACTAACTAACCAGTCGGGGTCGCAGAAATAGCTGGATTATAACCTAGGCGCGAAGAAAACCCTCTCAGTGCTGACGGACTCAGTAGGTCTTCCCAGATCATCCGTCTAGAAGGAAAATTCTGAAACTAAACCAAATGGAGGGAGGCCTCTTCAGTCTTGGATTACAACCTTCCTAGAGCTGGTGACTCAAACAAATTCACCGATTTGCAAACCTAAACTGCTTAAAGAGTAGATACGTTCTGTCTACAGAAACACCCAGCGGTAGATCTTGTTTCCTGGCTAGAGCAACGAACGCCGTTTTTCCCGATTCCCAGCACACCCAACCCATTAAACTGGACATTTGGGAGTGCTTGAGTATGATATATGCATGAGCAATTAGATTGGGTTGACCTTCTTCTAATCGGTTGAGGGTACCGGATTGACAGTTCCTGGCTGCTGTTCCCGACTGGTAGTACAGGATCCCTAACTCTTTGGTAGCGCTTAGAGCGGCTGCTCCATCAACAGTTGAATAATATTGGGTTGTTTGTAGTGCCATGACGCGCATAAAAGGGGACCCTGCACTCATCCCCGGTGGGCTTTCCTGAGGCCACAATCCTAGTTGATGGAGAAAGGTCAGCTGATGATCTACTTATGATGCATGTCTGATGCTCTGCATAACCTCTTGTTAAGCTCCCCCTTACCTAAACCGACACTCTTTAAAAAAATATGACGACAGTACAATCTAAAAATAAGCTTAAACCAGGCTTAGGGGCAAACAAATTCAACTCGCCTCCTCCCTTGAGGCTTGCATTCACAAATGTTGATGTTGAAGCATTTCTCTTAACAAATACCCGTGATATCTTAGCACTAAGTGAGACTAACCTACACTCCTCCATCCCCTCTAACCACTTTAACATGCCTGGGTATCTCCCACTCTGCCGTAAGGACTCTGGCAGACACATGCACGGGCTTGGAGTTTACATTCGTAATACCCCCCCTGACTAGAGAAACAAACCTAGAAACAGATCATCAAGCCATTATTTGCTTTAGACTAAACATGCAACACAATATTAGCTACTATTATTTTCTCTACCGCTCTCCCTCAACTCAGGACTGCACCATAATAAACAAAGTCTCTGACAGCATAGACACGGCACTGTCCCTCGACACTAGCGCACAAATGCATGTATTTGGTGACTTTAATGTCCACCACAAAAACTGGCTTGGATTCTCTACTTACACAGATGCAGCGGGCAGCACAACTCATAGCTTCACTATATGTCACTCCCTATCACAAATTGTTACGTTTCCAACCCGTTTCCCTGACCAGGAAGAACAACACGCATCACTTCTAGATCTGTTTTTGACCACAGTTCCCGATGACTGCATAACGAAGGCCCACAACCCACTCGGGAACGCTGATCATGCAGTGAAAATGGTTGAAATCGCCCTAAACTCTAGACCCAAAACTGAAGAGCCAGTGCTCAAAACAATGAGATATTATAAAAAGGCTAACTGGGTAGCCATCAGGGAACTAATCAGAGATGCCCCATGGAGAAATATTTTTTTCTCTCCCTGCTGAACAGTGTGCTAACGAGACCACTGAATGGTTCAAAACTGCAATCGAAGCGCATGTTCCCATGCGGAAATTTTATAGTAAGCCCCACTCTCCCCAATGGTTTACGTCGACTTGCGCAACTGCCATTGCCCAAAAGCAGCATGCATACCGTAGGTTTAACCGACATAAGTCCAGTTAAAACAGACTGAAGTTTATAGAAGCTAGAAATAACGTTAAGCAAGAAATAGCGACAGCTAAGAGAGAATTTACGCAAACCACTAAAAGGCGCATCGAAGCACAAAAACTAGGAACTCGAGACTTCTGGAAAATCTACAACAGTGTAGTAAATAATGGGCAATCAACAATTCCCCCACTAACCAACAATCATGAGGTTGTCTCCTCAGCAACCGACAAGGCTAACATGCTTGCCAGTCGGTTTGCCTCAAACTCCACACTGGACCCTTCCAACCACCCCCTACCTGACTTTCCTACTTCCCTATGCGGACAGATGTCACGCTAGACGATCTGAAAATCACCCCTGCTCAGGTGCATGCTATCATAAAAAACCTTGACACTTCAAAAGCATGTGGACCCGATCTTATCCAAGCTGTGCTATTAAAAAAGTGCTCAGCAACAAATGCCTTAATGAAGCTTACTTTCCGGGCTGTTGGAAAACTGCTTCTGTTTTACCAGTATTCAAGAATTCTGGCGAAAGGATTGACCCATCAAATTATCGCCCCATTAGCCTACTCCCACTTTTTGCCAAAATATTTGAGACCTTAATTAACCATGCTCTAGTCCATCATCTTACAGATGCTAAACTTCTGACTGACAAACAATATGGATTTTGACAAGCCCGTTCCACAGCAGACATCCTAACTGTAATCTCTGAACATATATACCATTCACTGGACAAAGCGGGGGAGGGCAGAGCGGTATCTCTAGATATATCTAAGGCTTTTGACAAGGTATGGCATGAGGGTCTCCTCAGAAAAATTAGATCATACGGTATCACTGGTAGAATACTTAACATAATTAAATCCTTCTTAGATAAGAGAAAAATCCAGGCTGTCCTCGACGGTCGGACATCTAAACAATATGATATAAATGCGGGGGTGCCCCAGGGTTCTATCCTTGGACCTCTATTGTTTCTGATATTCATAAATGACCTCTCCGACAAAATTGCCTCTGAGATGGATATATATGCTGATGACACTACACTCTATGGCAGGCACGACAGGAAGACGAATAAACACATTTCTAAAGAAATGGCAGAAACACTAGAGGAAGAACCCCCCAATCTGCGGTGGAATGGGGACAAAAGTGGCTGGTCGCGTTCAATGCTGCCAAGACTAAACTAGTGTCATTCAATAATTACTAGAAACCCTCTCTACCACCTATAGCAATGGTCAACGACTCTTTATCTGAGAATACATCTTTAAAACTCCTTGGCCTAACGTTCACAGGAAACATGAGTTGGAACAATTACATTGAAGGCATTGCCAGGGCCGCTGCAAGAAATGTGGGCTCTCTCTACCGTGCTAGACAACTACTAACACCCGAAAGTATCCTGTACCTCTATAAGGCCACCATTCGCCCATGTATGCAGTATTGCTGTCTCATCTGGGCTTGTGCATCTGCTACTAGTCTCTCGCTCCTTGACAAGGTTCAAAAGAGAGTCGCAAATCTGATAGGCCCTGAACTGGCGTCTAAGCTTCAGCCTCTGTCCCATCGACGAAATTTTGCATCCCTCTGCCTTTTCTACAAGTATTTTAGTGGTGAATGTTTTGACGAACTGCAATCACTTGTGCCCCCACGACGTGAGCACCCTCGACAAACCCGACAGGCTGCTAAATCCCACCCCCACACTGTAGAGATCCCTAGATGTAAAATATCTTTTTACTCCAATAGTTTCTTCCCCAGAACCGCTAGACTCTGGAATTCCATTCCAGGTCCCTGCTTCCCCAGCAGTACTGACGTGCAGAAGTTTAAGTGTAACGTGAACCGACATCTTGCTGCCCAACTCCCTACATAGTACCCCAGTAGTTGTTGCCTCGTATAGTAGCCCCCTACACCAAAGTGGCAATTTGCCTTGCTTGGGGTGAAAATGTAATTAAAAAAAGAAGACTTCCACTTACCGCGTTACAGAGGAACCCTGTGACCTATCAACTTACGTAACAACCGAAGTATCGAAGTAAAAGATACAGCTTAAATGTATAAACATCATTATATAATACATCTTTAATGAAAAAATATATTCATAGAAAAACAATGTCAAGTTCAAGTATATATATATCCGTGTAATGTTCTGTTTATATTTGATCTATTTTTATAAATCATATCTATAATTGGTTTGTGTTGCCTGGTCATGTGGGTTGGTTTAAAAATCCGAGGTATTTCATTAACATTTTCATCAGATCCGGGCGTTGTCAGTAATCAATTCTTATGGTTCTTATTTCTCCATGTTTAATGTCTAAGATTACAGAACTGTTTCCAGTGCTCCTGCTATAATTATAATACCAAGAATTTCCTATATCCCATTTGGAAAAGTGTAAATTTAGATTGTGAACAATTAGTTTTACACATATCATAAGTAATAGCAGTAAACTATTTCAAAAGGAATATAAAAGCGTACAAAGTTTAATTGGCAAGATAAGTTTACTTGGAATTGTGCAATCTAGGAGCAATTTGAAACAAGGAAAGAATTAACAACATTGCAAACAGGGCATTGATAAAATAGTCGAAATACTAAGGAAGCCAACTCATATAGCCACATAAACCCGTGGCAATGATTGTGTACAGTGAATAATGTTGTGTACACTCATGTAAAAATAAAAAAATGAACATACGGGAGGTCACTCGCATATTATAACAATGATTGTATATTGATCTAATGGTATTCGACAATGAAGCTACATCAAATGGAGGTCACTTGCATATTATAACAATGATTGTATATTATTTTAATGGTATTCGACAATGGAACTACATCAAAGAGATGCCACTGGCATATTATAACAATGATTGTATATTAATCTAATGGTATTCAACAACGAAGTTACATCCAAGGTCACTCGCATATTATAACAATGATTGTATATTAATCTAACGGTATTCAACAGCGAAGCTACATTCAAGGAAGGCCACTCGCATATTATAACAATGATTGTATATTATTCTAATTGTATTTGACAACGAAGCTACATCCAAGGGAGGTCACTTGCATATTATGACAATGATTGCATATTATTCTAATGGTATTCGTCAACGAAGCTACGTCCAAGGGAGGTAACTCGCATATTATAACAATGTATATAATTCTAATGGTATTCGACAACGAAGCTACACCCAAGGGAGGTCACTCGCATATTTTACAATGATTGTATATTAATCTAATGGTATTCAACAATGAAGCAACATCAAAGGGTGGTCACTTGCATATTATACCACTGATTGTATATTATTCTAATAGTATTCGGTAATGAAGCTGCATTAAAAGGAGGTCACTCGCATATTATAACAATGAGTGTATATTAATCTAATAGTATTCGACAACGAAGCTACATCCAAGGGAGGTCATGCCTGGCATGCCAAGCTTTAGAGAAACAAACGTCAATAGAAAATAAGGAGGATTTTATGCCTGGCATGTCTAGCTTTACAGAAACAAACGTCAATCGAAAATAAGGAGGAAGCCATGCCTGGCATGTCTAGCTTTAAAAAACAAACGTCACGCGAAAATAAGGAGGATGTCATTCCTGGCATGTCAAGCTTTAGAAAAACAAACGTCACTCGAAAATAAGGAGGATGTCATGCCTAGTATGTCAAACTTTAGAGAAACAAACGTCACTCGAAAATAAGGAGGAGGTCATGCCTGGTATGTCAAGCTTTAGAGAAACAAACGTCACTCGAAAATAATATATAATATGCATCTTGTTTGGTAGGAAATTACGCTATGTAATATGGTTACTTGGTCTTTTGGTATAGATCAAAGTGTAGTATCTGTTCTTAGAATTCAAGCGATCACATCTTTCGTCTTCCTTCCTCTAAACAGAAATAGAAGATTATATTGTTAGTAATACTATAAAGAAAATGGGCGTTTGTCTTTGTTTTTTGTAAACACAGCGATCGTTTCGTCTCATCGCTTAATATTTTTAAGCGTATTTTTGTACTTGACATTTTTGTTTGTCATTTTTCGTTTAACACTCATATTTTACTATTTTTGACCCGATAATAACTTTTGTATGATTTTCATAACGTGCAAGTTAATATTTTCGTTTGTATGATACTCGCATTTTTTCCAATAAGACTCTCTTATTATATATATTGTTTTGCATACAGACTTCGCCATTACAGCTTGTTGACGTCAGATCACGTGACATGGCTCACTGTTTTTTCAATTATGTATAAATATCATTAGATTATTACTTTATTACTACATAAATACACATGAAAAACGAAAAAAAAATCACTTTTGGGGAGAGGCCACTGCAGAAAAACGGCAAGCTGACCAACTTAGAGATGACCGTCGAGTCCAAAATTTCGATATTTTCGTCCGGAGGATCGACTTTAATATGATAGCCAATTTGTGAATTTTGGTTGTGTTTATTGAAAATTTTAGGCGGCCATAAAAACACACATACACACTAACAGACGTTTGAGATTTATATATAGAGATAAAATGAAATAAGAATTACAGTTAAGTTTACCAAAATAATCAAAGATGGCAAAACTAAAGTATATTATAAATATTGAAGTGTTAATATTGGATATTTTACCCTAACCAGATTATCCATTCACGTGAAATAAATTTTTCTTCACCCGGTTCCCTCTGCTTTACTATTTGTTACCAAGTAAGATCGGTGACTTACTTGTAGTTTCATTAAATACTTTTGCAAGCAAAATCAAATCCCGCATTTTGCTACCTTCTGATGAGAAGGAAAGTATTTCTTCGAAACTCCGCGGATTAAGGACTATCCACTTATTTTGTGCTTCTTTTTAAAATTAAATATGTTTTTAACTCTTTTTCAAAGTGTTTTTTAACATTTTTATTAACTACTTTTTCTTATATATATATATATATATATATATATATATATATATATATATATATTAACCACAACAGTAACATATCAGGAAGCAACAAGGAAACACAACTCTATGATAAACTACTTTGGGCGGAAATAAAATTAATTTCAAACGGTGACGTAAAAAGTGCGCGAAATTCCAGGGAAAATTGTTTTTAATTAAATTCCAGAGAAACCCACATGCTTTACCAGTGAGCGATCGCTTTTTATGAGACGTGTAAAATTTCTAGTGATTCTAAAATCATAATACGTAATTAACACTCTCTTTATAAATATCTATATAAATAAACGTAGAACATAATAAGTCTATAATGTCTTTCACAACATATACGGTTGTTTTGTCTTGGTTAAGCATATGATGAGTGACTGGCCTATTGATTTGTGAGTTCCTTTCAGGGGAGGGATACAAAAGCCACGGGAAGGAATTATGCAAAATGAAATCGATCCGTAAATTCTAATAAATGTCGTCTGGAAGCCTACGTTAAACGTTAATATAACTTGGGTGTATCATGGCAGATATTACGGTTTACAGCGTAGTCGGTTTATCATAAAAATGTTATAACAGGTTGCGGTTAACTTACGAAGATTACGAGTGATATTCATCTGACTTTAGCGCTATCATAATATATTGCTGGTGAAAATAACTTCAATTATTGTCATGTTTATAGTTTTTGCGTTGTTTTAAAGTATTAAAATTTTTGTAATAATAAATCAGGTAATGTTGTGATGTTAAGAAAATATCCACTTTTTGACACTATTAAGCAGAAGCAAAATATCAAATAGAGAGAAATTTTAAAACATTAAATATAATTGATTTAATTTTTAAACATTTTTAAAACACGAGAGTAACTGAAATAACAATTTCAGTATTTGTTTTATGAATCAATTTAATCGAATGAATTCCCTCTTTTACGCTCTAATCTATGCCTCACATTATATAGATCACACGGATAATCGCACCTAATAGAAAATGTCAAATATATCTTCATATTATGTGAAAAATGTAATCATTGTTGAAACGTATTTTCATGGGAAATACGCACAAATAAACAATATATATATATATATTGTTTATATATATATAACTACTTAATTTACTCACATAAAATTAATATACGAAAGTATAGATTTATGCGTAAACTTTAAGTATTTACTTGAAAACTGCTCAATACGAAGGTAGAGCTAACCACATAATTCGCGCATAAGCCTGAGGAGTCCTAGAGTGGATGAAATTCCGAATATTCAGTGTAACTTTATCGCCATATATATTTTATAAATTACTATATATATATATATATATATATATATATATATATATATATATATATATATATTGCGTTTGAGAATTTTAAACTAGGCCACTTCAATATGGTAAAACATTAAGGTTAAACAGAATGATAACTATGTGAACACTTCTTTGACTAATATTAACAAAACATTGAAAAAATTTAAAAAGCAACCTGAATATAATAGTACCAGCAGATAATCTCTGAAGACTTATAGTATTGATTTTTAAACATACAGATTTATACTGAAAGACGTCGATAAATTGCAAGAAATCCCCAAGGATAGAGATTTTGAGGATATGAATTCTGCTGCTTTCAATTAAAACGTAACTAAAAATGTAGAAATATATTTTCCCCAAACTCGACATTTACGCTAAAAGACCATAAAATAGAATTAATGAATAACCTTTCTATTTGCTTAATATCTCAATCTATTATATAGGAATAAGGAGCAAAACTATTAGAGAGAATTATACTAGCAATAAAATCAGAAACTCACTACAAATTACGGACTTCTTAAACTGAGGTCAGTTTTAAGAGTTTGAAGATTAATAACAATTGCAAATTCATTACGGTTGATGTTGATTCATACTACCCCTATATCTTATTCCGTATTAGATTAAGCTCTTAGAATTGCTGCAACCGAGACAGATATATCCACCTTAGAAATTGACATTATTAAACTAGCTAGAACATTACTTACCTATAGCAATAAGCTTTACTATAGGAAAAATAGAGAAAATAATTTTGTATATTACTATGGGTGCCAGATTCGGTACAAGTTACTGATTTGCTGGAGCTGTATGTACTAAGGAAATTTCATAATATTAACCCTGAGTTATTATGAATGTTATAAAGTGAAACTGCTTTTTTATTTGCTAATTCAAACCTTAGGAGCTTGGATAAAAAGTTTTAAAAAATTCGTGCAATCAATCTTGACATATCTACAAAACATAAACCATAGGGTAATTTATTTTCTGGATATCACATAAGACTTGCTTAATAGGAGATATGATCTCTATCATAAACTGAACCATAACTTATTGTACAAAAATAACAAATCCAACCATCTAACTTAAATTTGTTAAAAATATATAATTTCTTTCTACCTCTAAAGGAATGAATAAATAATACAAGAATGAACAACTGTTCTCCTACAATGAGGTTCTGTCTAGATCAAGTTATATGCATAAACTTTGTTTTCATCATTCTCATAATGAACTAAGAAAACAAGCAAAAAAACGGTGCACAACTGATATGGATGCATATCATATAATAAAGCTATGGGAAGGAAAAATAGAAATAAAAATAGAACTAGTAGCAATAATAATGAAATTAAATTACATAACAATCAAAACTAATATGAGCGTTTCGCACCACCTAATTCGACATATGATTGTATCAACCATATAATCAGATTATTCCCTCAAATATTCCGCAAATTCATATAGTATTTTGAACAACAACTTCCCTAGTCACAGTAAATTAGGTAAACTGTAATAAAAATAATATAAACCAATGATTATTCACTACTAAATATTTAACTGCATACATAATTCGATGCAGTAACACTAAAATACAAAAGGCATGCAACTAACAAATTTACCATGAACGCACTGATATTAATAGTATAACTGAAAACAATCGTAATTATAGAAAAAAGAATGCTTGACCATTAAACAGAAAAGAAAAAATAGATTTTAACTTTCGATTTGACATTTGCTTTTTCTTTCGTTTTTTTATGCGTTCGTGTTTATGTGTTGTTTTGGTGTCCGTTGATTCTTGTTACTGGTACTATGTTCGAGATAATGACTTATTTTCTCTTTTTCTTTTTTTAAACCCACCAGCCGGGTTTGGCTTGTAAAATTTTGCACATTATTCTTTTTAGAATAACCGTCATTGTTATTTTGGATTCAAATCACATTCGTCCCCAGATCGTTGAAGCTTAAATGTTGAAAGAAGAACAGTAAGGCTTGGAAACAGTAACATGAAATATATATTAACAGAAAATATAAAAATGAATATTGGTTAAGTGGGACTCCGCAGAACTGGAAGGAAAACGTAAGATGACGACCCACTCTCTCCAGATCTAAGCTCCAAACAACTTGATAGCAGAAGCTGGTTACCGAAAGTAACATTAGGACTAGTAATTTGTAAGTGTGCTTATATATATATAAATGAATTACAGTTAAGTTTACCAAAATGATCAGAGATGGCAAAACTAAAGTAAATTATAAATATTAAATAATTAATATCTATAAAATAATCTCACCCAGATGTAAAAGCTCGATAAAACCAAATAGGAGATAGAGCTTATAATAAGAACACGTAGTTAATAAAACATGTTAAAAAACACTTTGAAAAAGAGATAAAAACATATTTAATTTTAAAAAGAAAACACTAAATAAATAGGCAATCCTTAATCCGCGGAGTTTCGAAGGAATAGTTTCCTTCTCATCAGAGGGTAGGATTTAGCAAAATGCGGGATCGGAATTTGCTTGCAAAAGTATTAAATGAAACTACAAGTGAGTCATAGATCTTATTTGATAACAAAAAGTGAAGCAGAGGGAATAGGGTGAATAAAATGTGATTTCACGTGAATGGATAGTATTACTATATATATTTACATATATTTTTTACTTGTTAATTTACCTATTAATCATGGATAATGTTGTTTGGTCTAAAAAAGTGATTATTGAAATTCAGGTTTATATAAACAATAAAAAGACCAAATCTCTGATCCGCCTCTTTTTGTCCATTATATATACTCTCTCTAATTCTGTCGGTTTGTTTTTATTAATTTCTCTCTCATTACTGTAAAGTATTATTACTCTTGGTGTTGAAATTCCCTTTTGTTAATAATGGAGTCTTCGATAATTCTCTCGTTTTTAGTACCGTCGACAGTTACGACACACACACACACACACACGCACACACACACCCACACACACATATATATATATATATATATATATATATAGAGAGAGAGAGAGAGAGAGAGAGAAAGAAAGAGAGAAAGAATTAGAATAAGAGCGAGATGCATAAGAGCTAGAACATGAGTGATTCAAAACAGTGTTATAAACAAGATATAATGGCAGAAGAAAGAAATTATCGACAGACATTTACTAACATCGTAGTATATTGGCGACTTGCGTTTATTAGAACATATAAATGTTCATTTTTCTATGATACTGTAATCTGAATGTTAAAAAATATTTTAAACATGTATTTTCTCTGCATAAACTACATAATTAAAAAAGTCTTAAGAATTAAATCAGCTTCAATATTTACATTGCTGTAGATTTATCGCTACGACCAACCACAAAGAACGATTTTGATCTGATCAGGTTACATACTCCTTGTACATTTTAATGCTATCATCTTGTTTATATCCCGTTAAAGTAGGTGCATCTAACGTGTCTCATTTCAAGCTATAAATGCTTACTTATTGAAACAATGCAGGATATATAGTTATATAATAAACATTCATACAAGACCACATAGCCTTTTCACATTTATCTTCGAATAGAATTTGTCTTAACATTTATGAGAAAGAGGATTCATTCGCCCCATTTTATTCTGATCGGCAAGTGTTTTTAACATAATGTTATGAATAAATTTGCATTAAAAAGGTTGTCCTATTCTGTATATAAATGTCTGCCGCTGCTGCCAATCTGATTATATTAGTAAAAAAGATTCAACTAAAATATATACGAAATGTCACTATAACATTCCCAGGAAAATAATACTCGGCTAAAGTTCTGTACATCGTTGTTTTTAGTTGCATTTGTAGGTAGAAAGACAAAAATGCCACAATTAATATAATATTAATTTGATGCCAGTTGAAATGCAAAATAAAATGCCAATATTTTTAATAAGGATAAAAATTAAATTGTATAAGAGAGAGAGAGAGAGAGAGAGAGAGAGAGAGAGAGAGAGAGAGAGAGAGAGAGAGAGACGGTTGGCTCTCAAGAAGGACTAAAAATAACTTAATTTGTTGACTAATTGCAATCGTTGGTTGCTCACTTTGCCTGCTAGACGCAGACGTATTTATTTATTAACTAAGTTACTGATCTTCTAGACGCAGGTGCAGACATGCTTAAAGTTAACAAGTATACTTAGTTACTTAAATGAGTGGGCATACTACTGTTCAGCTGCTTATAGAATACCCAATGAAAACAAGAGCCAGAAAAATAATTGTGTATTAACATTAATAGCAATTATATGCATCATACAAATAAAATTATATAATCGTCTACATAGAGATTAAACAATGTATAAGTCTGTTGTAAAATTCAGTCTGCCATATTCATTATAATTTTATGAGTAATCTATATTTCAAATGTATTAAAAATGTAAATAAAACGTGTCTTTAAAATAGCATTTATATTTACGCGTTTTCTACACAATGGTTTGATTAGCACAAATTTACTGTAGGGTGTGCCTATTACTGAATATTTTATAGAGGTGCATGGCCGATTATAAATATTTTAAGAATTTCATCCGAACCTCTTCTGTATCTGTATACTGAAAGCCAACTTTCACTGGCTAGTGTTCAAACTTCAACTCCCATCATCCAACTAATGTAACGAAAGACTCGTGCGTTACCTACAATACCGAACTAAGACAATAGAAACAGCAACAAATATCTAAGTAAATGGACAATTTGAGAAAAAACTCCTCGATCGAAACAATTATCAATAAAGTGTCATATCAGCTAAAAGAAAGTGGAATCGAACACCAAACGACATCTCTTGAAAACTCAACACAGTTTGTGGACCATATATGAAAGACTTGTAAGGAACAAGGAAATTCCCTGAACTTGATAAAGGCTTCGTCCGAAATTCATTAATTTGACAGAAAGATTCGCGAGTTCGAAACATGAAGAAAGTCGAAAATTATATCAAAAAAGAAATGAGAAATGTAGACTAAAGAATTCAAACAATATTAACTATCTATTATTATAATAAATGTAAATTTATCAATATTTATTTCTTACGCCATTTTTTCTAATTGTGTTTCCAAAAAAATACCTGCCTTAGAGCACTTAATTATTTCACCTAATATAAGAGTTTTGCTCGACTAATATAATAAATATAACGATACTTAGCTTTCTATCTAGTCTTTATCTCAATTTTAATCAAAATACATTACAAAAGTTTTATTATAGAAAGGATCTTTTATTGAGATTGCCTGACTGACTTCCTCATCTTGGTTTTTATAGTCACAACGTTTCGGCCGTTTTGCCCTCCTGCCTTCATCAGGTGTTTTATATAGAACTGGGGAACCGTTTTTCAGGAGTCTCGAACCCAACCCTTTATTATTATTATTATTACGGGGGTTCCGTGTTCTGACTCCAGCTAGGCTCTGGGACATAGTTGCTGATTCTCTGTTATGAATGTTACTCTTCACTGCCTTCGTTCAGGATTGAACTCGGCACGTTTGGGTAACTGTAAACTTTGATACAACGTCTAGGACCACTCTCGGCACGTTTGGGTAACTGTAAACTTTGATACAACGTCTAGGACCACTCGGCCATGTGTCACTCGGACAGTTCTTAGTTGGTTTTTGTTAATGTTAAACCTATGTTGTTATTCAAGGTTTTCTCTCTCTATTAGAGATGTCCAAATTGCATTCAGCTCTACGCTTGGTTTGCTCAGTAGGTTGTTATGTCCGAGCATGCGAGCCGTTTCTTTAAGTTTTATCACTTTCCAGTGGGTCTTTCTGTTTATTATTTTTACTTCATCCCATATGGGGCGATGGTCCCCCCTTTCAATCTAGACATGGTTGGCTATACCCGATTTTTCCGTCTCTCCTTTATTTACCGCTTTTCGGTATTCTTCCACCCTTACTTTGAGGGGGCAGCATGTTTCACCCTTGTAAACATTTTTGCAGCTGCAAAGGATGGATATATGCAGTTCTTGGTCATGTTCTCGTCCATGCGGGGCTTCACTCGTACCAGGTGTCGTCTGAGTGTTGACTCGCTCTTGAATACCGTACTGATGTTGTAGGGGACACATATTCTCTGAATCTTTTTGGAGATGCCTCGTATGTATGAGCAAACCAAGCGTAGAGCTGAATGCAATTTGGACAGCTCTAATAGAAAGAGAAACCCTTGAATAACAACATAGGTTTAACATTAACAAAAACCAACTAAGAACTGTCCGAGTGACATATGGCCGAGTGATCCTAGACGTTGTATCAAAGTTTACAGTTACCCAAACGTGCCGAGTTCAATCCTGAACTAAGGCAGTGAAATCTAATATTCGAAACAGAGAATCAGCAACTATGTCCCAGAGCCTAGCTGGAGTCCGAACACGGTACCCCCGTAATAATAATAAAGGAGTGGGTTCGAGACTCCTGAAAAACGGTTCCCCAGTTCGATACCAAACACCTGATAAATGCCGGAGGGGGCAAAACGGCCGAAACGTTGTGACTATAACAACCAAGATGAGGAAGTCAGTCAGACAATCTCAATAAATGAAAACACCTCATCTCAAAAATACAGACAATTACTAAAAGGAGATCTTACGAAATAACACATGCATTGCTTTATTGGTACTTAATTGAAAAAATTAAGTATATATCAAATTCACTAATAATACGTAATGTTTTAATTTAAACTATCTACTTTTTACGCCCAGAATCATTTTAAGCTCTTTGAAAACAACTAATTTTTTTGAAATAATTAATAATGAATTTGCGGAAGGTTTATTTATTTAGCGATTGTAAAAATTTCACAAAATCGGATGTGTGTAAACTTTCAGGAAATTAATTCAACTCCTCTATTTACCAGTTTTGCATATAAAGAACTGAAATCAATATAGCCCACACTACGGCCTCTTAGACTACATTACAAAATTCTATAATATACGGTTTATTAGTCCAGTATCAAATTCCATAATACCCATATATGGACATATACACATCCATAACTTTATATAAAAAATATAATGCATAATACGTGCAAAAATATACCCTGATTTGGAATTATTTTATGCATGAAAATATTTTTATTTTAATTGTTTTAATAAGACGCAATTTAAAAGTCACTTAACAAATCCAACATGCATTACTCTTATCTAGCCATGTGTTCCTTTCTCCTCTTCTCTGTCTATGTTGATTGAGTTTTCTGTTATATCTTTTAATTTCTGACTTTCACCGACGTCATATAACTAACGCGTGAGGATCTGTATTCACCACAGACAGTCATGTGTTTTGAGGGCAAAAAAAGGGATACTTTTTAGTTGAATGAAACTCATAATCGAGAGATTTCTTTTTCGTCTCAATCAACGCCTACTGTCACTTGTAGGTAAGTGGCTACTATTTGGGATCATGTCTAACAATGAATTGTGAGGAGTTGAACAGCTAAAGATTCGTTAACATAACATTTAAACGTCTACATAGTAATACAGTCAGGGAAGCAGTGAGCAAGGAGGGAATTCCAAGGTCGAGTAGTTCAATTGGGCCTAACTATTCGAGTTAAAGAGTTTATGTCATCTAGAGACCTCAAAAGTGAAAGGGTATGATTTTGCTTCTTGTCAGATTAGTCGGAAGTAAAAGCGTCGAAAGAGCACAGGTGCTATGAGTTTATCACAGCATTTTCATTTAAAGTACTTGTAAAGCCGGTTAGAGGTTGGTGTATAATGCGGGGCCTATTTGATTTGGGTCTCTTTTCTAGACCTATCCAAGAATAAGAGAAAATAATAGATGTGCTTGTCTATATGTGGTGACAGTATTCCATGCATGGGATTTTTAACTGATTTATTTATATAATATTTTCATAATATTTCTAGTAGATACAAATATAAATAAAGTTATTCATACATATAAACTAAAAAAATTAGCACAATTCCTTTCTTCTGACAGTATATGCTTTTTGTTTAACATTCTGGAACAGCCACATGTCTGCATAGATGAGTAATAATATATTGGGATGTTTTTTATGCATTCAATCTATTGCTATACATTTCTACATTGAAACATATGAACTCAAACTAGTATATACCGTTACTATAGCTTAGTTTCGACAATATACTCGTATATCCTCCACACGTTTACTTTTGTTGTTTAGGAGTAAAATGGGAACTTGGCTCGTTATAGTCAATTCTTTCTCATCGCATTGTAGTATTTGAAAAATATTAATTTTAATCTAAGCGAAACTCATTAAATTTATTTGTTATGAATGTGATCAGCAGTCATGCTGTTAAGTTCTATCTAGAATAAGAATAACGGGAATTAGTACATCACTGAGTGTGACTTCAATCTAGAAATGGCACGAGGAAGACCATTACTTAAGATCCGGATTCACGTTCGAAAAGGAAGTGCAAATGCTTTTGATACCGCAGGTTGCACTGCTGAAATGCTAAAACAAACAGGGGCAGAATTCAAGCAGTAGAGGGAAGAGAATGCAATGTTGGGAAGCGAGTTGTGTAAAGATAATGGTTGAGTGCAGTTAGGTGTGGTCTTACACGGTAAGATAAGCAAGTTACATAGTGTGATGTAAATGATGTAATTTTTAAAAATTTTGTTTCCTTAATTTCACTCCAAATAAGACATGCTGTAACTAATACGTAAATGAATAATGTGATATATGAAGGCAACCAGGATAGCAATTTGAGCAGCAGGATGTTTTTTTAGGTTTGCATTTAAATTTGAGCAGTTAAAGAAACAGTAAACATAAAAAAAACTTGCAAATACAAGAATGTAAAATCGTCCAGCATCGACGTTTACAGTTATGCCATGGATTTTGGTATACAGTGCCAGATTTATTAAGTTAAGGCAATTTTTTCGCATTTTGTTGGTGGTGGTGCACTTAGTTGTTGGTGCACCAACCAACACGTGGCAACAGCCCTCCATATCCGTGCGAATGTAGGGTTACTAGTATACGTGAAAAGGTTTTACTTGTGGTACAGAGAGCATAGTTCTTTGAAGAAATCTTGTTACCATTTTCTACGTACTTATTCATTTTTATATTGCTTCTTTAACTTGTCGGAAGAGCCTGGAACATGATTATTTAGTTTTTTTTTTATAATTGCCAGATGTAAACGAGCATATTCTTGGTAATATTTGAATAAAACACTCAATTTAGCCTAATCCATAACAGCTATAGATATTATTATGTATAGATCGCGTCAGTTTGCTCTGGATTTTGTGTATATAGCCATAGAAGTGTCCAAAGGTTAATCGTACATATGAATACCAAGCTTCTTGGTAAATGGAAATATTAACAAATGTTGCGTAAATTTCTTTAGTTGATTGCATGCCGAGTTACACATTGTTTGTAACTATAGTGGTTAAGTCTGTTACAGTTTGGTTGTAATAGAAGTGGTAAATTATTTGAACGACATCGAAGAATAGAACCTTGAGAGAACGAAATAAAAAGAAAGCCGATTCGCCATTAAGGTTCAGAAGAAACCTTACATTGTTTTACCGTATTATATTACATCACTATAAAAATAATTTCAAATCTGAAAGATTATGAGTCAAATAATCTGATATTGCTCTGCCATCTAATACATTAAATATTTCCTGTTACGGAAGTAGTAATTATATTTCCTATGGATATAAAGAATTGAGAGCAACGCTCATGAGTTTAGACAGAAAAATAGTAGAAAGAAAGTTTTAGTCGTTATTCTTTGTTCAATTTTCAGAGTAGATTTTAATAAATCTTTTAAACTAATCCAACATACACACTTTCTAATATGTTTTTCTATGAACCATATAAAGCGAAATAATGAGACTGATATTTGAAGTACCTTTCTCTTCAAACTGGCATACGTCGTTTATTACATTGTAGCAGACCCACCCGGCGTTGCTCAGGACCGTATAAAATAATAAGAAAATTGAAGTTGACTTTGACATATCTGTTATTCTTAGGAGAGAGGACATTTTATGTCTAGATATTATTTGCTATCTCGAGCAAAAGAATATTTTACCTAACCTAGGACGTGATTCACACCAATTAAAATAATTTTAATTTTTCTAGGATTAACAGCACGAATATTAAATAATTTTACAATTCCTAGGATAATGTACAACACATATATTAAATAATTTTCTTACCCTATGACCGGTAATGTAAATACACACACACACACACACACACACACACACATATATATATATATTTATATATATATATATATATATATATATATATATATATATATGAACAATTTAACATTCAGGTATTATACAAAATATATTGATCAATTTCTCTTCCCGCCAAGGCCATTATAATTTTAAGAAAAATGAATTCACTATTAGAAGATGAATCATTAGAAATTTCAAATAAATGCATACATATCTTATCATGTCAGTGATTAGGCAACGCTTGCTTCAACAGAAAATTTGGCATTGCTGTGTTTCTTTTTCAACCACAGCCACCAGTGCAACTATAATTTTAATCGAAATTATATATTTTCTATAATAAGACTCAGCAGATTTTCCAAATAAATATGTAAATATTATTTCAGCACGGTCCGTATTCCGTATGCCAGTTTCTTATTCAATAAATTGCTAGGTGAAAGTACAGAATAAATTAAAAATTACCTTCCTTTCCCCGTATTAAGAATCGCTTTCTAAACATCAATATTGTTATTTCAGTACGGTCCGTATTCCGTATGCCAGTTTTTTATTTGCTAAATTGTTAGATGAAAGTACAGATTTGTACAAAATCATACATTTCCATATTAAGAATGGCTTTCTAAACAATAACGTTATTATTTCAGCACAGCCCGCATTCTGTATGTAATTTTCTTATTTAATAAGTTGTTAGGCGAAAGTACAGAATGGTTAAAATATCTCCATTTTCCATATTAAGAATGGCGTTCAAAATAATAATGTTAATCTTTCAGCACGGTCTGTACTCCTCATGCCAGTTTTTTCTTTATTAAATTGTTAAGTGAAAGTATAGAATAGTTTACAAAAATACCCTCGTCTCCCTATATTAAGAATGACTTTCTAAATTTTAACGTTATTATTTCTCTAGCACGGCCCGTATTTCATATGTCACTTTTTATTTATTAAATTGTTAGGTGAAAGTACAGAATATTAAGTATTTCGTGTGTAAGTTTTCCCTCCACGGTTGTCTTAAAAAATAGATATGAAATAAAGGAAATTTGAGATCATAAACTGCCTCCGCCATTTTTTGGAACTGACTTCATATTCCCTCCGTCTCTTATAAATATATATTAAATAAAGTAATTTTGAGATCGTAAACTGCTTCAGCAATGTCCTAGACTGATACAATATCCCACCAACCCCTCCCCACTGTTAAAAATATATGTGAAATAAAGTAATATTTTGAAATCGTAAATTGCTTCAGCCGTTTTCGGGCCTGACTCCGTACCCCACCTTCATTTAAACTCTATATTAATTAAAGTATTTATAAGTTATTTCTGGGACTTATTCCATATCCCCCCTCCTCCACTCTTAAAATATATGCTGTGTCGGTTATTTTGTATTTTTTAAGAAGGAGATAGTGCCTGGCAGAAAACTATATTGCATTTACTTGGCGCTTTGGCAAGAACAATGTGTAGCATCTTTATGATGCAGCATTCATAGACCTCATCTACTGGCCCCCTCTTCCTTAACAGAAAAGTGGTGGTAATGCTTGGGAGAATGAACAGGCACTAATTCACCACACACTAACCTCATCTAAAAAAGGTTTGGTAATCCTTGGCGGCCTCCAGAGTACTTTTAAAAGTAACATAATCGTGCTTGTTCCCCCTACTACCATCATCAACACTATGGTTTTTAGACAAATTACGTCACCTCCAAAAAATGACTCAGCAGTTTTTCAAAATACATGGTTTCATTATAAATTGTTTGTATTTATTATATAAGTGCTACACTTTACAAACACCTTATTTAACATTCATGCTACCCCCCCAAAAAAAAATAAATGTTTCAAAGTGCAGTTAGTGATTAGGCAACACTTGCTTTACAATAGAATAATCAAGAAATTGGATTGAGAAACACATAGTTAATGTTAACTAATACTAAACAGAAATAACGATAATACATGCCAGTTTCTTATTTAATAAATTATTAGGTGACAGTACAGAATAGTTTAAATAATACCTTTCCCTACCTGTATTAAGAATGACTTTCTAAATAATAAGGTAATATTTCAGCACGGGTCGTATAAAAATATGCATGAAACAAAGTAAATATTAGGTCGTAAAAATGATATATATGTTTGTTTTCGTATTATCAAATTCCAAACCTCGAGTAAAATTTACGTATGATTTCGTTTTTTTTTATACAAGCGCATAAAACAATGAGTTAGTGTCATCAGTTAGAATTGAAATAAAAAATGAGCGTTCCAGCCTGATGTTTTTTTTTTATTAAGTAAAAAAAATTAAGGAATAAAGCGAATGTGCGCATGTGCATAAGAACGAAAATGTCGGCTAGTTGTTAATGAACATTTTACATTTAAATTTGCCGATGCTGTATGCGATATACATGCACGTAAGCAATAATATTATTCGCTATAAACCACCCTTTGTGCATGGATATTTTTTCCTGACAATTTCAGTGTTATGTAACCATTAGTTTAAGAGTTTACCTGTTAGATATTTACGCACATACGGCTACTCTTTTATTTATATTGATTGATCATGTTTCTCTCTGTATCCTTTATAGAAACATATGCTTTTTATTTTATGTGCCTTAAACTCTGTGTTTAATCCTCGTGATTTTTGCATGTGTTGAAGGCATGCAATTTGTTACCGTTAGCAAATCAGAAAGAGTAATTTAACCCTCTGAGCTCATTTCAAGTGATTACGAAATTAGAAAAAAATATATTGATTAGTTGAGCAGTATAACATGAAAGAGAGTAAAGACGCTATTATTAAAACTCTATGATAATTTAAAAATGAGGAAATTGTACAACGTTGATGAAAGTTGTGATACAACTACAGAATTGTAAAATGCTGTTGATTTAATACAAGTTCTTAGCATCTTCCGAAAAAGATGCAATTTGTCTTCAATATAAACTTATAAAAAGCTTCATAACTAAGTTCATCTACTCGCTAAAAATCGACATCGTCATGTAGTAACTTATTAATGTAAAATAATGCTTAAATAACTTCTTAAATTAAATTAAATCAATAGGGCATGCCGATTAATTCAAATAATTGAATAATAAAATATAGTCAATGAGAAATTTCTATTTTATGCTCAACAGATAAAACCCAGTTAGAAAAATTAAGGTCATAGCGTGAATATAAACATGCCCAATTTATAAAAACTACCTAATATAAATATATTGGAAAGTATTGTTTATTCATTTTATTATTCACTATCTAGATATTCTGCAAGAGAAAAATAGTCAGCTTTAAAATGTCGTTCTAGATTGTTGATCTAGACTGTTCCATCTCTCTCTGTCTCTTTCTGACAGTTTTCCTCCCTCTCTCTCTCCCTCTCTCTCTCTATATATAAAATATGCCGCCGATTTGCCCGATCGTAAAATACGTTTAAATATATTAGCATCTATGCAGATTTCGTATTGTTATTATAGAGCCTATATAGTATTAATTATTATATTGCACACAATATACAGTAGTTATTTTAAACTTCAAAAAATGACTCCGGTGCCATTACCTAGAATCGAAACAAAAAAGATTTAGCACTTCAGACGTTACTATTTGAGCTATCATCAGAAGAATTACAAAACATTAAGATTTAACCGAATTTAACGCATAAATGCATATTTGTGTTGGCATACATAAACACACTCACACCCTCCCACTCTCTGTATATAGTGTTCCCAAGTCTCTTTCTCCATCTTTCTAACTCTTTTTCTCTCTATCTCGCTTGTTTTTATATGTTTTATGCCGAAGAAAAAAAAAAAACGGCGAACAATATCTAATATGTAGTTTTTATTTTCTCTCTCCGTCTCTTTCCCTCTCTATATCTCTGTCTCTGTATATATTTTCCCCAACTCCCTCCCTCTCTCTCTCTCTCTCTCTCTCTCTCTCTCATAGTTGAAAACCTATGCGGACAAGATAAATAATATGATTGAAATCTAGATAATCGTAAGAAAATATGTAAGAATTGAAATCGCCCACATTAAAAGTCAATCTAAAAAAGATATAAGATAAAAATAATGCCCGTTATAAAACAAAGTGGCTCCTAGGATGAAATGTAGGATTATATTATAACGACTGAATGTGTCTAAAATGTCGTTCTAAAGTTGCATAAAATAGTGGCTAATAGTCTAGAGTCTAATAGTCTAGACATAATAAACTTGTTTGTCGCAGCTGTTGTTGCAAACCTATGTTATTTAGTCTAGAGGTGAATTTCTGCAATGAAAATATTATATATGGAGATGATTGCAGAAATTTCCCTCTGGATCAAAGTACTGTAGGTTTCCAACAACAAATACAACACACAAATTTAATATGTCAAGCTTATTAGCGACTATCTTATGTAACTTTAGAACGCCATTTTCGACATATTTAGTCGTTATAATAAAATACTACATTTCTGTACTTTACCGCGCATCGACAGCAGTGATACAGGTAAACAGAAAGCGTTCGAAATCTTTTGCTATCTTCCGGTCCGTGCGTCAAAGCGATCCGCTGTCTCCTGTTTTAAACAGCATGATGCTAGAATACGTTGGAGTCGCTACTTTGCAAGTTTTGGTCAAGATCAAAGTGTAGTATCTGTTCCAGCAGATACTGCAAGCAAAGACCATATGTGGGGGCAACCCTACATATAAGACCTTGGTCAATGTAGGGGCAACCCTTTATACCAATTGTCACTATCCAGCTCCCCTACTCCCCGGGGAGTTGGTCCCCATTTCCCCTTTACTCACATTAAAAATCGGCCTTGTGCCTAATTTGCTCAGTGGGGGAGCAAATAAATACCATCTGTTCTTCAGATGCTGCACTTCTATTTCTTGTTCTCTTTCGGTGGAGGAGAAATCCTTCACGACTGAGACAATTTTTATTTTTGTACCTTTTCTCCACGTTAAAAAACGACCCTGGTGTCTAACTCTGTCCCGTGGGGAGGCATAGTAAATAGGTACTTTGCAAGATGAGGCAGGAGGAGGCAAGTCGAGTCCTGCGCGGGATCACTTTGCCTGGCGGATCGAGAGCCAGTGTGTCCACGTTCGCTAATGACAGAACCGTCTTTGTGTCGAGCTTCATAGACATCGAGGCAGTTACTGGGGCTCTTACACGGTACGAAAAGACCACGGGGGCCAAGTTAAACCGCAGCAAGTCGACCGGTCTGCGGTTCGGAGCGTAGAGTGGCGTCGACTTCTTTCTCGCTCTCTTCAGTTGAACCGTCAGTCCGGTTCGTATCTTTCGTGTGTGGTTTGGACCGGACCTTATGCTGGAAAAGATAAGAGATAAATTCAAATATCGAAGCCGCGGTCGACTCGTGGGTTCAAAGGAAGCTATTCTTAGAAGCGCATGTCGGAGGCATGTGCTACCCAGCGCTTTCCGCTGACCCTTTACCGACTGGCTATACTTCCCCTGCCTGAGAACTATCTAAAATCACAACACAGCAAGTTGTCCTCGCTTCTTTGGAACAAAGGGAAACATTGGGTTCGCGGACAGGCTTGTGTTCAACATCATCTACAGCGCATAGGTGCCATGGAACAGGAAAATATGTTCCTGGGAGATATGTCTGGTCGTGGCCAGAATGATGATATGGAGTTTAGGAGTGGAAAAGAAGCGCGGGGTTTAATCTTTTGCCGATCAGGATCTGATCCCCTTCTTCAAACACCGACTGAATGTAGAGATCAGATGTAATAAGAAAAGATTATACTCCGAAGCCTTTGACCCTAGATGTTTAAGACAGTGAGCGTGCGTATTCCCAGTCTAAGCATGGCGTAAACGGTTTCAGATCCAGCCGGACTCCAGACCCCCAAAACAAGCGTTTAGACTAGGTTCTTAACTAGCCGATTGGATAGCCCCCTTCATTCCCGATAGGAAACCTCTAAGATACCCACACCCCGATTCTATATTTTCACTTCCGGCTACCCCAATACACAATCTTGGAGAAACTTCACATACCCCACAACTCCAGTTTCTTTGATCCTGCCTAGAATTTCAGTTGGAAAACAGTGGGCGTTCTACCACCTAGAGAGTGTACGGAAGGTCTTACTAACATTCTGATTACATTTTTAACCCCGCCCCCATCCTAAGCCAATGAAATAAAATTAAATAAACAACTTTTTATAACTTTTTATGTTTTAAATTTAGTTTATGGCTTATAAGCAGAACCCGTTAATTAGCGTTGCCCGGAGGAAGCATGATCCCCCAGTAAAAAAAATAAATTACAGTTGTCACTGCAGTCGCTGGCCAATTGTAGACAGTGGCGGCCATGGCTGCCGTGTCCGAAATATAAAAAAAAAACGCAAGTAAGGGAATTCCTAAATGCGGAGGAGGAGCTAATGTGAAAATCCCCCACACACAAAGTAAAAAAAAAACAAATTTAAATAAAATACAAAGTTAATGTGTGCAGTCTAGCAAAAGTGGTAAAAACACACATTTCTGTAGCCAATGTAATTTACGTTCAAACTAAAGACTAGTTAATCGGTAATTTTTGATCATAGCTTTTTTTGTGGAGGGGGGCAGGTGGTGTGTGTATGTATATTTCTACGGTAGATAAAAATCATTTAACATTAGGACTTTTCAGGTTTTCAGTAGCATTGAAAACAAAAGTAAACAATTACTGCCAACGCGTAGTTTTCAAGATATGAGGAAATGTTAGTTTAAAAAAAGTGGAAATCCTTTTCCTCTAATAATTTTACTTAAAATGAACATTATGTCCTCCTGTTTTTTTTTTGGGGGGGAAGGGCTACGAAAAATGAACTAACTTTAATGAAAACTGAGCACCCACACGTGAACTGCCCCCCCCCAATATTAGATGGTTACATTTACGGGAGGGGGCGGGCCATACTATCGGCTTTGCAAAATAAAAAAAAACTTAAGACCTCCTCTTTTTTATAAATACACTGTCGAAAACACTGTTTTTTAATAAAACAAAATTATAGGCGGGCGAGAGTCGACTGTACAAAATTTTTTTAAAAATTAAGAAACCCTTTCTTTTTATTATAAATAGACTGTCGAAAACACTCTTTTTTATAATATATATATATATATATATATATATATATATATATATATATATAGAGAGAGAGAGAGAGAGAGAGAGAGAGAGAGACAGCCAATACATCCACACAGGCGTGTAAGTGCGGTTGACCGATACTTGTAACGTGTAGTTTCTAATTAATGCGGAAATTTTAGTTTTAAAAAAGTGAGTGTTCACTTTCCCTTTATAATTCTACGTAAATTGAGCATCCACTTTATGGCCACCTCTTTTATTGAGGGTTGGGCGGCAATGTGTAATGAACTCAATTTCACGTACAAAATAATAACTTAATAACATAACGATTTCTTTGAGTAAAAGAGAATGTGGAAAACACGGTTTCATAAATGGAATCCAGTAATGTATGCTTAACAAAAGTCAATCTGGATGGACGATGGCTCGGGAGGTATTTGTAATTATGTGTATGGAGAAGGGAAGTTTATGTTTGATCTATGTATGTAATAAGCAGTTAAGAGCGGTGAAATACGAACATCGTAAGAAAATATCTACTAGTACACTGTGTATAGTGGTTGCGGAGGATGGATTCGAGAACCAGAGAGAAAATAGAGACTTCTTCCTCTGTAAATGTGGTGATCGTGATGATACTTCTCCTAGGACTAAACATAGGATTAAATTATTACGAAAAAATGTATATAAAACGACGTAGTATAGTAAAGTCGGGAATTGAAGGTTTAGACATAATACATTTCTATGTGGCTTCTGTTATTGAAAACCCACGGCAGTTTGGGGCAGAGGGGAATTTCTGCAATCAAAATATCATATACAGATAAAAAAACACATAATCTATGTAAATAAAAGAGTAGACGTATTGTGTGCGTAAATATCTAACAGATAAACTCTTTAACTACTGGTCACATAACACTAAAATTCTCAGAAAATAATATTCATGCACCAAAGATGGTTTATAGCGAGTAATATATTTGCTTACATCCATGAATAACGCATACAGACATCGTCAAATTTACATGTAAAATACATTAACACCTACCCGACATTTTTTGAGCATGCGCTAGCTTTAAACAGCATGATGCTAGAACGCTACATATTTTGATTATGTCTTTTTGTATTAATAAAAAGAAATTAAATAATACGTAAATGTTCATCGCAGTTTTGAATTTGTTAATAGAAGGAAAAACCTATATATCTCTTCATTATTCACTTATCGAAGACATACCTATATATCTTTTATTATTATTTCACCGATTAGATAAACAATTATTAATTACAAAGAAATATTCGGTGCTTTTGCAGTGTACGCACTGTGTTACATTTCAGATGGGATTTCAAAATTAAATTAAATTCTTTTTTTTTTAATTGTTAGGTGGATCTGCAGACCAGTTAAAAAGCCTTCGTCCACACGTTAAGAATGGCTTTCTAAATAGCATTATTATTTTAGAATAATTCGTAAACTGTACAAGTACGAAAAATTCTTTCGTTCGGAATGCGTGCGTTTTTTTATACGTTACATGTCATTTACGAAACATACGTATAAATATTTTATTCATTTATTTATTAGATGAACAATTATTGATACCAAAAACAAACTGCCAATTTTTTTCCGAATGCATGCGTTTTTACTATTTTTAGTTTTTCTGATAGAGTTTTCTTACACAGGACATTATGCCAACACAAAATACAGGTTTATTTAATATATATATATATATATATATATGTGTGTGTGTGTGTGTGTGTGTGTGTGCCTAATATACATTGAATACTTACAAAACACTCCCGATGTAAAGAATGGCTTTCGAAACAGCGTTATTTCAGCACGGTACATAAAATACATTACTTTTTATCATTTTTAACGGTAAATTTTTACTTGATTTCCATCTTAACATTTTCCTTAAAAATGACTTTTACTGGTTTTCTGGTATGCTGTAAACGAACATAGCATTTTAATTTCCGCAAATAAGTGGGTTTTCGATTATTAAACAGTATTGTTTTTTATGTGAAAAGTGGTGGCCATAGTTTTGAAAGAGAATACATGTAAAAATTAATAAATTTCAAAATAATTTAAAGAGAATACACGTATAAATTAATAAATTACAAGAGAACACACGTTACAATTATTAAAAGTCGTAATAGAATACGCATGCTGACTATTAATTTGTATAATTTATAACTACTCACGTGATTTACTAATAATCACATGATTCAATTTTGAATTGATAAGATTTTTTGCATTGTGTAAAATTATAAAAAGTTCTATTTATATTGTTTAAACTTAAACTTTTTCATATTTTGAAATTATAAAAAGTTCTATTTTTGTATTGCTTTAAAAAAGTTTGCATAGTTTCATAATTTTCATAATTATGAAAAATTCTATTTATATTGCTTATTTTTTTAATATATTCTGATAATTTAATATTTCTATTTATATTCATATTGTTTACCAATAAAAAAGTATTCATTGTTTAAATTTATTTTAAAAAATGTTTACATTGTTTCCATTGTAACGTAACTGATAAGTTATAATCTTTTGCAAGAGTTGCCTGGGTTAGAGCATTTTTATTAAGCTGTTGATTGTGTTATTAATTAAGATCATGCCGTAGAATTTCCTGTAGAATTTCTAAATTCACTACAACCGTCTGGAATGCCACATCATAACCTGATGTTGAAGGAAGGATTCACAGTTATATTATTAAGAAATATTGATCCACCTTAATTGTGCAATGGCACACGGTTAGCAATAAAATCTTTGAAAACTAATCTTCTGGAAGCCATTATAATAGCTGGACATTTTAAGGGTGAAACTGTTAATTCCTCGGATTCTTCTTATTCCTTCTGACATGCAATTTTAGTTCAAGCGTTTACAATTTCCAATAAAAATTAGTTTTGCCATGTCTATAAATAAAGCTCAAGGACAAAGCCTAAAAAATTGTTGGACTTAATCTTCAGACACCTTGCTTTCCTCATGGCCAGTTGTATGTTGGTAGCTCACGCATTGGAAATCCTGAAAACCGCTACATTTACACACCTGTTAGAGGTCACACTAAAAATGTTGTTTCTGTAGAGAGTCTTCAAAATTAATACTACAGGTTCATTTACCAGTTTTCAGATATGCACTGGTGGAAACTGAATTTTAATTATTTCATTAATAGAATAGATTACTAATAGCATCTTTATATATATATGTATGTATGTATGTATGTATACATATATATATATGCATGTATGTATGTATACATACATATATATATATATATATATATATATAGTACATTAAATAGTTAAAACAAAGATTTAATAGATTTCAGATATGCAAAAAAATATAAAATAATTGCAATGCTTACATCATATTTTGAAAGAAGGACTAGAAGATAAAAGATTAGACTATAAAAAATGACTAGGTCTACTGGCGAGAACTCTATGAAATAAAACGTGTTACTGCTCCCACCACATAGAGTATGTGGAGAAAGAAGCCATAATATATTAATGTTTTGTTTAATCTATATTTATTATAATATATGAGGACAAAATATTCAAATATATCATATAAAACCTGGCAACGCCGGGTACTTCAGCTAGTAACATAAATAAATAAATAAAAACACACACACACCGTATGATTTGTGAATCTTAAGTAGGATAACCCCCGGTGTGCTTGGGGTATTGTGGTGAATGAGAACTTTATCTAGGTTCAATCGTAGACTAGCAAAAGTACTGTGGCGAGGATGATCATAGACATCACCTCCCCAATTTTTGAGTGACCTTGTGCCTAATTTTTTGTTTATTTCTGTTTTGCTTGTAAACTTTCAGAGTGAATAAAAACTATATAACTCAAAGTATAGTATCTGTTCTGATGCTACACTTAATTTTATTTGTACTTGGTCAATGGAGGAGAAACCCTCTATACTGAATCAGTTATTATTTTGGTCCCTACCAGAATGCCCCTTTTCACCTTCTTTTAGGGAGCTGGTTTTCACTCACATAAAAACGACCTTGAGTCACATTTTGCTTTCGTGGGGAAGCAAATAAATACCAATAGAAAAAAGGCATTATATATGAATATCAATACACAAATAATAAATTATAGAAGTATATATATGTGTGTGTGTGTTTCTGTCTGTCTGTCTGTGTGTATGGTTGTGTGTATGCATGTACGTTTATGTGTGTGTGTGGGCTTCCCTCTCCATGTAGCATTGATTGCGAAAATGAGGTTTACCTTTTAACGCACGATGCTTGCTTAATGAAAATTGCATCTTCTATGTCATCAATTATCGCAAAATATGGTGAAAGGCTGTTCTCTCCTATGAAGGTATTTTATCTATCCTTTAACGGATATTTATTTACGTGATAATACAAGTAAAAAATCATTTTCTAGTTTTTTAATAAAGCTAAACATATTTTAAGCTGATTCGAGGTGAAAGATGAAAAAGATGAGTATTTTAAAAACTCTTCGAAGAGAGATACTACCTCTCCGTTAATTATAATTCCATTATTACGAATTGAACAAACCTGATATTCAACGAGGTCAAATATCGCAAAACTAATGAAAAAAAAAGAAATCAAATTATATTTTGAATTCCTCTTTGATTAACTTTTGAAAATGTCACAGCAATCTTTACTGCGCGTCTATTACCATGTCAGACGCATGCGCAGTATATAATGCATAGCAAAAAGGCATTCCCAAAACTGTAATCATTATACAGACATTGCCGCTATTTTTAACAATGCGTCTTTTTTTTTGTAAAAATAACAAAAATACAATTCAGCAGAAGAATATTGTATTAAGTTTGAATGATTTACGCCAATTGTCTGAATTGAAACCAATTACTTTTAACTTGCACTTTCAACTGCTTTATAATATTCATTGATATTGATTTTCATGTGTAAAATAATAGTATCCTGCTTTTTACCTTTAACGGAAACGTAGGCGAGTTCACTCGGATACAATTGGTGCTAATGGGTGATGGGTATCGGATTTCTCTTCTCCTGAACTATTTGGGTTTTTTTTTTATAGTTATTAAATTATTTTGTTTATTCGCCATCTCTTTTTTTCTGTGCATATAAAAGGCCGGCAGTACATTTACTTTGGAATATGCAACGTATTTCGTACATCATTATTTTTTATAAACTAGCGAACTTCAAGGCATTTTCTCTCAATAGAGTAGTGTGTACCTGTTTTAAAAAGTTTATTTCGTTACATTGAGAAACATTCCACTAAAATTCATCAATCAATAAGTCCTGGGCGCAATTTTATAACAAAAACTCAAACAAATCTGACTCTAATGGTAAAACCTGTCTGCTTCTAAACTTTTTCAGGAAACTCTTTTCTCATAGAATACCGGTTCTTATAAAAATACTGGTGTTTGGCATTAACATACAAATTATTTTCCGCCATCACTTATTTATTTGAGTAGAGCCTCTTTTACTAAATTATTCATTTTGAATTGGTAAACAGCCATTAGTCTCTGGAAGTCAGATCTGGAAAATAGGGTGGGCACAGAAGCAATTAGAAGTGAAATTCCTGTCGTTTTGTAACAATCTACATTGAGTTTTCTTTTTTATTTATCATTTTTATTTTACGATATTGTACATAAAACATATCAATAATGCTATATAATGTTCTTCGTTAGTAACATTAGTTACATTAAAAACAAGAAATTACTCAATTAGAAAATAGAATACATTTTTTTTAATAAAAAAGTTGAAAATCGTATCTGTTGATGTATCTGTAGTGGTTTTAGACGACTTTCATTTGCTGATGACCATTCAGCTGATTTGAATAAAATACTGGATCCATATTTCATTTCTTGTGAAATATTGACGCAGAATAAGCGTTTAGTTTGTGTAAAACAGTAAAAAAAAACATTGGACTGAATCGTCGATGCGTAGGTGTATGTAATAAACTATGGCCAATCACGGTGCCCACATTGTAAAACAACATTCTATTTGAAAAATCCTAATGCAAAATAATGAATAGATTGCATTGTGATACCTCTAACTCGTCTGAAATCCCACGAACGTTTTTATGCTTTTGAAGACAATTCTAAATTTGAAGTACCTGAAATTTCATAATAATTAAGGTCTGTATCATCGTGTTTAAAATAAGCATACTGACTCTTAATCATAGTTGATATGTAAGCATAATATGAATAAGATGTTTAAGTCATTTTCCTGTTTAATCAATAGAAAAATATCATGAAAACATGAATTTTATATCTGTATATTGATTTTGAAATATGCAACAATAGCATCCCTTAAATAACTGTTATTTGTAAACTAATAATTCAATTTAGCTAATAGTTTGATGCATACGATAGGTTTTTATAAGTGTTGCCCTATATTTGTCAGGTGCAGAACTTATTGAGTGATGAGATAGTGGTCGATTTGTCCACCTTTTCGAAATCGTTATAATTATAGAGCAGTCATAAGATAAAGGGACAACATGATTCGAGACACAACCTATTCTGTCGGATCGTTTATTTTGTGCTCCACTGTGTAATTCATTAATGATTGCCCATGGGCAGGTAGTAGTTTCTTACAAATAATTTATATTAAAATGGCTGTACCCCAAATAAATAATACATGTACATTATTCGAAAGAACGATAGAGATGAACACACAGGTGTTATCAGTTGCTACGTTCAATAGCCTCAATTTTATAGGTAAATTCATTGCATCCTAATATGAGTTTCTCTTTTGTTTTCAAGTATTTGGTACTTCCTATCTCATGGCAGTCTATAACATGCGTTTCTCCTGTTAAAAGCTCTTTGCATATATCATAGTAACTTGCTCTTTCATATATCATACTAACATGTTTTACATAAGGATATACTATAGAGCATGCTTGTGCTATTAAATTATACCATTGATGAATAGCGCTGCATTTTTAATTATTTCAAAAATCATAATTAAAGAAATACGAATACATCTTAGTCATCCAGTAATGTGGTAACTGTGAATAAATTTTCTCAGTATAAAACTAATTAACTTTACTTGTACATATACTTAAGTAATAGTTTATATTTGTAATAGTATTATCAATAAATAAATTTAGCCTTGATAGTTGTAAAATACTTACTTGTTTACCTGTCGTATCGCCTGATGTCAACATCATGTAACATACTTGTTAATTTTTTATTGATATTATTCATTTGATTTAGTAAGAAGATACTGGATTGATATATATATATATATATATATATATATATATATATATATATATATATATATATATATATATATATATATATATATACACGGTAGCATCCAAAAGTTAAGAAACGATCAATCATTTTTTTCTAAGTTTTGGTTAATTTTCAAATATATATTAATTGTAGTTAAATTTTTAAAAAAATATATTTTGAATAAATTTTAGCTTTTGTACAGTTATCAATTTAGTTAAAAGCTATTCAAAAAATGATTGACGGTTCCTTAACTTTTGGGCACCATTGTATATATATATATATATATATATATATATATATATATATATATATATATATATATATTATCAGTGGTGAAAAAACCGGACTAGAGTGCTCAATGTGTATCCAGAGCAGTATATAGGAAATTTATTACTGTGAGTCCAGAATGAGTTTGCATATTGTTTCAGCTAGGGGGAAATCCTCAAAAAGAAGAGGAAATATCCGACTAGCTTTGTCAGAATTCATAGATGGACTGAGTTATAATACCAAATAAGAATGGAAAAATCGTAGCAGATGAAGGGGAGTTAGATAAGAAGGGGGAAGTGGAAAGATGTAGCCGGGCATGGAGAGATTGAAAAATATTTATTGTTTTTTATTTATTATTAATTAATTCTTGAATTGTCGGACGTTGTAGTTGAAATAAAGAAAGAGAGAAGGAAAATAGGAGGATGAATTAATGAATTATACGTTACAGGTTTATTTTGATAATATAAAGATATGTAAGACTATCAGTAAGTTAATCAAATAATAAATTAATAAAATTATTAAGGACATGTTTATGATAAGTAAATAAAACACAAACACACAACTACAAACACACGCACACACATGTACAACATACGCACACACATCAATGGGGGAAGAGCATATGCTTGAGCATATATACATACACAAATACGTAAATACACATATGTATATAAATATAAATATGTAAATATACATATGTATATAAATATACATATACATATATACATATATATACACATACACACACACGCACACACACACACACACACACACACATATATATATATATATATATATATATATATATATATATATATAAATTAGCCGGGAAGGGAGAGATTGAATTTTTTTTTTGTTTTTATTTATTATTTATACATTTTTGAATTGTCGGACGTTGTAGTTGAAGAAAGAAAGAGAGAAGGGAAAATAGGAGGGTAAATTGATGAATTATACGTTACATGTTTATTTTGATAATATGAAAATAGGTAAGAATATCAGTAAGTTAATCTGATAATAAATTAATAAAATTATTAAGGAAATGTTTATGATCAGTAAATTACACGCACACACAAATACACAAAAACACATGCACATGCACAACATACACACATATGAATGGGGGAAGAGCACGTGCCTGAGTATATATACGTACACAAATACGTTAATATATATATATATATATATATATATATATATATATATATATATTAACTTCGGATTAAAAAGATAATAATTATAGAGAGAATTAGATAGAGGTAAATATAAAAGAAAAATATAATATATGTAGATGGTCAATTAAATAATTAATTAAATAATGTAGATGGTAAATAGATGATTAGTTGTTAACAAGTAAATAATAGACAGACGGTACCAATTGTGATAAAGACGTAACTAAAACATTAGAAATCAAGACCTAACAATCATAATAGCCAATAAGAAACTATGACGCGAGAACTCTGAGTAATTGGCAGATTATAAGGATAGATATATTACTGAAAATGTGTGGTAGATATGACTGCGGCGTCGTATATGAGTGTATAGTATTCATGTTAAGGGACTGTTATTTAGGGGGCTTAGGGGTAAAGTTAGGAGTTGTTTGGAAGTTATTGTGATAAGATGCGATAAGGGGTGGGATTTAGGTTTTAAATAATGAAATAAGGAGTGAGTTAGGCAAAAAAAGGTACAGGAATGAGTTAGGCAAAGATACAGCTAAAAAGTGGTGGGGATAAAAAGGTGGGGGTTCTGTGGAGGGGTTCTTCTAGAATGAATGGGGGTATATATAGTTCCGGTTGTAAATAGGGGGGTGTAATTCAGGATCAAGTGAGGTGTGCGTTATTCTATAATTGGGCAATTATGTTATTGGTATGTAAACGGTATAGTGTTATATTTTAGGGGTGGGTTATAGGTATTACTAGAAGGGTGAGAACTTACTTAATATATATAATATATATATATATATATATACATATATATATATATATATATATATATATATATATATATATAATGGTAACCCTTAGGTTTCTCCATATAGTACTGCTATAGTGATAATTTCCTATAAAATCGCTTAGATTAGAAAAATCATCCATGTTCAAACTGAGTACATATCATTTATATGCCTATAAATGTGTTTCACATTAACTTTTCACTTCACGTGTACTATCCTTGAAATATGTAATTGCAGAAGAAAAGCCAACTGTCAACCGTAGTATCGGAAATTCCTCCAAAAGCAGGTAATAAAATCAGTAATGCTAAAAAATAACGAAAGACTCTGGCTACATACTATTAATCTCTGTATAATACACATACTTTCCTGGTTGATAAAATCAAATGCACGTAAAAAGTTTAATCAGATATGCAATCTGTATCATATGATGTATGGTACAAATAATATATAAAATATGTCATTTGAATATCGATTTAATTTCGTGAAGCTGAAACAGAACTAAATTACAATCAACCTAGAGATAGATTTAAGAGAGATTGATTTTTTAATTTATTTTTGAACGTATATTCAATTACAGATTAAAATATAATTTTAAGAAAGGAATATACGTATGTATCAAATGGCAGTCAGATTATCATATTCGAACCAAAATTAAGCAAAAATAACAGAACAAAATTTTGTATATTAATAACATTAAAATATCTACCCGTACTGTAAGCCGTAAACACTCTTTGCAGAAAAATATCCATGTTAGTAACGTTGAGCAAATTTTTTCCCTGTAAATAGTTTCTTTAATTTAGAAAAGAACAGCAAATTTTTTTTCTATATTTTTGATAATCTAAAGTATAATGATTAAATATTATGCATCTATATATTATGATATTATGTATCTATATATATTTTATAATGCTTGTTAATGAATAGAAGAGGGTGATGAGCTATTTATCCATTTTTATAGCAAATGTAAAAACTAGTGAAACTTGAAATACGTAAATAAAACTATTCATCCGAATAAAATACACATTTATTAACTCTCATTTTATTTTTAAATATACGTGTAGAACTGATTATTAAAAGCAAACTGTGTTAATCATTTTGTTGACGGGAATGCATATTGATTTGGAAAATAATTGTCGTTTTCGGATAAATCGTTTATTAATAGCGTTGCAAAGCAGGTTTATGTATAAGTATTTGACATTTAAATTTAAATATACGTGAAGACATCCGATTTAAATTAAATTGTCTCCCTTTAAAATTAATGATTATCTACAAATTATTTGGACATTTGTCCTTCTTTTTTTCTTTTAAATAGCTTAAATAATAATAATAATAATAATAATAATAATAAGAAGAAGAAGAAGAATAAGGATAATATTTTTTATAATAAATATCGGCAAAACTGAGACAATAAAAATAACGAACACATTCTCTTACCTAAATGCTAAACGGTATTAGAAAACAAAGACAAAGAAAAATACTCCAAATAAAATATGAACGCAAACTTAACATATGCCCGCTTAACATATACAAGCATAAAAAGTGATAAAACAAACTGATTACATAATAGTTAATCAAATAGTTATACGATAAAAAAAAACCTTAAGCCGTAGTTATTCAGATAACCGGTAAATCTAAATCAATATATGGAGTACAATTCTGATTGTTATTATCATTAAATTTCGATCGATGTAAGCTCTTGTGCAACCTTTCAAATTTTGTAACGTTCTTGTTGAATCAATTTCAAGTTCGAAAAGATGCGCCAAAAGAGGGCCACATGTACAATGATCGAAAGGTTGAGTCAATTTCAACCGAGAGGAGAATAGTACACCAAGTAATACGAATTAATAATCCTCATCTCAAAAGTTTCACAAGATGAAAAAAGATGATTGTTTTAAACAAACTTTCCGAGGAGAAACGAAACAAAGAAAAGGTGAAGAATAGTTCTGCCATTAAGTAAAACCATATCCTGGATCACAGAATTCAAAATGATAATCGGGAACGGAAGATTGAAGAGCGGATGAAAGGAATGGTGTTCATTGTTTATAGATTTTATTTTCTTCGATGTTGTGAGTCGTTAACAAAATCGATCGTCGGCAGAAAAAAAAAAAAAAACGTCAATGCAACCAGTAATCGGCGAAGGCAACGCAGAAAGTCGCCAGTGTTTTCATTTCTGCTACTGTACAAGATTTTTATGCAAGAGATAACGTCATGCTGACGTAATGAAGACGTCATCTGCAAACTTCATGGACACCACGATGCGCCATTTATATTCGAGCAAAAGCTATTTACGTCAGAGAAGTAAGAAAAGAGAGAGTGAGAGAGGCTTAGTCGGGGGTTTTAAAGATGTGGTTGTTGACGATATTCCCAGGGAAATCTTTTATTAAAAATATAGCAACAGTATACCTTAAGATCCGCCACCTTTCTGACCAAACAAAGGGGGTTTCTCTAAGTATTTAATTTATTGATCGATATTAATAACAAAAGTAGATTTATGTGAGTCACTGTGCAAATATTTAACTGATCAATTCTTAAAATACTGCTCACATAACACTGAAAATAACAGAAAATATTAATTATACATAAAGGATGGATTATAACGAGTAAAATCTTGTTTTGATAGATGTATAATGCGTACAGATATATATTGGCGATATATTTTTTATTTCTTTCAGTGCATGCCCAAATTGGTAAATTTTATAAGGTCGTTTAATATTAAATCTTTCTTATCCATCTCTCGATAGCTACATCAGTAGGAGATGCAGATGTAGTATTAAATACTTTGGTTTCAATTCTAGATGATGACACCCAAATATATATATATATATATATATATATATATATATATATATATATATATATAAACTTTTCCTATCAACACTATATATTAGGTACAATATAATATCCTATAGGGAATTTTTCTATCTCCATGTAATATCTTGATTACAGAAATTCCCCTCTAGATCAAAGTATTGTAGGTTTGCCAAGAGATACCACATACACATTCAATACATCTACCATGGTAGCCACGATCTTATGTAGCTTACGACCACCATTTCTGCCACATTCACTCGTGATAATAAAATGTTACATTACATTTGATGAGCAACAACAATCGACACATGTACAGAGAAAGAAGTTCCTATCTTTCTCTCTTAATATTTAGTGCTCTCGACGCAACCATTTGTCAACGGGTCCAATTTTCTCTAACTTGCTAAGACATACATAGAGATAACATATTTTTCCGATTTCCGAAACCTTAATGAAAAACTGCGAACATGATTTTTGGGGGGTGGGGGCCGGGCTTGAAGGTAAATTTGTCCATGTTTCCGACTATGCTGATTAAGAAAATCTCATTCAAATTGTGCGGAGAAAAGTACTTGTATTATGTACTCTAATGCAATAATAATATAAAGACTTGTATTATGTACTCTAATTCACTGACTGCCAGGTTTGTACGCAGGCGCTATGAGCAAATATACTTCTTTTCTACTGACATTGTCATTCCCAATTTTTTTAGCATTTGCGGGAAGGTATGCTAACAACGATTATCACACTTAAATTTTAGGGAATTATTCCCTCCCTAAAAAGGGGTTGTCTACTCCAAAAGCCGTTTTTACATGGGTATGTTAGGGGTGTCTATTCCGAATGTCGTTCTTAACATGGGGAGTTTGAGATGTCTATTCCAAACGCCGTTATTCTGAAAATGACAATACTCAAAGAAGTGAAGTGAAAAGGCTGTAATTGTTTTGTTTTTCACGTTAAAAAAGACGACATAAAACTAGAATTTAATTTTATACTATTGGTGGGAAAATTGAAAAGAAGAGAAAGACTTGAACAACAAACGGAAAACAATAGGACTGCTACCACTGATTTCGATTACTCTAAACAGTTCATTTAGAGTGAGAATCCCTTACTCTTAACACTCCTATTTTTTCATTTCCATTATTATTTCAATGGGCCATTATTCGAACATTTATTAATTCATACTGATTGACGCATTCTCTTAATTGCTTTAATGAGATTCAAACAGTACCCACAAGTTATCACCACAAACCAGTACTAATCGCCAGTGAAAGCTATATTATTTAATTTCAACCACAACCGTCAGTGTCCGACATTTTTCAGGGACGCCAGTGGCCGCCACCACCACCAACAACAATGGTAGTTTACTGTTTTGCGAGTCGGGGTGCAGGCTTCTACCGGCCAACGCCGGTTATTGGTCCTGCTAGTGTACTAATAAATACGAAATCTGCACTAATTAAACTATATTTAAGCGTATTTCACGACCCAAGCTGTGAAATTAATTCACCGGAATAAATCTTTATATGCCTCCCCGCTGTGATTTTTGTCTACAATGCATTTTAGTATATATTGCATTGTGGCGTTCCTATTGTTTATGTTATAAATTTTTATATAATGATTGAATTAGAGTGTAAAATGCAGTGGTCATGTTTCATAGTTTGATTGTATTCTAACACAAACATTGATTTCAAACACGCTATTGTCTTATCAAGGAAATTACTGTTAATTCTATAAAAAATATTTTAATATAATAGCTCAAATCAAAGATTAAAATATAACAGTTAAGTATCATGTGGGTCAATTAAATCAATCAAGTAAATTACTAGAGTCTATGTTAAATAGAGAAGTAATCAACCACGTCAGCAAAAATAACCTTCTTAGTAACAGGCATGACAGTTTCCGTTCTGCTAAATCTACAACAGATGTGCTAACGGCTATATCTCATAGGATCAGCGCATCTCACGACTAAGACTTCCTTTCGAGGGCAATTGCTCTTGAGATATCAAAGGCTTTGATAGAGTATAGCATAAAGGGCTACTTCATAAGATCTTCAGCTACAGTATAGCTCGAAATGTTTTCTCAATTAATGAATCATTTCTGTCTGATCAGTTTATAAAAGAAGTGGTTGATGAGCAGAAATCAGATCACAGAATTAATGCTGGAGTCCCTCAAGTGTCCATTTAGGGTCCAACTCTCTTCCTGATATGCATCAATGCTCTTCCAAATCACATCCTAAGATCATTCGAAGACATTTATGCTGACGACACTACCATCTATGGCAACACATCAAAGGCCGTAAATGACCAAGGTCTCTCTGATTCCTTTTCCCCTGATTTTAAGCGCGTGGTACAATGGGGAAGGTGGTAGCAGGTTGCTTTTAATGCACTTAAGGCCAAGCTTCTCTTTTAACATCATCAACGCTCTGATCCCCATCTGACATTCATAGAAATGAATAGCGCTCATCTTGGGGAGGCTCCATATTTTGACAAGCTTCTGGGCTTGACGTTCCTTTCGAGCGAATATTATGGATTGTCTAATGTCCGCGTCTGAATAATACGTTTATTACTTGTAAAATTCCCTTTCTATTCGTGACATTTTTTTATTAGCCTCTGATTTAGGTTTAGCAAGGAATGTTGGATCTGTGGAACAAATTCGATCTGGTGTTTATCCGGTAAATATCGCTGCTAAGGGGGAGTAAATCGAAAAACGTAGAACTTATAAACACGTGTAAAGTGCTCTTGTACGCATATGCAAATATACATTTATACTTTAAAGTCGGTTACATCCCAAGGTTTTTTTAACTAACGATCGTTTCAACTGTAACGACTAAGGGTGGAGCGCTATATGTTTGATTTCGATTCTAGCAGATGGCGCTCCCGTCTTATTTTTTTACTTTTGACATAATTACTATATATGTTGAAATATAATAATGAATAAGGTATTAGCTCTATATTTATAGTACAAAAGTTGACAAATAAAATATCGCATTACGATATGCTTACGATATGCTGCAGTGAAAATAAGTACTATTACTTTGGTAGAAGGAAATGTGTAAAATTGACGCAGTTATCGGAAATTTTGTTTGACCTACATGATTATCTTATACAATTCGTACGTTAATCCAAGTTTTTAATGCTATTTGTATTAATCGGATTACTATGCTCATCTTGAGTGCGGTTTTCACGTTTCCATTGGTGTAACCTCCGCCTTTATTCAGGTTACATCGTCCGATATGTTGTGAAAATCAAACTCATGGTGAGAACAGTAGTCCAGAGACGAATGATGTACATAATTTACGAGGGAAGAGAGGAACCAATAATAGAAAGGAGATGGTGTGAGAAAAGAGAAATACGAATGAAGAGAGACAAAGACAAGAGAAAATTAGAAACACAGATGGTATATTAAGATATAATAAGAGAATTAATTTTATGAATGTTTATCTGAAACAGCAGAAGCAACCGTAATAGCAGCCGCGTACATTATTGGTACCTTGGTTTTAAAGCAAGAGCAGCTGTAACTGATTGCTGATTTGATATATTTAATACTACAAGCAGGTTGACGTATATATCTGTTTTCTTTTTTTTTCAGGAAACCATTTTGAACTGCTAAATATATAAAAACTACATGTCAAATAGAAACCTAGCGGTCCACGGAGACGCTAGTATGAATTAAACAGAATATATTAAAATGCTCTTCAAATTATACTTGGAACCCTTAAACAATATTTTTAACGTTAATTGTAAATTTAAACGTTATGCAGTTATTGGGTGTAGTATGATAGGACGTGAATATCCCTTTTCACCCTCGTTGTCTAATCAGATTAAAGTGTTCATCTCATCAAAAACTTGATTTTGTTATTACTCTCGCCCCCCCCGTCTTTCCTCTACTCACTTTACTTACAAATCTATGAAGGGTAGCAATGCCAAATAGATATCTGTTATATCAGTTACAAACCTGTTTGGCGACGCAAAGTTACAGAGAATTAACATATGGACACTCAAAGGAGGTAAATATATATACAAAACAAATCTTTTACCACAAGGTAACTGGCGACTGTATGCTTGCCTTAGTCTCTCATCTGAGAATTTTTTTTCTGTAGAGTTAAAGGAACACAATAAGAAAGCCCTTAAGTTTGTATTGTTAGTTTGTTCCGCTATGGTGCCGAAGTGTCTGACATAATTTCCTCTTTCTTTTTGAAGAATTCGCCTTCCATAATTCTTTTGGCAATTTTAATGTATTTTTAACGAACCAGAATCATTGTAATTTTTACTTTCTACTTTTCCTAATATGGCAACGTATTACGATTTAGAACATAGTATTTACTACGATAAAAATGGTATTTTTCCAACAGTATGTATTGCTAAATATTTACGTTACAACCAGTTTAAACTGAACGCATTTATGTTTGGAATATTGTTTTAAAATATTAAACCCATATATATATATATATATATATATATATATATATATATATATATATATATATATATATATATATATATATATATATATATATATATATGTATGTATGTATATATATCGATGGCTCCATTCAGTCTCGAAAGACAAGGGATAGCCCCTGTGCATGTAATTATGAGGAATATGAGGAAAGGGTTGCGCAATCTCCAACTACAATTCTCCTGAATCGGCAATGCTTGAGTCCAGTGGCAAAGAGAAGTACAGGACGACTGGAAACAATGCCGAGATAAGCAGAGATCACATACATCACCTGGAAGTCCAAAATGGTCACCCATCCGGTACTGGCCAGGCTCGTCGTTGCTTAACGTCGGTGATCCGACGATAACCGGTATGTCAAGCGTTATTATGGAGTATATATATATATATATATATATATATATATATAGTAATGTGATTTTCTTTCCTGTATTTTAATTAAACTAGTAATTTCACTATTACATTAAAATACACTCTGCTCTTTAGACTATTGTTCTTATCCCCTTTAAATATATATATATATATATATATATATATATATATATATATATATATATATATATATATATGATCGTAACTTGTCTGTCCGTGTGTCGGATGAACGGTTTCTACCAAATTCCTCGATAACTTTGTAGTCTACAGACTTGAAACATGACATTGAGTGATTTTAGACCTGACCTGCTAAAAAATTCGATTTTGTTTTAGCTGGTAAAAATACCTACTAAAGGGGTCAAAGGGAAACAAATTGAAGCTTGGCAGGCGTAACTCGACTTAAAGTGCTTTGTACGCATGCGAAAATATACTTTATAAATGATAATCCGTTCATTTTAAAGTATTTTAGTTTGGGTTTCTATTCTAGCGATTGTACATATGCCATTTTTTTTAACTTTTGATATCACCACTAATATATGTTTGGTGCAATACAATAATTTATACAAAATAAACTCTTTAATAAGAATACGATATTTACATGGATTAAAATATATTTAATTATATTTGTGAACAGGTAATGCCTGGTTGTCTGCTACTATATATATATATATATATATATATATATATATATATATATATATATATATATATATGTATGTATGTGTGTGTGTGTACTAGCATTTCAGCCCGGCGTTGATCGAGTGTTTCGAGGTGTATGTTGAGCAAATAAAAAAGCGAAAAAAACGTTGTTTCTTTTTTTAAAATTTGACCCCTATTACGACCCCTTAACATTTAGTGTTTGGGGCTCAAAGCTCAAAACAAGTTATTAACTTAGATCCATGTCCAAGGATCGTATATCTAAAATTTTAAGTGTTCAGACCCACAATTGTCGGAGGAGTTTAGTAGAGTTCTCAAAGGTCACATCGTTGAACTTTGACCCCTATAGCAGCCAAATTTCTGTCCGAAAACGAGTTACAAAGATTTTTCTAAATCTCAGTACTCTTTATATTAAATTTCGAGTCTGTAGACTGAAATTTGATAGAGTTATGTAGTAAGGAAATGTACACACACAGACAAACAAACACACAGACAGATAGACAGACCCGTTCACTTTTGTAGATATACCAGCATTTTAGACCGGCGTTGCTCAGGTGTTTGGAGATGTATGCTGAGCAAAAAAAAATGGTGAACTTTTAAACTTTGACCCCTATTATGACCCCTTAAAATTTATTGTCTTGGGCTCAAATCGAGATATTAAGTTAGATCCATGCCCAAGGAACCTATATCTAACATTTAAAGTCGGAGGAGTTTGGTAGAGTTCTCAAATGTCGAATCGTTGAACTTTTACCCCTTAACAGCCAAATTTCTGGCCGAAAACCGATCACAAAGATTTTCCCAAATCTCAGTACCCTGTATATCAAATTCCGAGTCTGTAGACTGAAAATTAACAGAGTTATTGCGAAGGGAAATGTACACAGACACACAGTGAGACAGACAGACACGTTCACTTTTATAGATATACTAGCATGGGTGCCCAGCGTTGCCCGGGTATTTGGAGGTGTATGTTGAGCAAAAAAAAAACCCCAAAAAAAGGTCAATTTTTTTAAACTTTGACCCATATTATCCCCCCTTAAAATGTATGCTTTTGAGCTTAACTTGAGTTATTAAGTTAGATCAATGTCCAAGGAACGTATATCTAAAATTTTAAGGGTTTAGACCCAAAATTGTCGGAGAAGTTTGGTAGAGTTCTCAAAAGTAAAATCGTTGAACTTTTACTCCTTAACAGCCAAATTTCTGGACGAAAACCGATCAAGTCGATTTTCCCAAATCTCAGTACCCTGTATATCAAATTTCGAGGCTTTAGGGTAAAAAAAAACATTGCGTATGGAAATTTACACACACAGACACACAGCCAGACAGACCGACAGACATACATTTTCACTTTTATAGATATACAAGCATTTCAACCCGGTATTGCCTGGGTATTTGGAGGTGTATATTGAGCAAAAATAAAGCAGTTTTTTTTTTAATTTGACCCCTATTATGACCCCTTAACATTTAGTGTTTGGGGCTCAAATCGAATTATTAACTTAGATCCATGTCTAAGGAATCTATATTTAAAATTTAAAGTGTTGAGACCAAAAATTGTCGAAAGAGTTTAGTAGAGTTCTCAAAAGACAAATCGTTTAATTTTGACCCCTTAATAGAACAATTTCTGGCCGGAAATCGATCAAATCGATTTTCACAAATCTAAGTACCCTGTATATCAAATTTCGAGTGTGTAGACTTAAAATTAACAGAGTTATTGCGTATGGAAATGTACACACGCAGACACACAGACACACAGACAGACACTTGTACTTATATATATATATATATATATATATATATATATATATATATATATATATATATATATATAAATAGATTGGATGCAGTATATAGTAATGATTTAAAAAGTATTAAAAAAGAAACTCATGCGCCACCACCGAGAATTGAAACCGAAACGTTCAGGTCACGATTTATTTTGCCGCTGCTGTCAATGATTGGGCTATGAAACCGTATTTACTGCAAGGCTAAAAATTAAAACATGAACCAATAGTTACTACGTTATGCATTCGTAATGCCAACGTTCGACCTTCACCTGGCAAATTTCATTTTTTCTAATTTTCACACTTTTGTGCCGATTTTTCCGGGCTAAAACCCAAATATAAAGTTTTGTATGGATTCAGTTCTTATATATGAAGTGTTATGTCTGTAGACCAAAAACTATAGGAGGAGTTTGGTAGGGAAAATTTGTTAAACAAAAATATACAAGTATACATAAATATATATGGAAACAATTTTGTGCTTACTATAAACTTGTTACGCAAATATTATGCAAGTATAAATCATGGAGAATATCTGCATGAATATAATTACACGTAATAGATAACTAAAGATGATTATCCCATTAGAAAACCGAATAAACTAATAGGGAATTAATTAAAATTTATGTTTAAAAGAATATGCAAATTAGTTAGATCTTTTGCTAGCGAATGCAATTCCACAACCCATATATAAGAAAGTGGTATTTTCTTTTTAAATAACTAGAAAAGAGGCTTGCCTTTTTTCTGCTATTTTTGGCCTTCGGGCCGGGATCAAAGTGTAGTATCTGTTCCGGCAATTGTCACTATCCAGCTCCCCTGCTCCCCGGGGAGTTGGCCCCCATTTCCCATTTACCCCTCACTTTAAAAATCGGCCTTGTGCCTTATTTGCTCAGTGGGGGAGCAAATAAATGCCTCAAAGTGTAGTATCTGTTCTGGCAGATACGGCAAGCAAAGACCATATGTGGGGGACACCCGACATATAAGATCTTGGTCAGTGTAGGGGCAACCTTTCACACCAATTGTCACTATCCAGCTCCCATTTCCCACCCATCGGGAGCTGGTTCCCTTTTCCCTCCTCCTCCCTCTATCTCCACATTAAAAAATGGCCTTGTGCCTAATTTACTCAGTGGGGAAGCAAATAAATACCCTGTTGTTCTTGGCCTTTTGAACCAAGATCAAAGTGTAGTATCTGTTCTCGCAGTATACTAGGCTTTCTCTTTTTCAAAGACCAGCGACCGCCCACTTGACCAACTTTTGGTTAAATTCAAGGGTTTTTTTTTTGTTTGGCCTCAAAGGACCGATCGCATTCTATGGGTGAGTGGTCCTTAAGGCATTGCTTTTTTTACCACTAACTGTTTTTTCTAGTTTTTGCAGATAGTCCAGTGTCTGGATCCGACTTAAGCAGCCGGCCGGGCTAGGGGAAACTGACGTGCCTTTTTAGGCGAAGGTCCCCCTAGTTTTCAAATCGGCGGGTCGGAAAAGGGCACTGGGCCAACACCTAGGGGAGCAGGCCTCTGCCTCTTCACCATGGGGGACGCCCCTGGTGTAGCGACCGTGTCGGGGGCACCACACCCGGAGGTGGCACTCCAGTACCGTTGTTGGGGGGAACCACATCCGGTGGCACTCTAGTGCCGTTGTCGGGGGGTATCACATTCGGTGATATCCTAGTGCCGTTGTTGGGGGCTCCACGCCCGGTTGTGCTCCAGTGTGCGTGGCGGGGGGGTACCACACTCGATGGTACCCCAGAGATCGTTTCGGCGGGTACCACATCCGGTGATACCCCAGTACTGAGGGCAACCACTTCGCCCACAGCCTTTGTATACGAGATGGAAGATGCCACACTCGGGGGAGCCCCATCATCAAGCGATGAGTATTCACCCTCACTACCTGTGTATGTCGTGGAGGGATCCAAGCTGTATACCCCTTTACAGAGGGTTGATGACTCACTAGCTCCTACAGTCAAGCCGGAAGGGGTGGGCCCAGGAGCAAAGTTCATTGGGAAGATTGCCACATCCAGTGACACCCCGCAACCGTCAACATCCACGTCAGCTGTCCATGGAGGAGGAAACAGCGCTTGGCAGTGCAATGGAGGCGGAGCCGTTGGAGGATTTTCTCAACCCCTGGGCTATCACAGAACACTGTGATAGCCTACACGGAAGAGGAGACCAGGAATGCGTGAGCCAAGTATGTCGCGGTCACGCCGGGGAGTTCGTGGAAGATGCCGAGACTGCCAGACGGCGGGGAGAGTCCGAGGGTGGTGAGATCGGCAGGTAGCAGCCCACAAAAAAGTGAGCAGGTACTAAAGAAGTTGAGATTTCTTAACCTTGCAGAGTCTAGGCAGCAAGGCCAAGCTGGAAGTATAGAGCAGAAGAAGGCAGAATGACCCAAACTGAAGCAGACTGAACCAGTCGCGACGGCAGAAGAGAAAAGCTCGAAGAAGAGCTGTAGGTGGGGCCCAAAAGGAAAGAAATCCCCGGAAGAGTACCACCGGCTTTTCCAGGAAAAATACAAGCCCCTGACCGAGGGACATGTAATTAAATTAGTTCCAGGCACATTGGAAAATCTGAGAACCAGGATAATTTCGCTGGTGACACTAGACCAAAAACAAAAAGGGCTCACGGGCGTAAGCAAGGAAAAGATGATGGCTATGCTCGTGGAGTTTAATATCCCGGCAACATACATAGTGCGACGTAACTATGCAATGTGGGATCTACTCCTCCCGACATAAGAAGACGCAGCAAAGATAGCAAAAGAAGACATTGTGTGGAAAGGGCTGAAATGTAAACCTGAATACTTAGAGCAGAGAAGGACAACGGTGTCAGTTATGGAAGTCCCATGCTGTATCAGCGAGGAACACCTTGGTGCCATATTCTCACAATACGGAGATATTGTGGCCGTAAACCCGGTTCGAGGATTGAGAAACATCACCACCGGGGATAGCAAGATAATAATTAAATTAACCCGGGCTGAGTTTAACGCAATACCAGCCTAACTTAAATGCGAAAAATGGGTGATGTCAATCATCGTGGAAGGGAGGAGGCCACATTGCTGGCACTGTATGTTGCCGGGGCACATAGCAAAAGTCTGCCCTAAAAGGAATCTCGTACCTCCACCAGCAACTGTTTCTCCAAAGACAGTGACAGAGTAAAAAAGGGAAAAGACTCCTAAAGACAAGGAAACCCCCAAGGATAAGGCCACAAGCTGGAGCACGGTGGTCAGGAAAGGAAAGGAGAAACAAACAGTGGCCGGTAAAGCAACAAAAGGATAAAAAGGGGGAGTAAAGCGAAAGTTGGTTTCGGAATCAGAAGAAGAGGCAGGAGAAGCCGTAGACGAGACCAAGACTAAGATGGGTCAAAACAAAAAGTAAAAGAAGACCAAACAAACTCTGCTCAACCCTAACCCCAATCCCCTCCTCCGGATGAGCAGAATACCCGTCCTCGTTGTACCACCCCTAAACCTACGCCTGAGGAAGAGGCTCCTGAAATAGAAATGGCAGAAAAAGAGGAAAAACGGGGAGATCACTACCCCTCCAGAAAATCCGGTCAGGACCGAGAGGACCAGAAAGCGGCCACTCTTGCCTGGAGAGAGAGTATGTGAAGTGAACATCGTACAGCTGCAAACGGATCTGAGCGGCAGCTAGAGAAGGAGTTTAAAGCAGCTGGAGAAACTCACTAAAGTTGAGGGGAAAGAAGTGTAAGACCCGAGAAACTTTCGCGAGGCTCCCCTATTAATAACTTTTGTCCGAAAAGAAAATGGGGCAAGAGTTAAAGCCATGTGGAGGATGCTGAAAGAAGCCAAAGAATCCCAGGGCTGGAGCTTGTAGAAGAGGAGCATCCTTCATTGAGAGCAATAGACGCAAAGTGTGAGGGAAGGGTCTCGATATATGTTCACCCCTCCCTTTATAGAGTTTTAAAGTTAACATTTCCCCTGGACGTAGGAGGTATGGTCCGAGGAGGTCAGTTCACAACGGAGTTGTTAACTGGCAGCATCAATCAGACCTTTGGCGTCCTTACCCCCGATGACTTTAGACCCGTGATAGACGAATATTACTAGTTAGGGAATCATGGCAACAACCTTAAACCTAGCTAGTTTAAATGCGAGGGGCATGAGATCCCGAAGCAAGGCTGTTCGCATGCTGAGGGATATCGTGGCCCTTGAGGTAGATATAGCTGCAATTCAGGAGACCCACTTTGTTGGGCCTGGGGATTGCGATTTGCTGGTGAACGACTTTGACGTTTACTCAGCATATGGCAATTCCCGTAGTCGTGGCGTTTCTGTCCTTGATTTTTTTTTTACACAGTGATCACCACTTATCAAGGCCCGGAAGCAACTCAGGGATAAGGGTTATTGCAATTACGTTAGTGTGGAGATTTGATGAAGTGTTTACTTAAGGGGGTGGTTCATTAGGAATTTGTTAACGTTTGACTTGAAGACATCCAAGTTGTAGTCAGGTGGGAAGCAGGCAGACGGAACAGAGTTCTACAGGCGTGCAGTTCCAAGAAAGAAACTTTGTTCATGGAATCCGCGGTTTGATTTAGGCACAGATATAGAGTGGGGGAAATTTTTCACAGTGGATTCAGCTAGACAGATGTTTTTCGTGAAAGATTGGCGAGGGGGGACCAGAGATTGGAGTTCAGACGAGCACCTGCCATGGAAAAAAACGATAAAAAAGGATAGGCTCGAAACGTCTCTTCTGTGGGAAAGATGTTGCAGGGTACAGAAAAGGGCATCCTCCACTAAGCCACGAAGTGTATTTTGTACTCTGTCAAGGCAGGATAGGCTGGTTTTAGTAGCTCCTGCTCAGATATGGCAACAGTATTCCATCCTTGAACGTACTTGGCTTTTATATAGATAGAGAATTGCATCAGTAGTGAGATATCTTCTGGAGCGGTAGAAGGATCCCACCATCTTTCCAGCGACCTTGGCAACAGTACGTGTTCCATTTTAGATCAGGAGTAAAGGTCAAACCCAGAAGCTTGTCAAAACACGGGGCCTCACCCAGACGAGAGCCATCCAGATGGTGATCAGAGCGTTGATGATGTAAGGATAGGAGTTTGGTTTTGGATGCATTAAAGGTAACCAGCCATATCTTCCCCCACTGAACCACGCGCTCAAGACCAGAGGAGAGAGAATCAGAGAGAACTTTCTCATTTACAGCCTTTGATGTGTTGCCGTAGATGGTCGTGTCATCAGCATAGATGTCAATGAATGATTTAAGTATGTGTTTAGGGAGGTCATTGATGTAGATCAGGAAGAGAGTTGGGCCCAGGATTGACCCCTGAGGGACTCCAGCATTTATATTGCAGGCCTCCGATTTTTGTCGATCTACCACTACTCTTATGAGCCTATCGGAGAGAAATGATTTAATGATTGAGAAAACATTTCTAGTTATACCGTAGCTGGAAATCTTGTGAAGTAGACCCTTATGCCATACCTTGTCGAAGGCCTTTGATATGTCAAGAGCAATTGCCCTAGAAAGGAAGCCTTTGTCAAGAAATTCACTAATTCTGTGGGATATAACCGTCAGCACATCTGCGGTAGATTTTGCAGAGCGGAAACCATATTGTGTGTCACTAAGAAGGTTATTCCTGCTGAGGTGGTTGACTATTTCTCTATTTAATATGGATTCCAGCAACTTACTCATAACACACAGGAGACTTATTGGTCTGTACTGAGAGGGAGATGACTTATCACCTGAGTTCTTAAATACAGGGCAAACTGATGAGGTCTTCCAGAGAGTCGGAAAGCACTTCTCCTTAAGGCAGCGCTTAAATAGTTTCGTAAGTATGGGAACAAGTTCTGGTTGAAGCTTTTTTAACACTATAATTGGGATGCCATCAGGGCGAGTTGCTTTACTGGAATCTAGGTTATTGATTAGCTTGGCGACCTCATGCACGGATATTTGTATGTTACCTAGCTTGTTCTGTGTTATAAGAGAAAATATGGGGAGTTGATGACCTTCGTCGCATAGGGTAGAATTAGCTGCAAAGTTCTTTGCAAATAGTTTGGCCTTGTCTGACGCTGACGAGATGACCTTTGGTCTATTGATAATGGTTGGGATAGAACGCACCCTTCTGTTCAAGATCCTATTTGTTATTTGCCAAAACTGGTGGGAACTAAGCCGCTGATCAGCTACATTGGATTTAACAGACTGGGCATATAGCTCTCTTGCATTTTTTTATTACTCTTTTAAAGTGGTTGCTGGCAGTCCTAAAAGCAGCTTTAGTCTCAGTGCATCTATTACGTTGGTAGCTATGAAAAAAGTGATTTCTGTGCGCGATAGCAGCAGCACATTCTGGGGAGAACCATGGCTGGCTGTTAGGTTTTTGCTTGAATTTTTTAGATGGTATGAATCGGTCTATGCCTACAATTAACCATTCGGTCAGATCTGATACTATAGAGGACACTTCCTTTTTAAACATGGAGTGCAGAGGTAAATCAGATATGAATGTACGGAAGCTATCCCAATCAGCCATAGAGTATCGGTATACAGTACGGTGGAGGGTACGTCTGGGGACTTATTACATTTAGTTTTTATCTTAACTGATACGACAGAGTGGTCGGAGGATCCTAGAGGAGAATGAACGGAACATGAACATAGCCCAGGAGAAGTTGAGAGAAAAAGGTATAGGAGGCTTGCATATTGACCGGGTATATCGGGCACATGGGTGGGTTCGTGAACAATCTGAGTGAGGCAATGTCAAAATCATGACAAAACCTCGCCTCATCGTCTGTCTTATTTGAATGGGTCAGCCATTCCACGTTATTGACGTTGAAGTAACCACAGATGTGGATGTTAGCCGAGGGATGTGTAGACAGTATGTGGTCTATTTTCTCAGATATGCTCTCAAAGATAGTAACTCCGCGATGTGGGGCCGATAAAGGGTAAATATAAATGCAGTGGTGTTAGCAAGTGCAACCCGGAAGCACATATAGGGTAAATTAGGATCTTCTCTAGATATATCCCTGCCACACGGGAAGCCATCCTTAATGTAGGCACATATTCCATGCCCATGGCGATCTTGGGGGTCAGATTTAGATGTTATATTTGAGTATCCGTTAATTATGAACTCATCTAGGGAAGTGGTCGGCCCTATTCCAGTTTCACTTAGAAATATTATGTTCGGTTCTGTCTCCTGTAATTGGGTTTCAACCTCTGGAAGGTTGGAACGTAGACCCCTGATGTTGGAGAAGGAGACCTGGTAGTAGGGGTCTACGTTGGAAGATGGGGTTCTAGGTATAATCGAGTTTTTATTCTGGAGATATTTCATGTTGAGGTTTTGGGATTTGTGGAATAGGTCGGTATACTTAGTTAGAGCAGTACGCAGAGGGAAAGTAAGATAGAAAAAGACAGGATTTTTTGTAGCACACGAAAAGGTATAGCCGTAACAATTACCCAATAGTATGGCATCGAGAGGCCCCACCAGAGACGCTGCATGGTCCAGATCCACTCACCAAATGGCAATACAGCAGTCCCAGTACTTTGCGCCTTCTGATAGGACAGTCTCCTTAGTGGTTAATCCAAGGTTCGGGTCCCTGACTATCAGGCGGATAACTTCAGCCCAGACAAAACGTTTACCTCCAGCACCCTTACTAGTGACATGGCCACAAGGACAGACAGAGACAGAAAACTTTCCGACATCTCAGACTACTGGTCACCAAGTACTACCGACCTTTAAGCAGCTTTTTCAGTGAGTCGCACACTAGCTTCGACGGTTACTGTAGTCCACGCGGGCGCTCATGGAAGGCTGGTCGTGGTCGATGTTTCCGTTAAAAGCGGTAAGTTCCGGATTTTGGCTGGTTACGCGCCCAATATCGCTGGCGAGACGGTTTCCTTTTTTCGGCAGGTGGAAGTGTTCCTCTCGGCGGGTCCGGAGCGTGTAGTTTTAATGAGGGACTGGAATGCCATCCTGGACCCCAAGATAGATAAGGTCGGGGGGATAGAGGGTCAAAGAGGTGAGAAAGCAGCCTGTCTGACCTGATGGCCTCGTGCGATCTGGTCGACAGATTCTGTCTGGAACACCCGGGGAGGAAGATATGGACGTGGCAAAAAAGTGCGGCCTCCTGTTCAAGTACTTACTTGGATAGGATGTTAGTTAGAAGAGGCTACATAGATTTCTTATCTTGTCCCACGTTTTACTGGCTAGGTCATTCGGACCATAACTTTGTAATGACCCGTTTGAGAGTAGGTAATATGCCTAGGTTGGCTGGCTACTGGAAGTTGAACGCCTCCTTACTGGAGATGAACGACTTCCAGGAACAGCTGACATCACTAATTCAGCGGGAGTTAATGAGGGCGGTTACCGGGAGTAGCTGGTGGGTTAGACTTAAGGCTACCATTAGGCTATTTTGCGTCCAATATAGCCAACGCCTCGCGTTAACTAGGGCACGAACCAAAAGGCACCTAGATGATAGGCTGACCCGGGCGGTGGCTGGTGGTGATCCCCTAGAGATAGCAGTAGTTAAGGGGGACCTCCAGCGCTTGGCTAGCGAGCGTTATGAAGGTCAAGTAGTTAGAGCTAGGTTAAATAGAGTCTCTAACGAAGCCGTGAACGTTGATGCTGTTGAGCGTAAGGCTGCCTTAAGACATGGCTCGGATAGGTACATTCGGAAGGTGAAAAACCTGAAAGGACATACCCTCGTATCGACTCGAGAGATTTGCAATGGGTTTCGTCAACATCTGGAGGAATGCTTTACCCAACAACCCAGACTCCGCGGCCAGCTATTTACTGCGGCCCGAGCAGCTAGCTGTGATGGGATGGTTACGGAGCATGAAGTCATTACTGCGTTGAAGCAGGTTGGCCATAATAAATCTCCAGGGCTCGATGGTCTGCCCTACGAACTGTGTTTGAGGCTGTCGCCCATGTTTTTTCCTCTTCTGACGGGTGTGTTTAACCACTGGTTTGCCCAGGGATCCATGACGGGTGTGTTTAACCACTGGTTTGCCCAAAGATCCATCCCTGGGCAGGTAACCAGAGGAGTGGTCACACTACTGAAGAAAAGAGAGCAGCATGGTGGGGAGGACTTAGATGATTATAGTCCCATCACTCTGCTAAACACAGAGTTGAAGATTTTGGCCCGACTTCTTGCAAACCGACTGCAGGTTGTTATCGGCGACTTGGTCGAACCGGATCAGACTTGTTCTGTGAAGGGGATATCGATTCAAAACAACTTGCACTTGGTGCGCACGATCATAGAGGGGTTAGAAGACGACACAGGAGCCGCGCTGATCAATTTAGATCAGTCCACAGCGTTCGATAGGGTCGACCATGGTTTCTTGGAATCTGTTATGGAGACCGCCGGCTTTGGTCCGGACTTCCGAAAGTGGATTTCCATTCTGTATCGTAATTCTGCGGTAGTGGTACAAGTAAATGGTAGGTTGTCGGAGTCCTTTGGGGTCTCTCAGTCGGTGCGCCAGGGTTGTCCGCTGTCGCTTCTGTTGTATGTCCTGGCGTTGGAGCCTTTCCTTCGCAAATTAAGGGAGGAGGCAACTAGACCAGTCCTGCGCGGCATAGCTCTACCTGGCGGCAAGTTCGCCAGGGTGTCCGCGTACGCTGATGATGTCACCGTTTCTGTTGGGTACCTGGACCAGGGTAAACTCGCTTCCAGGTGGGTTCAGCTGGACTGATGGTCCGATAAAAATTCTTGGAGTCTGGTTCGGGTCTTGACTCCAGCTGGACAAAAATTGGTAGGAAGTACAGACGAAGGTCGAATCGTCAGTAAAGACTTGGATTCGAAGGGGCTTATCCCTGAAGGGTCGTGCGGAGGCGTGTCAAACTTACGTCTTTCCGTTGATCCTTTACCACTTGTCAGTGCTTCCTCTGCCTGCGGACCGCTGTAGGGCTTTGGAGCAACTCATTTTCAAACTTCTTTGGAAAGGAGGAAAGTCGTATGTCCGTAGACAGGTCTGTACACAGAAACTCAGCGAGAGAGGCTTAGGAATGCTTGACTTGTTAAGTCATAAGTACGCCGAAATATTGGCGTTCCTGAGTCGGACACTGCTTGAGGAATTGCACTGGATACCAGTAGTGGAGCAAGCTTTTCCACAGCTCTTATCCTTCCCTGCCGCTGAAGGTCGCAGAAGACAGATGGGGGAACGGCAATTCCTCTCCGAATGACGAGCCGCCCTTAGGGCATTGCCGGGGTCCAGTGACCTTGCACGGCCTGGGAGGAGGCTATATCGGGATTTAGTGGTGGGGAACGGAAAAGATCCGCTGGTTGAACGGCTACACATGTCGAGGGAGGAAGTCCTCTCTCAGTGGAATTGGGCGCCAGCCATAAGCTTCTTACACAATTCAGAGTTTTCCATAACATGGACGCTTGTCCGGAATGCGCTGCCACTTTTTGGCGTGCTTGCCAGGGACTGCAGAAGGGATGAATACGTTCCCTTTTGCCCCCGCTGCGAGGATGATGAGGATGAGACAAGGGATCACGCCTTTTTTCTTTGCAGTGGAGTTCGGAGGCTCTGGGAGTACGTCGGAGAGGTAACGGCTCGCATCAACCCCGAGCGGTTGGTGACACTTGATTTGGCGTACGTCGTCGACAACATGGATCCGCCGTTCACTGGAGAGAAACGTTTGGTATTTCTCGCGATCCTTGATGTAGCTAGGTTAGTGACGTTGGTTACACGTCTTAACATTGTCTATGGGGTTGAATCTGTTTCGGATCGGGATCTGGTCGCTTACTTTAAGCATCAGCTTAAAGTAAAGATCAGATGCGTTTGGAAAAGATTACATCGCACAGATTTTGATAGGAGATGGGTGCACAACACTAGTTTGTGCATCCGACCAGGCGTTAGGTTTAAGTTTGTTTTCCAACCCTAGTGGTATTGGTCAGGCGGTGCTAAGGTTCTACGGAACCTAGCCCCGAGCAAAGTTTTATAGATTGTAACCACTTTGAGTGGAAAATACTTTATTAGGTGCTAGACTAGGGCAAGTATGATAGATGATCCTCTCCCCGATTTTATTTTTCATCGGCACTAGGATAGCTTCCAAAGATGCCCAGTTCACCCTTTGTTTTGTCCCCTGTCTGTTGGCCATACACGTACATAATCTTGGAAGACGCCATCCATTCCCTGTGTTACCTATCCATATCTAATTTTTTTTTAAAATATCGTCCCTAATTCCCCACTCCTTGCTTTCGACCTTCGGGGCTTGAAGACAGTGGGCGTTCCATATTTAGAAGTACGTTGGGCGGATCCCTTACTAACCTGTCCCCATAGTCATTTTGTTTAGTTGTTTATTTTTTTTCTTTCTTTTTAAGTGTATTTTAGCTCGACCCCTTCTCCATCATCTCATCCCTCATTTATTAAGAGAAAAGATTTTTTGTTTGTTTGTATATATAACTCTTTGTTTTGTAAAAATATGTAAATATTCGTTTTGTTTTTCAGTTTGTATATAAAGCCGACGCATACGCTGGGGAGATTTTAAGTAGAAAACTCCATGGTAAGAATGAGGTATTATGGTGATAGTGTCTTAGTGTAGAAAACTTAATAAAGTCTTTAAAAGACCTAGCAAGTAGTTAGAAATGACCCGCGACCCCCATTTCCCCTACTGGCCCTGATGCCTAAGTTTTTTGGACCTCCAATGAGAGCCTGGCAGTAGATAATGCCAGGCCAAGGGCCAAGCACTAAATAAATTTTTGTTCTTGGCCTTCGGGCGGGAATCAAAGCGTAGTATCTGTTCCGGCAGATATTGCAAGCAAAGACCATATGTGGGGGCGACCCCATATATAAGACCTTGGTCAATGTAGGCAAACCCTTCATACCAATTGTCACTATCCAGCCCCCCTACTCCCCATTTCCCCTTCACTCCTCACATTAAAAATCGGCCTTGTGCCTAATTTGCTCGGTGGGGGAGCAAATAAATATCTTGGCCTTCGGGCCGGGATCAAAGTGAAGTATCGTTTCTGCAGATGCTGCACTTAAGATAATTTGTACCAGTCAATGGAGGGGAACCCCTCCATACAGGGACAATTATTATTTTTGGTAACCCGAGTGCCCCCTTTTTGCCTACTTTTAGGAGAGCTGGGTTTTACCCCACATTAAAAACGGCCTTGTGCCTAATTTGCTTTGGTGGGGAAGAAAATAAATACAATAAATAGAAAAAAAGGTTATCTTTTTTTGTTGTTCTTGGCCGCCAGCCGGGATCAAAGTGTAGTATCTGTCCGGCAAATACTGCAAGCAAAGATCATATGTGGGGGCAACCCCACATATAAGACCTTGGTCAATGTAGGCAAACGCTTCATACCAATTGTCACTATACAGCTCCCCTAGTACCCGGGGAGTTGGTACCCATTTTCCCTTCACTTGTTACATAAAAAATCGGCCTTGTGCCTAATTTGCTCGGTGGGGAGCAAATAAATACCCTGTTGTTCTTGGCCTTCGGGCCGGGATCAAAGTGTAGTATCTGTTCTGCAGATTCGGCACTTAAGGTAATCTGTCCCGGTCAATGGAGGGCAAACCCTCTATACTGGGACAATTACTATATTTTGTCCCAACGAAAGTGCCCCTTTTGCCTTTTTTTCGGGTAGCTGGTTTAACCTGACATTAAAAACGACCTCATGTCACATTTTGCTTTGGTGGGAAAGCAAATTAATACTAATAGAAAATAGGGTTTTTAATATGAATATCAATACACACAAAGGAAAAACGAATTTATATATATATATATATTTATATATATATATATATATAAGTGATCATATAAAATTAGAGAGATTTATGTCGTGGTATATGTTCTAGCTGATGGCAGAAATCCTATTAAAAAGAAAATAACTTTTTACTTTACTACTATATATTTGGTAAACTAATAATCAATCTATATATATAAAAGCGAAAATGTTCGTATGTATGTATGTTTGTATGTATGTGTGTTTGTGTGTCTGCTAAAAACTTTCGATAGAAAGAACTAAAATTCACATACTTGGTACTATATTGAAGCTCCATCCTTCGCCCGAGAAATATCGAACAATTGGCCAAAAACCTTAATTTTTTCATCCTGAAATCGACAATTTTCTACAGGGCCGGGGGGCAACAAAGACGTCCTCTCATGACGAGATCGGCTTTACGCATGCGCCAGATGGCGTCATGACCTTATTTAGTTTAAATAGTTGAAGAACAGACGGAGTTTCATGTACGCCGTGTTAGCTCAGTTGGTTAGAGCGTTGGGTCATTATCTGAACGTTTTGGGTTCGAATCGTGGTGTGAGATGTCTTTTTTTCCGATTTTTAAAATTTAAATATTGTAGCAGGGTTATTTAAGCCATTTTTCACCTAACGTTCGATTTTCTGTTTTTTTTTTTTACTTCACTTATTCTTAGGTTTTCATTTACACCCCCACTTCGACCACACACCCCAAAACACCCGGTTACCCACCGATTTTTTGAATTTCAATATCGAAACAGGCTTATTTCACGTGTTTTTTTGTTGTTGTTTTAACGTTCGTTTTTCTGTTTTCTTTTTTGTTTTTTCGATTTTTACATTTAGCATCGTTCGTTTGCCTTACGTTAGCTTTTTTGTGTGTGTTTTTTTTTCGATGTTTTGATTACCCCCCCCAGGAACCCCTGCTTAAGTTTTAACGTTCGTTTTTATGTCTTCTTTTTTTACGTCGCTTATTCTTAGGTTTTCATTAACAACCACACACACCTACAAACACTCGTGCAACGCCGGGTACCTCCGCCCCCCCCCGTAAGCAGGGGTTTTTAACGTTCGTTTTTCTGTTTTTTGTACTTCGCTTATCCTTAGGTTTTCATTAAAACCCCCGCCCGACACACACACCGAAAAATACCCGGTCAACGCCGGGTACCCCTCGCTAGTAGAGAATAAAGTCTATACTTATAAAACGGCGTCTCTATAAATTTAAATATATTTAAGCGTATTTTGCGACCGGGCAGGCATGGCGACACACACACACACATTTATATATATATATATATATATATATATATATATATATATATATATATATATATATATATATACTCCACCGAAACATGTATGCACATATGAAACCAATAATTTTGTATGATAAACAAACTATATACCCGCTCTCTTTTCCATTAAGCACTCTTTAATAATCACGTGGGGTTCAATTAAATTTACATCTAGGAAACCATCCTATACAAAAATTATAAATCTATATCCGATAAATATTTTCTTCTTGTGTATTGATATTTATATTGCGAAAAAAAATAACTTTCTATGATTCACTTTAAAAGAAAATACAATTTGTTATACGTGCGCCATGGAATTTCATTCACTAGCAAAAGATCAAACTTGTTGGCATATTCTTTTAAACATTCCTTTGAAATTATTCCCTATTAGTTTTTTTCTGTTGCCTTATGAGTTGATCATCTTTAGTTAACTATTACGTGTAATTATTTTCATGCAGATATTCTACGGTATTTATACTTGCGTAATATTTGCGTAACTAGTTTAAAGTAAACGCAAAGCTCTTTCCATATATATTTATCTATACGTATATATTTCTGCTTAAAGCCATTTGCCTACAAAACCCCTTCTAGAGTTTTTGGTGTACAGATATGAAACTTTATATATAAGGTATTTGAATCCATGCAAAACTGTGTATTTAGGTTTTAACCTGGGAAAACAGGCACAAAAGTATTGAAATCTTTAAAAAATATAAAATTTTCCAGGTGAATTTCGAAAGCCGGCATTACTAATATGCATGTAAAACGTAGTAGCTATTGGTTCTATGTTTTAATTTTAAGCTTTGCAGTAAACATGTTTTCATAGCTCAGCCATTAACGGCGGGTTAAAAATAAATCGTAATCTAAATGTTTTGTTTTCGATTCTCAGTGGTGGCGCACCTCTATTTTATTTCACTAGCAATTCCGCACATCTTTGCTCGGCCCCTATGTGATGTTCATAACGTTATATGCATATGCATATATATATTAAAGAATTTGACTCATGTCCAGTCAACGTGCATCGAAAATTTAAGTGTTTAGATTCAAAATTAGCGGAGGAGATTGGTAGATCCTGTAAATGTCAACTTTTTCAACTTTTTACCTATTGCCAGCCAAATTTTCACCCCAAAACTTATGAAATAGTTTGCTGCATTTCTGATTACCTTTTATGGATACTCACGTCTTTAAAATTTTAAATGTTTAGACCCAAAATTGGCTGAATAATTTGCTATAGACTGCAAAGATCAAATCTTTTGAAATTTTACTCCTTGGCAGCCAAATTTTCGGCCAAAACCGATTAAAAGTCTTGCCCTTTGACTTAGTACACTGTATGTAAAAATTCAATAGTTTAGAAAATAAATTGGCTGAGTAATTTTGTAGAGACTGCAGATGTAATTGTTTATTTTTTACTTTGACCGCAATTATAACCCCTTAACAATCATTATTTTAGGTTCAAATCTAATTAAGTTTGATTTATGTTAAATCAAAAATACATCTAAAATTTCAAGTGTTTAAACTCCAAATTAGCGGAGTTTAATAGATTTTTCAAGGACCAAATCGTTGAACTTTGACAGCCAAATTTCTCGCCGAAAACCGATGAAAAATATTTTCCCAAATCTCAATACCTTATGTCAGATCTCCAGTTGGTACATTGAAAATTGAGTAATTTTGAAATGAAATGTACACACACAGACAATTTCACTTTTATAGATATATAGATTACCATCAGGTCCAATATAAGATAATAATAAATACGAAATCTGCATTAATCAAAGTATCATTTACGTATTTTACGACCGTGCAATGCCGAGCGGCTTGCTAGTACATATACATATATCTTTATTTTTTATAAAGTAATAGGGTTCGTGTGTTTCTGTCTGTGTGTACAGCTCTCCATCATCAACGAAATATAAAGGAGGTAAGAGGGTAGATCTCTCCTGGTAGAGAAACATTAGAACCCATTTTAGGATGTTTCTGTTATAGGAGGCATAAGAATCTATGCCTAATTTCTTTATATACTATTCTACAAACCACCCCCATATCGAATGACTTATGCTCATTTGCATATCACATTATATTAAATCTCTTTAACTAATTACCTCGACCTTATTACATATTGGAAATATTCTAATCATTTCAACTGTACTATTTACAAAATCTATTTAACATTTAATTATTTAATATATTTTCATTTAATTTTATATTCGATTTATTTCACATTACGTATATTATCTGAAAGGTTTACTGTTTGTGCAATCGGAGATTTACGTCATTACATGTTGTCTGTAATAGATATTTTTCTTTTTATTGGATTTTTTTCCCACTTATTTTTATTATTAAATTTACCTTTTAAAAAAAAATAACAATATGAAAATGTTTATAATTTTAACTTCTGGTGCTTACGCATTAACACTTTTTTAAACCTATTTTCAAAAATAAACAATAATTTTTATTTATTTTAAGCCTAACTTTATTAATACATTTTTTTATCTAAACTTGAAATTTCACAATATTTATTTAAATTCCCACCCCCTCCTCACACTACGAATGCCTTTCGAAATAATAACGTATTCTTTCCGCACGCTACCAAACCTACAGACATATCTACGTTTGCTCTATCAACTGCTGGATTTTAAGTTAATACAACATTAAAAAATTGAAATTAATATTAAAAAAGGTTTGTGAACAATATTTCTTTCAAAATTATTTTTTATATCACTGTTCTGTTTATATTCCTATAAATTTATATTGTGAAAATTTACCACTTACCAATAATATAGACAGTTCAGTTCTTCGGTATTTGTGGTACCGTTCTGAAATATTAACGTTACTATTTTGAAAGCCATGAAGGCAAAGATGTTTTGTAACTTATTTTGTGCTTCCAACTAACAATTAAAAAAAAATTATATCGTGAAACTTCAATTTTAGCTAAAAAAATAATGTTTAAAATAAATAAAAATTGTTAACTCTTGAAAATAGTTTAAAATTTCAAATAGTTTTCATATTGTTTATTTAGATGATCTGCTTATTTACAAAATATCGTGAAACCTTAATTTAACCTAAAAAAATATTTAAAACATCATATTACAAGAATTACGCCCCCCCAATATTTTTTTACAAGGTTTCGGAATCGCCGACAACGAATCTGATATTCAAACACTTCGCAACTGAATACTTTCGTAGATATTATTATTTTTCCAGTACAAAAGTTGGATAAAATTTTACTTTAATGCCCATATTACAGCTTGGTTCTTACAGTGCATAATTATCAATTTCTTCTACTGCTAAAACAATTTTTGGGTGAGGAAAGCTTTATGTTTTGGGATTGTATTGAAAATGTAATGGAAATTTCAATTTCGTTCCGTTTTAATCTTTTATATTTTACTTGCCAATATAATTGAAAGAATACAATTCAACTATCGTAATTTTATATAAATAAACAAAAACAAATATTTTAAAATAAAACTTTATTAAAAAAGAAATAATTTTATTTTTAAATGAAAAAAATCAATTTAGTAAAATAATTGTATTAAACATCCCAACCTCCCCATGTTAAGTATGGCTTTCTAAATAAACACCCCCAGCCTTGTCAGCAAACCTGTAAACCTATAAAAGTTAACATTTCGAATGTGAACAGTGATTTTTCGATTTTGTTAGCGCTTGCCGCAATTAAAGACAATTAAAACGGAACTAACTTTATTTCCATTCTATTTTTTAAACAACCCCCAAAACATAACGCTCTCTTCCAGTTATAGCCAATTTTTTTTTAATTAAATAAAACAGTTCAAAATAAACAGATAAGCGCATTTTCTTTTACATTTTTCTTACAACCAACGTTGTCATTTAACCAACTGCAGGATACCGTTACTTTTGTGGGGTTGTTTTGAAAATGGCACGGAGATTATAATTTCGTTCCAATTTAATCTTTCTGGTCGATCCTATTTCGAAAGCCTGTCTTATCATAGATTTGAACTACAAATAATTTATTACATTTTGATTATTACTATCTTAAGACTTAAAGCTTATATTTATTTCATTTTTCTATTTATATATTGAATTAGTTATTTCCAGTCTTATTTAAACGTAGTGCTTTCTTTAAACCGGATGAACCTTTTATAAAAATATGAGTTTAACGTAAAGAACACGAACAAGGTTTTATTCAACTGAATTTCTTCCAGTTTATATATAAATTTAAAAGAGATATAAATAATAAGTTAATATATAAATTTAAAAGAGATATAAATAATAAAATAAAAAGGTTATGTAATTTAAAAGAAATACACATACTCACAAAAGCAGAATTTTTTTTACACATTTTTTTCTTTAAAACCATAACAATGAGACTAACAATTACCTAGATCTTAGTAATTATTTGTTTTAATAGAACTGTTTTAATTGTACTGTTTACATATATTAGTTAACCTAAGTTGGTATTACATTTATTTTACATTTACTTTTTTTTAATTATTACTTTTAGACTGTGACGTTTACACCCGGAAGTAATGAGTCACAAGTAGGTCGCTTTTATTCATTTTTGCTACAATATAATTGTTTATAATTGTACTATTCAGAAATATTATTTATAGTTCGTCCATTTCAGTTAGTATACATTTCCTTTACGCTTAATTAATTTACAATCATTAATATCGTTAAACAATTCCGTTTAAAACCGAAATTATGCCACCCAGACGAAGTAGAAACGAAAGTGAGGAAGAAAGAATGGAAAGATTGGAAGCTAATAGACTAAGAGTTGATGCAATTCGCTCCAATGAAAACAATTCAGATAGAGAAAGACGTCTAGAACTTAACAGGATACGTCAAAGAGAAAGGAGAGCAAGACTGTCAGATTTGGAAAGAGAAACCCAACGTGAAGCTGACAGAACTAAACATGCTGTAAGGCGGTTAAATTCATCACAAGATGAAATTCAAGAAAGGCAAAGATATGCACTGGAAAGAGAAGCAATATTACGATCGAATGAATTATATGAGGTAAGTAGACGTACACAAGGTCAGTTGAGAGTGGCTCAACGACATCAGAATGAATCGGAAACCCAACGAAGCTTTCGCCTATACCAAGGGCAACAACGAGAGGCTGCATGGAGAGAGAGTATGACTTTGCCCCAGCAATTGACAGAAAACGAGGCAGCTAGACAACGAATGACTGCTTTGAGACACCATGAAATAGAACACTGCAATAGAAAAGGATTGCTCTACAACAAAAATGACTCTCTCACTACAGCTGATATAGGAAAAATGGACAAAGTATGTCAACATTGCTCAGCTGTAAAATTTAAAGGAGAAACCCCTGGTTGTTGTTGTTCTTCTGGCAAAGTTGTGCTTGATAGCTTTCCACCACTGCCTCAGTTGCTTCAAGATTTGCTCTCCGGCAATGGTCCCATCTCTAAAGATTTTCTGCAAAATCTACGCAGTTATAACAATTGTTTTGCAATGACATCATTTGGTCACAAAATTGCGGCAGTACATGGGTGGAATCCTTCTTTTAGAACTCGAGGCCAGGTTTGCCACCAGATTGGGAGTCTTTTACCACCTGAAGATGAAACAGCAAAGTTTATTCAAGTCTACTTCTTGGATAGTCTGAAAGAGGAACTACATAATCGGGGACGTGACAGTAGACTCAATAGAGACATTCTCCGAAGTCTGACTGAATTTTTACATGAGAACAACAGCCTCATTTGTCAGCTGAAAACAACAAAGGAGAGGATTGAAGAAGAACACTTGGTAGAACATAAAGTTGTCATAAGGGAAGACCGAAGGCCGCAAGAAGAGCATCCACGGCGATTCAATGCTCCAACAACAACGTATGAGATTGGAATATTAATGGAGAATGAACCAACAGCTAACCGGGATATTGTCTTGCGTTTTAGAAATGATACATTAAAACGGATCTCCGAACTACATCCCCTCTACGATACTTTAATGTACCCGTTAATGTACCCCTATGGTTCTCCATCTTACAACATCTACATGAAGGCATCCAATGGGCGAAAAGTTAGCCAACAGCAATTTTATTCGTACCATTTAATGACTCGGCCTGGAAACTATTTTCTCTGGTACCGAAGGTTATTTCAACAATGGCTGGTGGATGTGTACTGCAAGATTGAAACAGAACGTTTACAGTTCCTGAGGCGTGAGCAACAGACCCTGAGAGCTGACAATTATAGCAACTTGAGAGATTCAATTCTTAGGGAGGATGGGAATCCAGAACAGTTTGGTCAACGAGTTGTACTTCCGGCAACTTATACAGGAGATCCTCGATACATGTTTGAGCGTCAAAGTGATGCCATGGCATATGTTCGGCGAATGGGCCGAGCCGACCTCTTCATCACGTTCACAACAAATCCAAAGTGGACAGAAATTACAGAAAATTGTCTTCAAGGGCAAGACCCTCAGGATCGTCCAGATATTGTTGCCAGGGTTTTCAGGCAGAAGCTAAAAAAGTTACTTGAATTTATTAAAAAGGGAGGATTTGGCAGGTTGAGGGCTTTCCTGTACAGTATTGAATATCAAAAAAGAGGACTGCCGCATGCACACATCCTCACCTGGCAGGCCCCAGAGGACAAACTTCTACCAGAAAAGATGGATCTCTGCATATCTGCAGAGATTCCTGACAAAGAGGAAGATCCTGATCTTCATGCTAAAGTGATGGCACATATGGTGCATGGACCTTGTGGACCATTTAATCCAAATTGTCCATGTATGATTGACAACAAATGTTCCAAAAAATACCCAAAAGAATTTCTTCAGTGTACCGAGCAAGGCCAAGACTCTTACCCCAAGTACAGGCGAAGAAAACCAGAAGATGGAGGCCAGACTGGTACAATAAGGATGAAGAAAAATGGTCGGTATGTTAATCAAGAAATAACAAACCAGTGGATTGTTCCATACAACAAGGTGCTCCTTCAGCAGTTCAACGCTCACATTAACGTAGAAATTTGCAGCTCGATCCAAACCATCAAATATGTCCTCAAATACGTGAATAAAGGATGTGATCAAGCAGTGTTTGAACTACAAAGAACTGATGGAGCAGCTAACCAACAAGGCCAAGTACAAAGTCACATTGTGGATGAGATCCAGCAGTTCCAGAATGCAAGGTATGTCGGCAGTTCAGAGGCGGCCTGGAGGATATTGGAACATCCCATCCATGAACATTTCCCCCCAATTGTACAACTTTCTGTTCATCTTGAAAATGGGCAGCGTGTCATGTTCTCAGCTGATACTGCTCTGGAACGAGCCCAAGGTCCACCGCCTGCCACAACTTTTACAGCATTTTTTCAACTCTGCCATGAGGATGACTTTGCAAGGGGTCTCAAATACGTAGAAGTCCCTGAGTTTTACACTTGGAACAAATCGACAAAGAAATGGATGAGAAGAATGCGTGGGGTACAAGTTGAAGGTACTGAAAATGATGATGTATGGAAGGCACCATGCATTGGGAGAATCTACACGATTAGTCCAAAAGCAGGGGAGTGTTATTTCTTACGCCTGTTGCTCAATGAGGTTGCTGGTCCAACTTCATCTCAAGATTTGCGAGCATACAATGGTCAGGTGTTTGAAACATACAGAGCAGCGTGCCTTGCTCGAGGCCTTCTAGAAAATGACCATCACTTGCATCAAGCAGTAGGAGAGGCAAGTGCCACTCAATCACCTTCAAATTTGCGAAGCCTATTTGTGACAATTTTAACAGCCTGTGAGCCAAGCAATCCTCTTGAGATCTGGATGGCTTTTCGTGATGTAATATCTGAAGACATTCTTCACAGATACAGGCAAGAAGTTAACAACCCAGAAGCAGATTTTAATGAGGACATCTACAATAAAACTCTTTGTCTAATTGAAGAAAAAGTTCTCCTTATGTGCGGTCAACCATTGGCAAGCTATGGATTACCTGCACCAACGCAAGGGAGAGATGAAAGACTCGCGAGAGAGTATCAACGTGAAGTTACTTATAGTCTTGAAGAACTTTCCCTACAAGCAGAAAATATGCAAGAAAAACTGACCGATTCTCAAAGAGAAGTTTACAATTCATTCATGGCAATGTTGGAAGCACAAGGTGAAATGAACAAAAACATGATGTTTCTTGATGCTCCAGGTGGTACGGGCAAGACTTTTGTAATCAATTTGATCCTTGCAAAGATTAGATCCATGAGAAAGATTGTGCTTGCAACAGCATCCAGTGGCATTGCTGCTACTCTACTACAAGGTGGCCGCACTCTTCACAGCACTTTTAAAGTACCCTTGGATACTCATCGAATGGATCAGCCAGTTTGCAAAATTACTAGTAACTCAGCCATGGCAAATGTAATTAGAGACACCTCTGCAATCATTGTAGACGAAGCCCCAATGACGCACAAGAGTGCTTATGAAGCAATTGACCGAACACTGCAAGACATCACAGGAAACAAGAATCCCATGGGTGGCATTCCAACCTTATTTTGCGGTGATTTCCGTCAAATCCTCCCAGTGGTTAAAAATGGCACAAGGGCTAACATTGTCAATGCAAGTTTGAAACAATCCTATCTCTGGAGGCACGTTATAGTGAAGAGACTGACTACTAATATGAGAGCCTATATCTCTGATAACACAGCTGCAGCAGACTTCTCAAAATTGCTTCTCCAAATCGGTAATGGTCAGTTTCCTATCACTTCTTCACCTGACACAATTAAGATTCCAACTGCGCTTGGTAAATGTGTCGGTAATCAGAAGCAACTGAAAGACAAAGTGTACCCAGACCTGCAAAACAATGGAAAATCACCGGATTGGCTTGCTGAGAGGGCTATTATTTCGCCATTAAACAGCAATGTGAATCATTTGAACAATTCAATAATAGATGAATTTCCAGGAGACACAAAGCAATACAAGTCAGTTGATTCGGCTACTAATGAATATGAAGCTGTTCACTACCCTGTGGAGTTTTTAAACTCTTTGCAGATATCTGGAATGCCTCCACACATTTTAAATCTCAAAATTGGATCGCCGATCATGATTCCTCGATCCTTGGAACCGCCAAAAACAACAAACGGAACCAGATGTGTTATCACCAGATTGCACACCAATGTACTTGAGGCCACCATTTCCTGTGGTCCCTACAAAGGCGAAACCGTTCTACTGCCAAGGATCCCCTTAGTTCCATCGGATACAGAACTTCCATTTAAATTCCGGAGACTTCAATTTCCTGTGAAGGTGTGTTTTGCAATGAGCATAAACAAAAGTCAAGGTCAGACATTTAACACCATTCGCGTAGACTTGACATCAGACTGCTTCAGTCACGGTATGTTCTACGTCTCCATCAGCCGGACAGGAAGTTCAGAAAAACTCTACATTCTGGCTCCAAATCAAAGCAGCAGAAATGTAGTTTACCCTGAGGCTCTTCAGTGAAAAGTTCGAGAAATGGATATGAGGAAAAACTGACATGATCTGATTGTGGTAAGTTTTTAGTATTGAATGTGCAAGATAAAATTTAAGCAAGAGTTGAAAATTACTTCAATGAAAAATTTACTATGTAACATCAAGTAACCTTCCTTTTTGATGAAAATGTTTTGTGAAGTTCCTGATTGAATTTAAGTCACTACAAGAGGTAGTTAAAATGTTAATCACCTTATGCAATCGTTGCTCTTACAACATCAACTTACTGGAAAGGTGCCCACAGATTTTGGTACCCGAGTGCGCAACAAAGCTCCGTGCGAAGCACGGGTATCTTTGCTAGTGTGTGTGTGTCTGTATGTATGTGTGTGTTCGTTCCCTATGGATTGGAAAAAGTTAAACCAATTTTGATGAAGTTTCACACGAAAATACCTGATGTGCCTAGCAGTTTTCTCCGATAGGTTTTGTACCGGTATATTTTCAATAAGAGTTGATAATCAATAATCGACAAAAATCTGTTGAAAGAAAGAACAGGCGATTTTGAACAAAGTTAACACTTTGCACAGTCTTACATCACAAGCGCATATGAAAAGTTTTATTACACACTGGTTGAAAGGTTTGACACATAAAATAAATAGCAGATTCTTTGATATGATGGGGGCCTGTTCGAAATAAATGCTTTTGTTTAGAACACACTTCTAGCATGATACTTGACTATTTATTTAAAACTAAGTTCATGTGATCATCATCGCACTAGACATAAGGCCAGGTAAATGAAAAAACAGTAGGTTTTTATATATGACAAGGTGCGTCCGAAATGAATGTTTTTATTAAGTGCATAAGAGAACCATGATAATTGACTTTTGCATTTAAACTTTAAAATTTATTGTAAACTAAGTCACTTCGAAAGACATTTGAAGCTTCCTTCCGGTACATCGCGATGACTCTCCAACAAGTGCAGATAATCAAGGGATTTGATTTAAAAGTGGGCTATTTCACCGATTTTGATAGCAGTACATATATGGGGTGTTTTATTATTTTATTACCGTTTTATCGGTTCAGTTACATGTGTCAGATGCTGGACCATGTTTACGATTCAGCAGCCTCGTCAGACCTTACAGAATATATATATATGTATATATATATATATATGTATGTATATATATATATATATAAGAACCCCGAAATACAGTGGCCCTAGTATACGTTTTTCTTCGGGTTACGATGTAAAATACGATGTAATTCTGATCTCCAGTATTTACCCTGCTTTACGGTGATATTTATCATGATTGTTGATTTAATACATGTGTATTATATACTGTACTGTATTTTGTTTCGAATTTTTAATGGCGCATCCCAGGAATTTATATATATACAGTAAAATTATTGTAATATATATATATATATATATATATATATATATATATATATATATGTTACCAGAATTTTTTTATATTTTAAAATTCGGTAATGTTCACATTTTAATAAAATCAATGTCAATATTAATTGACTCACTTATTTAACTTCAGGATTATCGGTTTCTTATATCAAGCTTGCATATATTATTTTATAGTTCTAAAAATCGATGTAGTATTTTTAAAAAAAAAACATGACATATGTAAAACGTATATAAAAATAATGATTAAGGATTATGTTGTGAGGGCAATGTAAGTGTTGTAAAAAAATGTATAATTTAATACGCGCAATTGTAGATGGTGTAATAAACAAATTAGTAGTTCGTTAACTTGACTAATTATAACATTAATAAGAAAAATAGAATTAAATTTTAATTTAATAATCGCTATTGGTAATTGACTAACACCTGTCACATTCCAATAGCACAAAAATTAAATATAAAGTAATTGTCAAATATTGATATGCACAGAATATGATGGATTAAACTAGCCCAAAACAGAATATAAGTTTGAAATAAACTAAGTTAAAATTTTTACTTAGATTGCTATAAAACGGAATAATGTGAAAAATCAAAGTTTTAAACTAAGCATTGGAAATGAATGAAGACAAAATGAAAATAACGAATTAAAATATAAAGGAATTCCGATAAAATTATCAATCGATAAATGTGGGTAAATCGAGATATTTCCCTTAAACTGCCTCGATATACTGAATAAAAAGGGAATAGCTAAAATTAAAAAAAAACACACACACAGAAATATCATGTTGATATTAACATAAGTTAGAAATGATAGGTTTAACTTTTAAATTAATTACATAACCAGTATTAGGCGAAGATAAATATAAACTAAAATTATTTACATACTCATTTAAATTCCGTTTTCTTTAAGATAACAAGGAGAAATGAAAACAGGAATAACAAATATATCGTAACATGTGAATAAATATTTATACGAACATAAGGCAAATTAAGAAATTTATCGGTGGACATATAAATAGAGACGAACATCTTAAATGTGTAGTTAAGGAGTTAAAGAGTAAATAATTATAAATTAATCTGAGGGGAAAATAATCATAGACATAAAAAGAATAGTAAAGCTTAAACGAATTTAACAATAAAAACTTGCATAAATATCAACTAAAAATTTTAAAAAATACGAACGTGGGATATATAGTCAATACGAAGGGAATCTAAAAAATAAATAAATAAAGCAAGAAAATAAATTAGAATGAACATAGGCGATTCCAAACTGCTTGTTCCCTTACAATAGGAATTATTAATATATTAATATATATATATATATATATATATATATATATATATGATTAATTTACTTTGATGTCTGAAAAGTAGCCTTTTTTTAAATGTCTCCTATATAATATTTTGACTGCAGAAATTCTCCTCTTGACTGAAGTATCATAGGTTTTCAATAACATATGCCACTTACTAATTCATTCAGTTTAGGCTATTAGCCACTATTTTATGTAATTTTCGAACACAATTTTAGACACATTAAATCGTTACAATAAAATGTTACATTGCACTCTAAAGGAATATTATCACAATCACGACATCTATAGAGGAAGAATTACCAATTTATCTCTATAAATACTTAGTTCTCCCACTGCTACCAGTTGACACCCGGACCTATTCTACATTTTCCTACTATACTTGCATTGCACCCATCGTAAATGGTGATTATCTGCATACACATAACATAATCGTTAATTTATCAGATTAAAATAATATATTTTCTCTTCTCCAAACCCGCCCCATCGGATTGGATGAGATCTGCCAATTTTAAATTCCAGAATTACTTACATACATACATAAACGAACGCTTAAGAAATTTTCCAGTATGGCGTCACTGTGTATATGAGGCCATCGTACGGAAAAATTTCAAATACAAATATAATAACTGCTCCTAAACAGAAAATTAAATACTGGTAACCTTACCCTTTCCTGTGTACAAAGTGCCTACACACTAGTATCCCCCAGTAAACAGGGCCCTATTAAAGAGCGTAAAAAACTCCAAAATTGGTTTCCAAAGACCAAACTGTCCAACCTTTGAAAGCCTAAATTTTAAAAGCAATATGGCGGCCTCAAATGTAGTACATTTAATCTAATAAAAATGCTGAAAAATAAAACAATGAAATCATTTCTGGTTTTATTACAGCCTTTGGGACTAATAATTTTTTCTATCAAAAATTAATATTTTTTTATAATTTTTGTGTTTCTGACAAATAACTTATGCTTGTAAACTACACATTTACCCTAAATAACATTGCCTATAGAAACACTTATTTGTTATATATTTGTTTTTGTATACTTCTCTTTTACGGATATTATAGAAACTGTTCAGACATTAACTTTGTTTTCTTTTTGGTAAGTTTTTACTTCGTCTCAATCTCCATATTTTTCTTTAAAATGATGACTTTTATAAGTTTTCTACTATGGTTGATACGACAATCTCTTTTTACTTTGGCGGAGACAAGTAGTTTTCGAGATATAAAATTACACAAGGAAATTCAGTGGCCGCGCAATGAACACATCTACTTCTCTGCGAACGACACTGCCATTCCCTGCAATGTTTTTGGTTTATAGTCTTTGCGGGTGATTATAATGACAACAAATGTCACGGTTACATTTGGGGCAAATACTTTGACAAGCTCATCACATAAACTAGGGTGTCTATTAATAAAACCGTTTTTACCATGGCGAGATTTGAGATGTCTATTCCAAAAGCCGTTCTTAACATGAGAAGTTTCGGAGTATCTATTCCTAAAGCTTCTCTTACCATAAGAATGTTAGGGGTGTCTATTCCTTAAGCGTTCTTAACATTAGGACGTTGAGATGTTCGCCACTAAAACCAACTTTAGTTTATTTTTTACGAGGGGGCAATCCTTCCACCGGGGAACGTCAGGTAATGGGTCATGCTAGTTTTAAAATAATATATTAAAATTTGTTCAGATGTTTACGAACCAATTGTAACACATAAGATATTATATTGTTAATTTATATTTTCTAGTCTTGATTTGTGCTTAAATATTACATATATATATGTGTGTGTGTGTGTGCGTGTGTATGTGTGTGTGTGTGTGTATTAAAAGGTATACGTGTTAAAAAAGGATAAAGAGTGGTCAATACGTTAGCAAAGCCAAATATGTTTTTAATTACGACCTTAAATGTATTAACTTAATTCATTATAAATTTTTCAATAGACAGGATAAAAATTATGTACGTCCCTATCGTAAGATAATTTAAATTAAAATAAAATAAAAAGGAAATATATGTTTTTGTGATTACATATTCATTAAAACCAAGAGAATGTAAGTAAAAGAGAGAAAAGGGAGAAATAATTTAAAACAAAGAGAATGGAAGTAAAAGAGAGAAAAGGGAGAAGGAAAAATGGAAATAGAAAACGTGAGGGAAAAGCAATTTAATATATATATATATATATATATATATAAATTAAATTAAAAATATATAAAGTTATAAAGATAAGAAAAAACAGAAAAGGGAGGAAAGAAGAAGAAATAAGAGAAAGCATGGAAATAGACAACTGAGCATGCCAAAAAAGTTTGTTGGGTTCTGGATGATGACCTGCACGTGTCTCTAAGTTGAAACAGTTTAAAAGTCAGCAATCGTCTCCGACGGGAATGTGATGGGGGTGGATAGAAAGAGCTAAGATGCGTCTAGTTTAAATGGATAAACAGATGCGCCCAATACAGCGTATATAAAATCTTTGGGAAGGAAATCAGTTTTAGATTCTGTTGGGTAGATTTCAGAATTAAAGTCGAGTTAAGAGAAGAAAGGAAAATAAATAAAAATAAATGAAATAAGAATGAGTTGTCTACAAAAATATAATAAAACAAAGTGCTATAAAGCGGTGTTGAGTGTGTGTAGAATTAAGATGTTATTAAAATGGTTGTGAACAGAAGTGTTAAATTACAGGGCGGTGTTAAAAAGATTAAGGGATGCATTTTGAAGGTTCTGGAATTTCTAGAATGGTTTTTTTAGTAGTTTCAGACATTTAACGTTTAAACTACATAGAATTATTAATTTTATTTTTTAAATGTTTGGAGTTACGAGAGAATATTTCGCATAGCTATTTTTGGAATAATTACTGAAGAATATTAGGCATAGATATAGGAGAAAACGGGGAATTTGAAGGTAGACCGTAATTACATTTCAAAATTTTTTATTCAATTAATAAAAGTGTGGTAATTAAATGCATAAGGACGATGAGATTATATCAAAGAAGTAAAAAAGAGAATAAAAAATTGAAAATGAAGAATTAAGATCATCTGCTTGAAATGTAATAAAGTAAAATAGTGTTTAATATAATAGATGTGAGATTCGATGGGTAGTAATAGTGTTAAGAGTGTGCAGTTATTAAGTTAGGAGTTGTATCATATGAACTTCTGTAGGTATGCAGTTACTAAGGTGGGATAAGTAATATCTACAGACAATTGACATTTCATTTGTAATGTTTAATAATTTTCTCTATCTTTAAAGTTAGCAATTAAAAAATCCTGTTACAAAAATGCATGTTTACAAAGGAAGCAGATGAATATGCATGGATAGTATTTATCGTGTCTATTGAACAATTTGTAAAGGTTTAATTAATAAACGCGAGGTTATAATAAAAAACACGCACATACACAATATATATATATGTATATATATATATATATATATATATATATATATATATATATATACAAACACAAAACAGATGAAACAATAATAACAAACCTTCTTAAAAGATACACCGGACCACCCCACCAGAACAAAATGACTAAACTAATAATATATTATACTAAATTTAAAATCTATAATTTAATAATTAAAAACAAAAACAATATTAACACCACACTTAACCAAACTAATGTACTGTATGAATTTATTTGCCTCTTCGAAGAATGTCTCTGGACCAACTTTTAAAATTCATACAACTTATACATAGACGACACCACAACATTAGGCTGACAATAGTGCCATAAAACAACACCTAACATCCCAGAATAAAAACATGCAGTCGTCCGACATTATAAATATCTTAACTAACAATACTAAAATTCGATACCGTAACAATGGCACATGACAACTAAAATTACTAGCAGCCATACTTATAAAAAAATTAGCCCCGTTTTTAACCGGATCTCATTTAACTCCGAGGCAAATATATTACCAGTATTTAATAACTAACAAGAAACTAAATAAATAAACTATAAGATAAGAAAATCGAAATTAAAAATAAAATAATTTGCCCCAACTTTTCCTGCACCCACCTTTATGATCAATATATATTTCTTAAGTAAAAACAGACTATACATACACATGATCAATGAGAGGAGGTATACTATGAGAAATATTTCGAATCTAGTCTCACCTTGCTGTTATTTTAGTTTATTTGTAAACATAGCAGCAAGTGTTAGTCTCCCCTCCATCAAGACCAGAGGTTTGGGGAAATATTTGATATTTTGTAATTTATATGCAAAATTAAGAAAACGAATGACTATGATTAAAACATTTTATCACTGAAAAAGTGTGCCAAAAATAGGCTCTAAATGATGAATGATCATCTTAATATTCCACCTTTAAGGCAAATGTCACATAGCCACCGGCAATATTCAGAATATGTATGCAAGTATGTAACCAATAATGTTTGTATAATAAACAGACTATATTTTCACTCTGTCCGACGTTGAGCACTCTTTAATAATTACGCGGGTTTCATTACAGTTGTATCTGGGTAAACAATCTATACAGCTATTATAAACACACAAACACACACATATACAGTGACAAACACACACACACACACATATATATATTTATAATATGTCCATATATTTATAATTTGCCTACATTTGTATATAAAGTGTCCTGCAAACCAGCTTCTGGTTTACTGCTTCGATTTTCTCTCCTATGGTCCTGACAGTCTACTCATATATATGCTTTTGTGTAGCGACTCGATTTAAACTATTATTATTTCTTTAGAAAACAGAGGTTAAGCATTCGGTTCTATAACGGAGGTTACCTTTATTTTTTATTAAGTTTTAGCAATACATTTTAACCATACATTATTATGTAGTCTGCACATTTCAATTTTTTAAGTAGGATGAACAGTCTGTGGACATAATATGGGTAGTACTACGCCATTTGAAAAGTTAAATATTTCAGATTTGCATTTTATTTTATTCATAGTAATTAGACACCAACATTTATTTATTTACATTACTTTTTGAGACATTTTTTTTATCTTAAACAACTTCTGACACTTCCGAGAATAAAATCATATAATATATTCTGACTAACATTTGAATAAGATTATAGACGCAAGTTTTATTTTCATTTAGATCGTTAGGATATGTAAAATTGTTGAAAACCCGCATTATGAAATATCAGAAAATCTGGAAATGTCTTCTCAACTATCAAATGTTTTTGTCTTTTAAAAAGTAATCGCTAATAGACACAAGTCCGCTAATCATAGACTCGATGCCGGCATGCCTCAAGTGTTCATACTTCGCCTGTCTACCTGATATTCATCAATTATCTCTCAAATCATATTCTAATTCGGCAGCATTTATGCAGACGACACAACTAATTATGGCAGCACTTCGAATGCTGAAAAATAGTGCCCAGTTACTTTTGAATCAACTTTTTCTTTGCATCACCAACATCTGATTTCAACTTGATATCAATAAAAAAAGAAGCTACTGCATTAAGAAAACCCCTGTTTTGACGAAATTCTAGACCTAGCCTTCAATCCCTACTTCAAATGGAATCTTACATAAAATCTATTAATAATATGGTTGCAAAATAGTTGGATATTTTTTCGCCACATAAAGTATCTTACTTATAATGAAACCTTTACCTGCATAATTATTAAATACGCCTGATGTTTGAATACTGTTTCCACAGCTGATAAGATGCTGCTAAGGGCGTTTTTGTTGTTTTGTCAGAGTACAAAACCAATTTCGACTTCGGTAGTACTCTTTGCTTCTCACTATTACCTTTTTCTAACAAATGAGAGTTTGCAAACTTTTCTCTAACTCATTGTTATTTTCATGTTAAGTGCTTTACTGAGTTTTAATTGAAACATTCACAATAACAACTACAATAGTACAACTACACTACAATAACTGCGAATAGTTTCGCTTTCTCTCTCAACTTCAAACGAAACGTCAATGACCAAATTCTTCGTCTAAATCTCCACGTCTGTTGCACATAATTTCGCGGAGTGTTTTCCATCTGTCTATAACATGGCTGTTGTCAAGTTTAACGTGAAGCAATGTTGAGTGGCTTATTTAATAGTAAAATCTTACTCAATGATGATCCTTTGTTTTCTCACGGTTTATCTTGTTCTCATAAAAATCTTATTTTCAAATGACATTTGCGCCTTGCTAATTGGTGATGCTTTATTAAAAATACAACACAGAAATAGCCAGTGTAACATGTCATATTCTCCTCTACAGTAAGCGTATGTATTTAGTTGTGGATCTTCTTAAACGTGTAATGCTAATATATTATATAACATAGAGAAAGGTAATAAAATTTAAACTTATGATAGGAAAATCCTGTATATAATATTTGGATTGCAAAAATTCCCCTGTGCACCAAATTGCCGTAGGTTTACATTAGCATATTCTACATACAAAACCTTCAACCCCATCTTATCTGACTAAACTATGTCGTTATATACACAATTATTCTTTATAATTAGATCTTATATTTCATCCTAGAAGAGGCATCATCCCTATTTCTAAGATCTATAGGCGAAGTAATTCGTATTTACCCTCTCATTAACAATTACTCCAACTCTCTCAGACAAGACAGGGTAAACCATTACACCTATTTCTACCTGACACCCTTATTAAGTCAATCAAACATTCTTACTGATACAATTTCCATTGCACTACACTATTCGAAAATAATGATTTCTTTCCCGTTAACATTCCACCTATTCTCATTGGCTATTAAAAGTCTGTATTTTCGTCTCACACAAAAAATAAACACAACAGCCCTTATTCAAGATGGCTGCTCCATCTGCATTTCTTCCTTTATTCATTTGGATTAATAAAAAAATATCGTTGGATCGATCGTCAAAACTTATATCCAAATATGAACGAATCACTAGCGTACGTCTATGAAATTGACCCCACCCCCACTCAGGGAACGTTATAACTGAAAACTCGTCTCCGACGAGAAAAGTCATAAGAACATTCTTATTGTTTGTTTATATATCTATTTCTGAAAGTTAACTTATTAACCAATGAGTTTGACGTTAAACATTAAGAAAATGTAATTTACAGGGAGAGGGGCATTTTATAAACTTCCGTCGAATTTCTTCCTAAGAGAGTTTTCGTTTCTTTCTGGTGGGGAAGGGGTTAATTATTTATTCCGTGTTTGCTTATTTATGTGATTGAAAAATCATTCCTTTCGACAACCCCGCATGCGCGTCTACCGGTTTTCTTTGAATTGATTAAAGTAGAATGAAACATGATGTTACTTCGATGAACCCTTCGGGGAAAAATGGAAAAAGAGGGTCCGTGTCGTAACCTACAGGTTGAACGTTCGCGCTTATGCTTCGGACATTCACCCAGGGTTATCTTTGTGACTTTTTACGTTTGCTTCTTCTTCTATATTTTGCGATAATTACGTACAACTGTTCGTGTTTTTTGTCCGTTTTCTATTGTCAAATTTACACAGTTTTATTTGTTTTATATAACTTTTAGTTTGTTTTATATTCCTTTTTATTTTATTGTTTGTTAAACGGAAACTCGAAAATTATATTATGTGTGTATGTAATAGCCAGTTAAGAGCGGTGTAACACACAATATCGAAGAAAATCGCCCTTTCAGTGAGAGACTTTATAAAATCTCGAATCCTAAATATTACTACGATACTATGCCATTGATTACTGTACACGCAATAACCCTTATCCCTGAGTGGCTTCTGAGCCTTGATAAGTGTGGATTTCCATGTAAAAAAAATCAGAATTTGTCCCGGTGTCCACTGGTAGCAGTGGGACCACTAAATACTGAGAGAGAAAACTAGGAACTTTTTCCTCTGTAGATCGTGCGATTTGATGATGTTGCTCATCCGATGCAATGTGGCACTTTATTATTATGAGTGAATGTGTCAGAAGTAGTGGTGGTAAGCTACATAAGATAGTGGCTATCAGGGTATGTGTATTGAATTTGCATGTTACATTTGTTGTTGCAAACCTACGATACTTTTGTTCAGGGAGGGATTTCTGCAGTCTTTTTATTATATACGAGATTAACAGACTGGCTGACAGTTTTCATGTAGAAATATTAGACTTCAAATGTGCTTTTTGCAATGTAAATTATATGGAAATCCTTGAGTTATTAAGCAATAAAAACGCCATATCGAATTATTTTTATAACAACCGTAACCGCGACAAGTATGGACGTAACTAGAGTTAGTTATGTTTAGATACAAAAATGGTATTTGAAAATGACGACTACTTTTCATTTAATCACTTTCTGATGTATAATAAATGTTACATCCATTATTCATTGTTAATTTATTTTGTCAGTTTCGCTTTTTATTTTTTAAGGTCTCGTTTTGCGTACTGTGAACGTAGAGAATTGAACAGCGAACAAATTTATATTTTCTCATTGCAACAACCTGCCCTGATTATTAATGTTCATTTTGACTTTTCCCCATTGTTATCTATCACTACCAAAAGCCAGGATTCAAAATGCCTGCCGTAATATGTATACTTGATCATTCATGCAAGTTTATCAAATATACACGCAACGCATTATCGCTTCAGCATATAAAAATGCACTCGCTAATAAAGTATACAGACTGGTTTTAACTTTCTGGTATTAACATATCAATATACAATGTTCTATTAGCGAATTTGAAAACTTTAATCCGTTTTATCTGATTTGAGTTAGTTTAAAAGTTTTTCTTCTCTACTACATATTCGTTCTTTCCCTTGACTAATAATACCTTTTTTTTACAAGGAGGTCACCACTTATCAAGGCCAGGAAGCCACTCAGGGATAAGGGTTATTGTAAGTACAGTACGTTAGTGTGGATATTTAAAGTGTCTACTTAAGGGGGCGGTTCATCAGGAATTTGTTTACGTTGGGCTTGAAGACATCCAAGTTGTAGTCAGGAGGGAAGCAGGCAGACGAAACAGAGTTCCACAGGCGTGCAGTCCTAAGAAAGAAGATTTGTTCATGGAATTTACGTTTTGATTTAGGCATAGATAAAGAGTGGGGAAAGTTTTTGACAGTGGATTCAGCTAGACGGGTGTTTTTTGCAAAAGATAGACGAGGGGGGACCAGAGATTGAAGTTCAGAGGAGCACCTGCCATGGAAATAACGATATAACTAAGATAGGCTCGCAACGTCTCTTCTGTGGGAGGGAGGTTGCAGAGTAGAGAAAAGGGAATCCCCCACTTAGCCACGAAATCTATTTTGTAATCTGTCAAGGCAGGATAGGCTGTTTTTAGCAGCTCCTTCCCCAGATATGGCAGCAGTATTCCATCCTTGGCTTTTATATAGATAGAGAATTGCATCAGTAGTGAGATATCGTCTGGAGAGGTAGAAGGATCCCACCATCTTTCCAGCGACCTTGGTAACAGACTTTATGTACGTGTTCCATTTCAGATCAGGAGTGAAGGTCAATCCCAGAAGCTTGTCAAAACATGGGGCTTCTCCTAGACGAGAGCCATCCATTTCAATTGATGCCAGATGGGGATCAGAGCGTTGATTATGTAAAGATAGGAGCTTGGTTTTAGATGCATTAAAGGTAACCAGCCACCTCTTCCCCCACGGAACCACTCGTTCGAGATCAGAGGAGAAGGAATCAGAGAGAGCTTTGTCATTTACGGCCTTCGATGGTCGTGTCATCAGCATAGATGTCAACGAATGATTTAAGTATGTGTTTAGGGAGATCATTGATGTACATCAGGAAGAGAGTTGGGCCCAGGATTGACCCTTGAGGGAGTCCAGCATTTATATTGCAGGCCTCTGATTTTTGTTCATCAACCACTACTCTTATGAGCCTATCAGAGAGAAATGATTTAATGATAGAGAGAATATTTCCAGTTATACCGTAGCTGGAGATCTTGTGAAGTAGGCCTTTATGCCATACTTTGTCGAAGGCCTTTGATATGTCAAGAGCAATTGCCCTGGAAAGGAAGCCTTTGTCAACAGATTCACTAATCCCATGGATATAACCGTTAGCACATCTGCGGCAGATCTCGCAGAACGGAAACCATATTGCGTGTCACTAAGAAGGTTATTTCTGCTGAGGTGGTTGACTATTCCTCTATTTAATATGGATTCCAGCAACTTACTCATGACACACAGGAGACTTATTGGTCTGTACTGAGAGGGAGATGACTTATCACCTGAGTTCTTAAATACAGGGCATACTGATAAGGTTTTCCAAGGTGTTGGAAAGCACTTCTCCTTAAGGCAACGTTTAAACAGTTTTGTAATTATGGGAGCAAGTTCTGGTCAAAGCTTTTTTAACGCTATAATTGGGATGCCGTCAGGGCCCGTAGCTTTACTGGAATCAAGGTACTTGATTAGCTTGGTGACCTCATGCACATATATTTGTATGTTACCTCGCTTGTTCTGTGTTATAGGAGGAAATATGGGGAGTTGATGGCCTTCGTCGCATAGGGTAGAATTAGCTGCAAAGTTTTTGGCAAATAGTTTGGCCTTGTATGAAGCTGACGAGATGACCTCTGGTCCGTTGATAATGGTTGGGATAGAACGCACACTTCTGTTCAGGATCCTATTTGTTATTTTGCCAAAATTGGTGGGAACCAAGCCGCTGATCAACTACTTTGTATTTAACAGACTGGGCACATAGCTCTCTTGCATTTTTTATTACTATTTTACAGTGGTTGCTGGCGTTCCTGAAAGCCGCTTTAGTCTCAGTGCATCTATTACGTTGGTAGCTATGGAAAAGGTGGTTTCTGTGCGCGATGTCAGCAGCACATTTTGGGGAGAACCATGGCTGGCTGTTAGGTTATTGTTGGAATTTTCTAGATTGTATGAATTGGTGTATGCCTACAATTAACCATTCGGTCAGGTCTGATACTATAGAGGACACATCATTTTTAAACATGGAATGCAGAGGTAAATCAGATATGAATGTACGGAAGCTATCCCAGTCAGTCATGGAGTATCGGTATACAGTACGGTGGAGGGTACGTCTGGTGACTTATAACATTTCATTTTAATCTTAACTTATACGACGGAGTGGTCGGATGATCCTAGAGGAGAAAGAACGGAACATGAACATAGCTCAGGGAAAGTTGAGAGAAAAAGGTCTAGGAGGCTTGCATATTTACCTGTAGTGTCGGGCACACGAGTGGGTTCGCGAACAATCTGAGTTAGGTCATAAGCAATGGCAAAATCATGACAAAACCTCCCCTCATCGTCCATCTTATTTGAGTTTGGCAGCGATTCCACGTTATGGACGTTGAAGTCACCACATATGTGGATGAGAGCCGTGAGGTGTGCAGATAGGATGTGGTCTATTTTCTCAGATATGCTCTTAAAGAGAGTAACTCCGCTGTTATGGGGCCGATAGAGGGCAAATATAAATGCAGTGGTGTAATCAAGTGCAACCCAGAAGCACACATATGGTAAATTAGGATCTTCTCTAGAGATATCCTTGCCACACAGGAAGCCATCCTTAATGTAGGCACATATTCCATGCCCATAGCGATCTTGGGGGTCAGATTTAGATGTTAAATTTGAGTATCCGTTAATTATGAACTCATCTAGGGAAGTGGTCGGCCCTATTCAAGTTTGGCTTAGAAAGAATATGTCCGGCGTCGTCTCCTGTAATTGGGTTTCAACCTCTGGAAGGTTGGAACCTAGAGCCCTGATGTTGGAGAAGGAGACATGGTAGTAGGGGTCTACGTTGGAAGATGGGGTTCTTTACATTACTTTTGTATAATTATTATTCATTGTACATTTATATTTATAAAGATAATACTGTTTTTCGTTCTGATTAATTTGAAGCGTTTTTGCTTGATTTTTTCTCTATACGATTTTAAGGCGTATAAAAACGTGTTGTAATGTTTTCAGTAATCAATGCGTGTAAACCGGTTGGCAACATCGTGGTGCGCGACCACCGACTTCCAGTTAGGATGGCACAAAGGAAACAGCTTTCTTGCCAGCCGAGAAACAGAAAATTTCTGCACCCAAATAAATGGTTTTATCGATTTCTGCCTAGGGACATATCTGACGTCGTCACAATAACTATATGCGTGCTTTAAGTGATTCACATATCTACCGATTATCGAGTTAGCGTTAAAATTAGAAGGTAATATTATTTTTATATTTCCAGTTTACAAACATGTCTCTTGTTTTATTCATCAAAAAATTTAATCAATGCGGTAAGATATAAGCAATTGTATATATATATATATATATATATATATATATATATATATATATATATATATATATATATATATCGCTGAGAAGAAAATTATTGTTTAATATGGGTAATGGCGTCATTGAATTGAGGAAATAATTGCAAACATCTCATATAATTCAAGGCATAAGGATCGATATTTAAATAAGGTTTTTAATGAATGCGTACAAAAGAAAATACGAGCAGTCGGTCGAGGGATTAGGTATGTTTTACAAGCTTGCTTCTATCAGTATGAGATGCTGAACCAAAATCGCCTTCCAAATCCAATTTAATAATTGTGTCTTTAGATTAAAACACACGCACACACACCCTGATATCCTAGGCTGTCGAGTTTAAAACCTGGCTTGAGGTTGTTACTAGTCTAGCTGCAGTGATAATCTGTGATACAGTGAAACGGTACAGTTTATATATATATATATATATATATATATATATATATATATATATATATATATATATATATACTAGCATGGGTGCCCGGCGTTGCCCGGATGTTTGGAAGTGTGTGTTGAGCAAAAAAAAAAAAGTGGAAGGCTGGCTCGAACCCGAACCGCGAGAGCAACGGGGGAAAACGTAGTATCTTTGCTGTTACGACCACCGCCAAATCGGAAGTGACGTAGGTTTAAATTAAGGTCAGACAATCGAAAGGGGGGGATGACTTTCGAAAATATCGGCGAGAAAACGATCTCCCTGAAAAAAGATCGAGCTTCAAAACGATATTGATTCTGTGAAAATTCGTCGTTGGTTTCGACTCTCGGTGGTGGCACACGAGTTTTTTCTTTTCTTTTAACTTTTTAAATCATTGCTATATATTGCGTCCAATCTGTCTATTATATATATAAAAGTGAACGTGTGTGTCTGTGTGCATTTTCCTACGCAATATCTCTGTCAATTTTTAGTCTACAGACTCGAAATTTTATATACAGTGTAATGAGATTTGGGAAAATCTTTGTAATCCGTTTTCGGCCAGAAATAATGCCGTTAAGGGGTTACAGTTCAACGAGTTGGCCTTTAAGAACTCTTCCAAACTCCTCCGACAATTTTGGGTCTAAACACTTGGACTTTTAGATATAGGTTGCTTGAACATGGATCGAACTTAATAACTTGATTAGAGCATAAAACAATAAATGTTAAGTAGTCATAATACGGGTCAAAATTAAAAAAAATTAAACGTACTTTTTGTTTTCTTTTTTTGCTCAACATACACCTCCAAACTCCCGAGCAACGCCGGATGGAATGCTTGTCTATGTGTGTATAAAAGTGAACATGTCTATGCATGTATCTGCGTGTGTACATTTCCCTACGCAATAACTCTCTCAATTTTAAGTCTACACACTCGAAATTTGATATACAGGGTACTGAGATTTAGGAAAATCGATGGGATCGGTTTTCGGCCTGATTAAGGGGTAAAAGTTAAACGATTTGACTTTTGAGAACTCTACCAAACCCCTCCGACAATTTTAGGTCTAACTTTTACTTTTAGATATAGGTTCCTTTGACATAGATCTAACTTAATAACTTGATTTGGACCCAAAACAATAAATGTTAAGGACTCATAATAGAGGTCAAAATTTAAAAAATTGACCTCTGCGGTCTCTACCAAATTACTTAGACGATTCCTGGTGTAAACATTGGACATTTTACATAAAAGATATTCAAAGATAGGGCCAGCTTTATAATCGGTTTGGGTCGAAAGTTATTAGTTACCAATATATAAATGTATGTATGTATGTTTGCATGTCTGCCTAAAACTTTCGAGAGAGGCGGTGGATTTTCACAAGATCAGTATCCTTTTGAAGTTCGACCTTTCAGACGACAAATATAAAAAAAAGGCTAAAAACATTAATAGCTTCACCTTCATGTAGGCACTTTTCTACAGGCGGGGGTCGCTTTTTTCGCCGATATTTTTGAAAGTCACCCTCTTCTTTTGATTGTCTAGCCTTAATTAAAACCTACGTCACTTCCGGTTTGGTAGTGGTTGTAACAGCAAAGACGTCATGGTTTTTTCCGTTCTAGTCCTCTTTCGTGGTACGGGCTCGAGCCTGCCTTCCTACTACCACTTTTTTTTGCTCAACATACGCACTCAAACACTTGTGCAACGTCGGGCTTAAATGTTAGTGTGTATATATATATATATATATATATATATATATATATATATATATATATATATATATAAGAGGGAGGAACTTTCGAAAATATCGACGAAAAAAGCGACCCCTCCCTGTAGAAAAGTGCCCATTTGAGTTGAAGATATTAATGGTTTTTCGGTATTTGTCGCCTGAAGGGTCAGCTTCAAAACGATACTTATCTTGTGAAAATCTGTTGCCTCTGTCGTAAGTTGTAGGCAGACATGCAAACATACATACATACATACATACGTTTATATATTGGTAGCTCAAATTTTCGACCCAAACCGACTAAAAATCTTGACCTATTCCTAAATACCCTTTATGTAAATTTCAAATCTTTAGACCAGAAATTGTCGGAGTAATTTGGTAGAGACCGCAGAGGTCTATTTTTTTTTAAATTTTACCCCTATTATGACCCATTCACATTTATTGTTATAGGCTCACATCAAGTTATTAAGTTAGATCCATGTGCTAGGAAACTATATCCATAATTTCAAATGTTGTACCTAAAATTGACAGAGGAGTTTAGTAGAGTTCTCAAAAGTCAAATTGTTAAACTTTAACCCGTTAACAGCCAGATTTCTGGCGGAAAATATATTACAAAGATTTTTCCAAATCTCAGTGCCCTGTATATCAAATTTGCAGTTTTGTGGAGAGGCATGTTAGAAAAGCGTTAGTGCGGATTAGGACTTTTACCTTAGGTTTTTCCATTTTTTTAACTTTATATTAGTTTAGGCTCAGGATAACGTTATAGTTTGAGTAGGTATTAAGAATTGAGCTAAGAAATTTAGCCCAGTCACTGTATTTTTAGGTTTACGAAGGTTAAGGTGTAGGTGCAGTTATAGTTTGAGTCGGTATTAGGAATTGAGCTAAGAAATTTTTCCCAGTCACTGTATATTTAGGTTTACGAAGGTTAAGGTTTAGGTGCAGTACACTCAGGGTGTAACTGGAGGTACAATTTAAGTTATGGTGTATTTCGTATGTATAATTAAGTAAATAGATATTTGGGCAAGTTTTCAGTAGATGCAAATAGAAGTTGTCAGTGTTTCTACTATTGAAGGGGAGATAATTTCAGTTTTCATTTAAAAGTCATAGAGAGTTTTTCATGACAGGGAGTATCGGATTGGTTTAGTATTGTTTGTTGCAAAACAATCTAGGAAGAGGCAATTGTTATGTAATGAAGATCGCTTTGCATCCGCGTGCATACTTTGGCTGGTAAGTACCAAACTGGATAGGAATGAACTCTAATGCATGTCAGGGGTAGAAATGTATAGATGTTTAGTGAAGACTGTTAGGCGGTTAGTATGTGAAAGTTAGGAACTTGAGGTTAAGGATTCCACTACTAAGGCGTATGTATAATGTAGGGTTTTAGTGGCAGCTAGAGAGGGGGCAGATTTTTAGTTTTCTAGAGTCGGGGTTGTTCACTTACAGAATACAGTAAAGTTTCATTTGGATTTAGAGTTTACAGTATTGTTTTAGCTAGAGAGAAAAGAATAAAATCTTCCTTTCTTTTCCCCTATTTTGCATGAAGGTTAGACATAGGCAGTCGTCTTGGAGGTGAAGAAAAACAATTATTTCCTCGTGATTCGGAATTCATATTTTTAGGCAGTCATTAAGGTTGGGGATAAAACATCTTATCTATTCAGAAAAAAAGTCCTAGTGCCGCAGCTAATATCACTGTAGATTTCAGTTACAATTATAGTAACAGTTAATTACAAGCTATATCCAGTGGTTTGCTAGAGATATCAACGAGGCCTCTTTATTAATGCAAGCGAGCAAAGGGTAATCGTAGATATTAAGTATATTACTTAAATAAAGTTCTTCTAACTCATACGGTAGAAAATAAATCCACGTTTGTGCTAATTTCGGAAAATTTATCCGGCCTAATGCTATTTTATCTTTAGCCTTAGCACAGAGCGTGGACTTATTTTAGCTGGAAGAGAACGTGATTGAGTTTTGCTTGGGGGGGTGAATTTAAAAAGCTAACCAGAAAAAAGACAAATGCATATATAAATTAAAATACACATAATTACAAAAACAAATAAGAAATATATATAGTCTTAATTCTCTACGAGAACCAATTCTCAATCCATGGTATTCTTTGTTTATGTTCATTATCGCGAGATAAGATCCAAATAATTTATTAGTAAGATCACTCGTTACTATATAAGCAGAAAAGACAATAATACATAATATGCATACACACACATACACACACACACACATATATATATACATGTATATACATATGCATTTCTACATTTACATTTATGTATGTATATATATATGTATATATATTTGCATATTTACACTTATATATTGTGTGTATATATATGTATATATATATTGCATATTTACACTTATATATTGTGTGTATATATATGTATATATATATTGCATATTTACACTTATATATTGTGTGTATATATATGCATACATATCATTATATAAACACATATATACGTGCATATATACATGTATGACTTATTATAATATTAATTAAATTTATCAAGAGCACATTGATCTAAAAAGAAATGTAGTTTAAGTTAAAAACAGCTTATGAATGTGTCATGTAAATATTTATCGTTATATAATCTAATAATAAGTCTTACCTTCAAAAACTAAAAAGGATCTCACATCGTAAAGGACACCAGCATAATAAACAAAGAACAAATTATATTTCTTTAGAATATTTAGTTAAAAACTATAAGAGAAGAAGTGAAGTTGATTACATGACGAAAATAAGAGTAAGATACAACCACATAGAGCCATGTTTATAATTCACATGAGATGAAGGTAAACTTACGTCTGTGATTAATGTTGAAAGTGTCACTATTTCAGGAAGCTCTTTGTAAAAACGTCGATGAAATGATAAAAATAATGTAACGGGAACGAATCTTTATTTTCCCGACATTAAATTATAGTACTCAACGGTTACACTCATGGGTGATTATTACGTACGTTTACTAAATCCGAACTCTTTTAAAGAACTAATGTAAATAGAAAGTATCCGACTGATTGTATAATAAAAGATTAAAACGCTTTAATTGTTATATGAATGAGTTATTATATAAAACAATAACACAATATTAATACTATTTCTCAACACGTAAAACGATAAAAGTATATGCATCATAAAAGTTAAAAAAAATGTTTCATTCCAAATCTGCAGAAAATTCTTAACATACATTCTTCTTTTAAAACGAATTTCCATTTTCCAAGAAATAACGAATCTTTATAGCATTTTCATGGCTTATAATTTGGTTCTTATTAACTATATGCATGTATATAGCTGGTATTTTCGGAATATTATGCATTACTTATATTTTAGAGGCTGAAATGGTATTTAATTGATGGTTATTTTCATCAAAAGGAATGTATTATGAATATGTAATATGGAAAGATGTAAGTAAATGCGAGTGATCTCCTTATTTATGATTCAATTCTTATTAATACATTCAGTTCTTTTCTATTAATTACAATTATATGCCTATATGTATGTTATCATTCGATTTTTATTCAAGAATAAGTAAGTTGTGATTACGTATAATTTTTAAGTAAAATGCATTTACTGGACGTTGTTGCATTAATAATTACTATATAGCATCCAAATAAGCTTATGCAATGCATCTTACAAGAATTCATTGATATATTACACATGTACTTACGTACATATATAAACATCCCTTTCACACAAACATGAACAATTGCATATACATGGGCACACATTAAAATAAATTTTAAAAAATATTAGGGTACTTGTGGATAATTTGAAGCAGAGGAAACTCACCGCCCGATCGGCTTTGCCCGCAATTGACATATGCTCTCGGGTTTGATTGCCATCTGACGTAAGAATCCGGTCAACCAATCAATGCGCTACAAACTAACAGATGAACTTTTGTCAAAAAAATTGAAAGAAAAAAATCAATGAATTCACTAAGCAACATACAACTCAAAGAGCCCATTTACTGACCACTGTCGACAAAATGAATATTTCAAGTTTGGGAAAATTGTTACTGACGCCGGAACAAGTAGTATCTAACTGTTAAGCAAAGTTAATTGCTGCAACAAAAATACACTTCCTGTTGCGAGAAATGCATCCTCGCCAAAAGAAGATCAGTCAAGGATGGATGTGAGTGGAGATGCAAACGGCGCAATGCCGGCAGGGTACCTCCTTAAGGACAGGCACGTTTTTTTTCCATGAAGCAAAGCACCATAATAAGGTTCATTTACATGTAGGCTTATGATATGGAAATTCAAAAAACTCTAATGCGAGAATGTGGGGTGGAATCTGCGCATACCATAGCAGACTGGAAGAATTAAATACACGACATATGGCGGGATTATTTCTTCAGACCTTCCCGCATACAGGAGCATACAGTAGAAAGAGACGAGTCCGTATTCAATCGTCGGAAACAGTACGTTGGCCGACTAATCAAGTATCTCTGCGTGCTCAGTGGCTATGATCCTGCGGAGAAGGAGGAGTTCCTCGTCACAGGCTCAAATAGGAACGCTGAACCCTCATCCCTAGTCTAAAACAGTATATTCTGCCGGGAACTACGGTCGTGTCAGACTGCTAGAAAGTATTACTTGATTTAAAACTTTTGTTGGAAAAAAATTACGAAATCAAAAAAAGAATTGTGTATCTGCTTAATTTTATTCAATGTTATTGGGCAAGTAAAATATGGTAACAAATACAACTTACTTAATTTTTGTTTTTCCCAGCAAACAAAAAATATCTATATTGATTACAAAAAATAAAATATTAATTGTTATAGTTGGCCGTTGGTTCTTTTTTATGCACTTTGTTTTTTTTGTTTTTTTTTTGGTAATTTTATTATATTTAAATGTTTCCTGCAGTATTATTTGGATAATGCTTTTTTTTTTGGTAATTTTATTGTATTTAAATGTTTCCTGCAGTATTATTTGAGTAGTGTTTTTTTTTTTTTTGTAATTTTATTATATTTAAATGTTTCCTGCAGTATTATTTGAGTAGTGTTTTTTAGGCGTTCCTAATCAGCGACATTAGGCAACAGCCGGCGGTTGACGTCATGTTCAGAGCAAAACCGATCGGACGTTGAGTTATGTCCGATTCATATTGTGCACAAGTACCAATATAAGTAAATGTGCACTACATGTATCTCTAAAGGTATTCAAACAGTTAGACTGATATTGTCGCGAATAAATATAAACAAAGAAACATGGATGCACACAAACAAACGAATATACAGAAAATATATGTATACATTATGTATAATTATATGTATATATATATATATATATATTGTTTATTTTATGCTTTTAATCATTATGTATAGATTTATACACTCAAATTAATAAAACATAAATACAAAATATATAGATTGAGCCTATATGTAAACGCTAATATATATATATATATATATATATATATATATGTGTGGGGGGTATGTATATATTTATATATACAAATACAATATCTACAGAAATGTCTGTTTAATTATGCGAATTAAAAATAAAAATATGATGCAATATTATTTATACTCATTATTAATACACATCATTTATACATATACTAGCATATATATATATCTATATATATATATATACGAGGAGCGTGCAATAAGTAATGCCCCTGGCCCACTTCCAGTTGTCTGATCTAGCTGAAATTTTGCATGTGCAGTGATTTATATCTCTACGGGTTATGTGGCAAATGACAGCTCTGAACTAATAGTGGTTTCTGTTTTACAGGTGTTTGAACTGAGTTAGGTGTGAAATTGAGCCTGTTGAATGTCGAGCAGTGATCCGGTTTTTGTATTTGAAAGGACGCACACCACAGGAGACTTTTGATGAAACTAAAGAAACTTATGGTGATAATGCCCCATCATATGACCTTATAAAACGTTGGCATCGTGAATTCAAACATGGCCGGAAGTCTGTGAAACAGCTCCCAGACCTGGTCGTCCCCCTTCTGCCATTGATGAGGCATCTGTCTGTCAAGTTGAGGCGGCCATTTGGAAAGATCACCGCATTACTATTCGCTAAATAGCCGAATATGTCACGATTAGTACAGGGTCTGTGAAAAGTATCATTCATGGCTATTTGCATATGCATAAGGTGTCTGCCAGATGGATTCCCAGGTTGCTCACACCATTCCAGAAGCGATAACGCGTCGAGTGTTCGAGGGTGAATTTGGAGATGTGCCAAGAAGATGTAAAAGTTTTTCAAAACACTGATTACACAGGATGAAACCTGGCTCCATCACTATGATCCAGAGCCCAAAACCCAGTCAATGCAGTGAAAGCACTTGGACTCACCACCTCCTAAGAAGGCAAGGGTGCAGCCCTCCGCTGGCAAGGTCATGCTTACAGTCTTCTGGGACCAGGACAGAGTAGTAATGACAGATTTCCTGGCAAAGCATTCCACAATTACAGGAGCCTATTATGCTTCACTTTTGAGGAAATTAAGGGAAGCTATCAAAATCAAGAAGCGGGGCAAGATCAGCAAAGGTACCCTCTTTCTGCAGAACAACGCTCCGGTCCACAACTCGCATGTCACCAGATCAGAAGCACGGGCGTGTGGTTATGAAATCCCCCTCCATCTACTCTACTGACCTTTAACCCTCTGACTTTTACCTCTTACCAGCTATGAATTTGTTTTTGAAAGGAAAGCGTTTCCCAGATGATGCGGCCTTGATTTCTGAAGTCACGTCGTTGTTGGAGGACCAACCTGGGGTATTCTACAAAAACGGCCCCCAGAGCTGAATCAAACGATGGGAGAAATGCATAACTCTGGGTGGTTCCTATGTAGAGAAAAACTAATAGCTGTGCAAAGTTTCGTTGCTCTACAACTATGGGAAGTGGGTCAGGGCATTACTTATTGCAAGCACCTCGTATATATATATATATATATATATATATATATATATATATATATATATATATAGATAAGACAAGCAGAGGTGGCCGCCCGATATGGCCCCACCGTAAATTAGATATGATATTTTAATTTGTCCAGATTTTGCATATTATAGAGTTGTAATTTTCAAAGTAAAAAAAGTATTTGGTTGGCATCAGTTAGAATCGAAACCGAAAGCAAAACTGTAACTTTCAAAGCTGTTGACTTTACCAATGTACCAATGTGCCACTCATAATAATAAAAATTCAAAAATTCAAAATAAACTTAGATGAATGTACAGATGTACAACTTTTTTTTCAATTTTTTACGCTTTTTGCTTCATTATAAACTATTTTAATCGCCTTAAACCCATAAAAAACGTACATAAAAATCCAATAGAATTTTAAAATATGGACACAGACAGACGTATAGCCTTTTATATATTAGACATATAAAATATATAACTATATATACACGCGAAGACATACACAAACCTATGTATACAAATATAGGCATACCCACGTATACGCATATTACGTAAGATAAAATATATATTAGGTACACAGGTGCATCCACATTTACATACATATATACAGAGATAGACATAAGCTAGTTTACCCTAATATTAAAGATTAAAAAATATTTCTAAAAATACATAATTGGATCGGATTTTGAATTTAGATCATTATAAAATCCTACGTTTTTAAATAGAGATTTATTTTGTTTAGCTATTTTTATTATTGTGTTATATCATTTATAATTTAAATTATTTTGCTTCAATTTCTTTAATAAAATGCATATTTTGATAGGAAATAATAGAAATTTTCGAACATTTATTTCAATAAAGTCTGAAATTATCATCTTTTCATGAATTAAAATTGCTACATCTATTTTTAATTTTTATATAAATAATTATATTTACTGTAAAAATACTAGTCAAGTTGTTTATCAATTAGTATATTTGTAATTGTAATACTAAAAGTGGCAACGATTGTAAATGACTAAGCGCTTTTCTAAATTAACAGATATAAACTTTGTTTTATTACATATTTTTCATTTCATAACTTTGTTAAAATTAAAATTCGCTTTTATTCATGAAATATTTCCATGCATACTTTCGAGATACCCCCCACACAATTAATTATAATCTTTTACTTGATTTGAACATAAAAAATGTGCAAATTGGCATGGTTATCGATACTTTATGTTATTAAAGAAACAAAATATATAACATAAACGTAATTCTTTTGTTTATGACATAACTAAGGCTATAAAATTCACGATAAAAAAGTAAGTTGTATTTTTTTTCTTTCCTTTGTTAAGAAATGTTTATATTATTTAAAACTAAACAACAGAATACTGTTTTGTGATAATTTTTACTTACCGGAACTTGATGTGGAGGGGGAAGCAATGGAATTCTGTGTGGCAGTCGTTCAAGCAAAAGGTTTGAAAGTGCTTGGTCGACTGCTTTTATAATAGTGATTGTTTTTGTCCACTCACGTGGATCGGACTTAACATTTGCATGGAATCGACTAGTGGGTATAAAAACACTCCCTATCGGTGATATTGTTGGTTGGTCTTTTTGTTTTAGTCCAACAGCCCGTTTCATAGTTACTGTTACAAAGAAGATCTGTCGTTTTAAGCAACAAGGCAATTCGTTGCAACTCCTGTTGATCAAGAAAAAGCGTGAAAGGTTTACCACGTACGGTAAGGGTTTCATGGTTTTTTCCTTCTACGCCGAGTTCTGGTTTAACCCGTTGAGTTACAGAAACGCCTCCCCCTCCCCCCTTTAGTCGGTTAAAATCCGACACTTTGCAACGAATCGCAAAAAGAAAAAAAAATGAACTACCCTGTTACTCGAAGGGAACTTGAGAGAAGGCTAGACCTTCTTCATAGAAAAATAAGGACAACTGTGGTGGGGATGGAAGAAGAACCTCTGTCCTTGAATGTGTTTTTATCTTTTGAAAAGGATATAGAAGGATGGCTAGAGGAGCTAGAGGGTGTGTCTTGGAGTATGGAGGAACAAATTACTGCCGAAGAGGAAGCTGAATCTCTTGCCGAACTATTTCAGGCTTCTTTTAAATTTAAGAGAGAGGTGCGACACCGACTGGGTGTTGTACGGGCAGTCAGTGAAGGAAATACTACAGAGGTCCCTATAAAAGATAGGAGGTCCCCCAACGTTGAACCAACCTTCAACCCTCATAGTCAGGAAGCCACAAGTATCGCAGACCCAACCAAGTCCTTCAACCCAACCGCACATTCTTCCTTTTCAGTAGAACCTTTTAAAATCAAACTGAAAGGGCCACATTTCAGTGAAAGGGATTTTGAAAGAAATAGAAGAAGTTTTAAGGACTTTCTCACCAAGTTTGAGAATTGTGCAATGTCAATACCATCGGCAACAGGAAAGCTGTATTTTTTAGGTGTTCTCTTGAGGGTAGAGCCCTTCAACTTATTGACCACCTTTCAATTTCCGAAGACAGTTATCCAGTGGCTCTAAAATTGTTGAAGGAACAATACTTGGATCAGGAAGAAATACGTGGCCAAATAATCCAAGGTATATCAGATTTTCGCTTGGAGAATCCTAAAGATTTGGTGGGGTTGAAGGATTCATAATAAAAACGCAGGCGGATGTATGGGAACTTAGAGCATCATACAGCTGTGATTTATATGATGACATGTCGGTAGGTGCAATAATACTTTCTCAGGTATCGTTTGCATAATTACCACCCAACATACAAAAGATGAACACATCAGGATTGCTGGAAAAACATACCCAACCTTGTCAGTAATCATGTTAAAGACACCAGAAATTATTAAGCGGTTTTTGATTGTTAAGAAACCTGAACAGCACCGTATGGCTAAGCTGAGAGCCCCACCAAGACTTGGGAAAGAGAAAGAAGATGAATCCCATTCCTCCCTGAAGGCTTTCAATACCAAAGTGGAATCAAAACCACGAAAATGTGAGTTTTGCAAGAAGCATGAGAATCTTTCGGAAAGTTGTCCCTACTACATCTCCCATGAAGCCCGGATTACAAGATGCAAGGAAGTTTGGATGTGTTTTAGATGCCTAAAAAGACACACAGAGGAGCAATGTTCCCTTTGAGAACAGCTAGAAATAGTAGTTGTAGCAGCTGCATTATTAAGGGCCACGCGAGAGCAATGTGCCCAGACAAGAGAGCCAAGGTGCGTGTGGACACCTGTTTACATACGAATGATTACAGCTATGGTTTCATGTCGCCAGTAATAAGCATAGTGGTAGGAAAGGGAAATAGTCAGTTGGAAATAAATTGTCAAAGGACCTACTTGGATACCTCTGTGCTGAAAAAACTGAATTGCCGTTCTACAGCTAAAGAATGTAGGTTGGAAGTGAACAATTTTTTGGGCTCAGAAAGAAGACCTTTTTAGGAGGCCTCTGTGGAATTAAGACTTATCCCTGAGAAAGTTCCCACTCTTCAAGTTCTTTCCTGTGAATTGAATCATTTACATGAATTACGGAAGCTTCCGCAGATAATAAAAAACTTGAAACGGCATCGATTCCCAGAGACAATTCTATTAAAATTGAGGGGCTACTGGGAATTGACGCCATTCAATTCATAGAACCGTTTCAAATCGTCCCCTGCATGTATGGAGTCGCTTTTTCCACTCCGAAAGGACTTGTACCCTTTGGCAACTGCCCTTGCTTCATGTATGAGAATCAACTAAAACCAAGGCACAACAAAAGGGGCAAAAATTAATTATACCTCTTTGTTGGAAAAAACACCTCCACTTTAAATTAATTTTGTGTGAACTCAGTGGAGAAATACCTAGACTCGTTAAAAGCTTGGTTTGAATAGGGAAACGTCCAGAGGGGACTGGAAAGTAGTTTAGCATGGAGTCACTAGGGTTACCTGTCACAGAGGAATTCTCCACTTTAGGAACACTATATCCTACAGAGATGGCCGATACCATGTACAGCTGCCATGGTATGAAGACAAAGTGAAGTCTGTGCCTTCTAACCACAATGGCGCTCTTAGAATACTAGAAAGAGTAGTTAAAGTCCTGGAGAAGAAAGATCATTATGATCAATACTTGGACGTCTTTAAACAACAGGAATACGAAGGAATTATAGAGGAAATAACAGTGACTCCAGAAGACTTTCAAAATTATATATGGATTCCGCACAGTCCGGTACTCAAACTGGCTGTTCAGACGACCACAAAGGTTAGACCTGTATTCAATTGTTCCTACAAGGGGGCAAATTCTATATCTCTGAATTAGGCAGCCTATCCAGGAGTCAACCTAATGGGAGACATGTTGGAACTGTTGATTCGTTTTAGGGCCAACAAATATGTGTTATTGGCTGACATAAGGAAAGCATTCCTTATGATTCGTCTAGACCTGGAAAAGGACCGCAATCGTTTCTGTTTCTTTTTAAAGAAAAGCGGCAACTTGCATTGTTACAGATACTCTACCATTTTATTCGGTTTCAATGCAAGTTCCTTTATATTAAATTACGTTTTGAAATATTATGCAGAAAAATTTCCATCAGATGAATGTTCCCAGGTACTCAGGTCGAACTTTTATGTGGACAATTTGGTGAAAACAGGAAATTACGTAAATACTATATCTACGTTATACACAAGGGTAAAGGAGCGACTGCGAGAGGGTAACTTTGAGATACAATCCTGTAAGTCCAACAGTGCAGTGTTGCGAAAAAAGATGACGTCAGATGGAACTCTGTCATGGTTTGATTCTGGTGTGGAGAAATTTTTAGGGTATTTGTACAGTCCCAAACTTGATACTATGAAGGTCTGTGCACATCAATACGATGTAACCGTATCAACAAAAAGGAAAATGTTGTCTGAAGCTTCCAAAGTGTTTGATCGCTTGTCCCTTTGTCTTCCAGTAACAGTGAGGAGCAGAATGCTGATAGGAGAACTTTGGAGGCAAAAGTTGGAGTGGGATGATGAAGTTCCAGAGGAGTCAAAATAACTGGGAAAACTTTGGCGAAGGACTTAACAGAATTGGGCCCTCTATCATTTCCAAGAAGAGCCCTAGTCGAAAATAGGCCACTAAAATTGTTCCTATTTTGTGATGCCTCCAAAAATGCATACGGCTTTTCAGAATATGCCGTACAGGATGGACAGTCAGCACCCGTACAAGGTAAATCGCTCCCCGTTTTGAAGCTTTTGTCAGTATTCCTGGCATTGAAATGTTTTCCCTTTATAAAAGAAGCCTTAAAGAACTCCCTGATAGAAAAATTATATGTTCTAACGGACGCTCAAGTGGTATTGTCTTGAATACTAGCCAAGTCGATAACCACAAAATACATCTTTGCGTGCAACAGGTTGCAAGATATAACGAAAATGTCGGCAACAATCAGGTCGGAGATGAAGTTGGAGTTGAGTTTCCAATACGTGCCACCAAAGGAAACCCCAGCTGACTACATCACAAGAGGACTAACCTTTAAAAAATTTAAGGAAAACCTTTCCTATTGGTATGAAGGCCCTGCGTGGATAAAGCAGGAAGAAATTCAGTGGAACAGGGTCGAGTTAGGTTTCCTATCCGAAGAACAAAAGGAATGCGTTCATCCTGCAATGAATTTGTTTATGAGACATAGAAACGAAAGTCCCCCTATAGTCTCTGTAGAAAGATTTTCCAACTTCAATAGATTAGTTAATGTAATGACTTTGGTTTTCAAGTTTATCAACAAAACGTTGAAGAGAAGTGAGGACAATCACCTTCTGGCAAAAATTTATTTGATAAAATTAATGCAAACGGAATCTTTTGTCTCAGAGTTAGATTTTTTGTTGGATCCTGAAGGTAAGAGTCCACCAAAACGAGTGAAAAACCTAAACCTATACCTGGATCTCTCCAATATCATTCGTTCAAGGGGAAGGATAGATGGATCATAATGGCATACCTATGAGGTGCAGAATCCAATTCTTTTGGGTAAAAAGTACCATTTAACAGGTTTAATTATAAAGGACACTCATCAGATAACCAACATTTGGGTTGGCAACAACCTTAAATGAAATAAGGTTACAGGGGTATTGGATACAACAAGTAAGACAGGCTGTAAAAAAATTGTGAGTACTTGTGCCAAGTGCAAAAAATACAATGCCACTGCTGTCTTGACACCGAATGCAATAGACCTTCTTTGCTCTAGAGTAAATTTAGGAAGACCATATCTCCATACCGGTGTGGATTATACCAGTCACATCTGGGTTAAGGGAGAAGTGAAGGACTATAAAATGTATATCCTCATCTTTACCCGCATATCTATCAGAGCTGTTCACATGGAACTAGTCCCAGATATGAGTATCTTTATTCTTACAGACCTTTGTTCGTTTCATAAATGCGAATGGAATCCCCTCTCACCTCTACTCGGACAATGCAAAGACTTTCATTTCTGCAGCAAAAATAATTGATAAGGTATTGATCACTGATGAATTCAGAGAGAAATTTGGTTCTTAACACCTTAAACATTGTACCATTCCACTTTATTCAGCTTGGTATGTAGGTACTGGGAAAAGGACGATCAAGACAGTTAAATCCTGTCTATACAAAACTATAGGAAGAGGAAAAGTTGACTATTTTGGTCTATTAACCATGTTATCTGATATCCAGCGTGTCATTAATAGTCGTCCTCTGACTTATAGAAGCTCTAATGACATGGATTTCCAAACTCCGAACTCTCTCATGAATCCAAATGTGGGTCAAGGTTTAATAATAAGGTTGGACAATGAAGAACTAGGACTAACGGAGCCAGTTAGCCGGATCGATTTAAAGAGGACTCTCCATCTTCGCGAAGAAAATTTAGAAAGACGTGGCACGAAGATTACCTGTTGAGCCTTAGAGAAAGAACTCTGGAGTTATCTGACCCTTCCTTTAATGATGCCATCAAAGCGGGCGATATAGTGTTAATTAAGGACATCCTTTAAACTAGACCATTTTGGTATATAGGCGAAGTCCTGAAGTTGATTGAAGGAAAGGATGGGTTGGTTCGTTCAGAAATAATAAGAAAAGGAAATGGAGTTATATTGACCCATTCCATCAATCATTTATTTCCTCTGGAAATTAATTCTCTTTCGGAAAATGTGGAGGAAATTCTTCATGAACCAGAGCATGTGCCAGACCAAAATATATCTTCCCGACCTGATGAGAGTGTTAGAATCTGGATTTGCCCTGCATTTATTAAACCGGAAGATTTCAGACCGATAGTGGCGTGTGACCAGTGTAATGACTGGTTCCATTTTGGTTGTGTGGGCCTAGTAGATGCGCCCCCAGAAGAAGAATGGTATTGTCCAACGTGCAGGCCAACGCTTCGGGGTAGACCCAGTTCGCTAGGAGTCTAAAAGGAACCAGCAATTTCTGGTGCCGGTCTCAGGCAAGACCTTAAAAACTGCGACTAAAAAATTAATTCCCTTCTCTTTTCCCCATCTTTTTTCTTTTTTTCGTTTTTCTTTTTTTTTTTTTTGATATAGTAATGTGTGATAATTTTTACTTACCGGAACTCGATGTGTAGGGGTGAAGCAATGGAATTCTGTGTGGCAGTCGTTCAAGCAAAAGGTTTTAAAGTGCTTGGTCGACTGCTTTTATAATAGTGTTTGTTTTTTTGTCCACTCACGTGGATCAGACTTTACATTTGTATAGACTCGACTAGTGGGTATAAAAACACCCCCTATCATCGATATTGTTGGTTGGTCTCTTTTTTTTTAGTCCAGCAGCCCGTTTCATAGTTACTGTTACAAAGATGATCAATTCGTTGTGTTACATGAAAAAAGCTTGTCCCCTTTTTCATGTAAGTAAAAATAAAGAGAATTAGTAAATGAAAATAAAATTAGAGAAAACGGGAATCGAACCCTGGAGATAAGTTTTAAAGAACAATAGGTCTTAAATGGAATGTCAAGTAAATTATTGATTCTGATAAAATATTTAATAAATACAAATTTGGCTGGAAACTATGCACATTGTTAAGTAGAATGAATAATAAAATACTCAATCTCTCACAAAGAAAAATACAAATTACAAAATATATGAAATTTGGATGCCGGACCTCTTTTATTCTACAGGAATAAATTAAAAACAAATCCAACTTGGCGTTACTACGGAAAAAAACGCAACGTTTAATGGTCCAGTTTATATAAAAACAATACTACGGAAAGAATACTAGACGATCACAGAATGCGAAAAAGAAAAAAAATGTAAAACGAAATAAAACAATAATTAAGAAAAAAAGAGAAGCACTCACACATACGCGGTATTAAAGAAAAAAAAAGAAGAAAAATGAACACACACATACACACAAGATAACAAAAGTATACAAGAAAGTTAGAAAAAAGGCCGATTTGCCGCAAAATAATAGTAGTAGACATGAATGAAAATGAAAAGAAAAAAAAATTGAACACACATACACACAACAAAATAAATGTGTGTCAGTAATGTTATTGTAAATGCGGGTTAAAGCAGGTTTTGTTTAAAGTTCAAGCTGTCAATCATTTGTAACAATTTTGTGTCAAAGTCGAAGGTACTTTTAAAACCTTGTGTTATTATAAAATAGAATGAAATACGCTATTGTAAATGTGACACTGTTGAACTTTCCAGCTTTTAATGTGTGTTTTAATTGTTTTGTCTTTGAAAAAAGGGACAATTTATTGTTTTTGTTTTAACGGACTTTGTGTTACAAAAAAGAAACAAAATTGAATGTTTTTTTGCGACAGCAATTCAAAGTCATTATTAGATATATATATTAGAATTGAAATGATCTAGGAGAAAATAAGACTAATTAAGACGAATGGTTGGCTTAGAAATCAGTTAGAATTTTAGAGATGGGGCAAAATAAATTACGTAAACGAGTATTTAGAGAGTTTTCAGATGTGATAAGCCGAAAGAAAGATATGTATTTTTTTTGACAATTAGTTTTTGTTTTTTTATGATGCCCATAAAATTTTTCCCAAGAAGAGTAACTTGGTAGGGAGATGATAAGCACAAGAAATGCTCCTAATTCGAAAAATGCAGATGGAACCTGTGGTAATTAAGTGCTTAAAAAAAGCTAGTCGCACGTGACGCTTCCAAGCAGGAGGTAAGACTTGGCTTAATTAATTAAATACAGGCGTTTGAAAGGATACGAGAATCCTTATGAAAAAAGGGCTATGGCAGCCCGAAGCTTAATCACGTATAACTTAATGAGGTGAGAGAAAGGTAAAATATACCATAGGTTCGTAAGAAGATATAACCTTGTATTTTTTAGAGACGCATGAATGTGGGATATATCTTCTGGATCTTGGAAGCTCTGGTGAGAGAAAAGAAAAATCACAAAAATCGGACTATTAGATATTATTTAGTGCGCAAATAGGTCCTATGGCGCAAAAGGTGTAAGTTATTTAAGGCTGATATTTTTTAGATCTTCATCAAGTTCCAAGAGTTCAAGCAAGGAAATCCAAGTGAATCAGTGTGAAAAAAAAGGTATATCTTAACTTCAGAAGCCAACCACCAAGATTTAAGTAAATGAGCTTTGAGTATATCCCAAGAAGATAAGATAGTTAAAAAATAGAGACAAAGCCATACTTAATAGAACAACCGGGCAAAGGATACGATCAGGGTACTTTTGGGACGAAAGGAGTCGTCAATTTCGAAAGAGGTAAAGTGAGACCTCTAGTTTACGGCATAAGGGTGGCTGGATAAATCAGCTGACGTGGATCAGGGGAGGAATACCCTACACCCCAAAATGTAATGCAAAGAAGATCAGAGAGGTTGTGATCTAATAAAGAAAAAAATAAACAAAATAAAATAAATAATAATAATTGTGAAGTCAGTTGGAAAGAGCTGACTAAAGGATGTTTTTTAGCCTGATCTTTCTAAGCCAAGGGTTGTATAGATATAAAAAAATGTACTAAATTTTAAAATGCGTACATTTTTTTTTTAAATATGGAAGGAATGGATGTTACATGAAAAACGGTTGTCCCCTTTTTCATGTAAGTAAAAATAAAGAGAATTAGTAAATGAAAATAAAATTAGAGAAAACGGGAATCGAACCCTGGAGATAAGTTTTAAAGAACAATAGGTTTTAAATGGAATGTCAAGTAAATTGTTGATTCCGATAAAATATTTAATAAATACAAATTTGGCTGGAAACTATGCACATTGTTAAGTAGAATGAATAATAAAATATGGGTTATATGAATTAGATAAGTAGGTAAAATTCCTTTGTAAAACAACAAAGGAAATTGGGAAATTTGCTGGTCATCAGAATGTTTCAAAAACGTGCAAATCGCGCATGTTGATGACACGTGAATTATAGTCACGTTGACCAGACATACATGTGATTTCTCGATATGAGAAAGAGTTCGAAGTTAGAGTTAGTTAGAGAGAGTCAGAGAGTCGGAGAGTTAGACGAGAGTCCGACCAGGGACGCAGAGAGGTTCAGACCGAACCTTGGCACCGTCTGAAAGCGAGAGAGTTTTAGAAGAAGAAGATGTAAAGAAGAAACTTTGAATTCCTGGATACAAAGCCATTGACCGGTCATATGGAAGAAATAAATGATCATCATGTTTTTCATAACTGCCTTTTTCTGTGTTCATCATTACAACGAGAAAAGGTATTGTCCATTTATGTATAAGAATCATTTGATAAAATCATCATCTAAAAAATATGTGTTAGAAAGTATATGTGTCAAACTATTTATGGTATATAAACACTCCCGTTTTCATACAGAACTGTCAAAAGCATAAATGCCAATCTCTCGGTCTATCTATCTAGATATCGAAACGCTTCTCAAAGTGTATTTATATGTACTCTCTCTTTATATATACTTGTTAATTTCTCCATCCTATCTCTTACACTATGAACATCTCAGCAATATGAACACTCACAATGAATATATATATATATATATATATATATATATAAGTAACTAGCATCTCAACATGATTAATACTCTAATCTCTCACTAAGACTCTTACTCTTCTTATAACATGAACAACAAAAGAACATTCATCATTCTAATAATAACACCATTAAATAACAGTTGTAAGCAACGAGGCAATTCGTCGCAGCTCCTGTGATCAAGAAAGGCGTGAACGGTTCACCACGTAAGGTAAGGGTTTCATATTTTTTTCCTTCTACGTCGAGTTCTGTGTTAACCCGTTGAGTTGCAGAAAAGCCTCCCCACCTTTAGTCGGTTAAAATCCGACAATTTATTTGTTTATAAGAATTGAGAATAAAACGCTTCCGCTTTGTTTTATTAGTTACTTGGCTCATTTTCTTTATGCTTATAAGGTGGATATACCATCAATCCTTCATTTCATTTATGTTCGCTTTTTTATACTTTGTAGGCAAATAAAGTTATAACACACACACACACACTACCACACACACACTTCCACACACACACACACACACACACACACACACATATATATATATATATATATATATATGTGCAAACTCTAAACGTAATAGAGTGAAATCCTATCTGTGCCTGACCTTAAATAGTCTACTCTTTTCGGGTTGAGTTTTCAAAGAACTAGAATTGTTTACTAGCAATAACGTTTATGTAAACAAACTGAACCTTCAATAGTGGACAATATTTATTATTATGATTTCACTTATATTCCGCAACAGCCAGAGGATAGCCAATGGGCTAGGCACGTTGACTTTCGTCTGGACACCAACTTCAATTCTAGTTCGAGATAGTTGCTTGTCTAACAAAAGTGAAAGGATGTGATACAGTGAAACACTATGTCTGTTGTTATCAATCTTTATATATATCTATATACAGATACATACATATATATATATATATATATACATATACGTATGTGTGTATGCATGTGTGTGTTTGATTGTGTGTGTGTGTTTGATTGTGTGTGTGTGTGTGTGTGCTTGTTCGCGCGTTGAAGTTTGAAGATGTGCTTATCCGGGTGTGTTATTATCAACCATGATTCTATTTTGGAATATTTCTATTGTTTTCCCCCTTTTCTATGATTCTATCTCGTACTTCTTGCCTCTTCTTTGTTTCCCCCAGTTTCCATTCCACCGCCAATTTCCAGTCTTCATCTTTGCCACTCTTATTCTACTTTTTGTTTCACGATTTTCTCTGTCACCTCCGGCTAGTTAATGCCTACATTACATTTCTTATATTAGTGCGCATACGGTCCGAAACTTACTCAAGTTCGACATTCGACGGACATAAATTGAAATCTACACATTGCAATATGGCGGTACAATAAACCGAAAATTGATTTCCATCCTGGAAAATGGGCGGCGTTGTTCGTTTGATCAGAACCGCCGTCCAAGATGCTTAAGTGCTTATGACAAGCTGTCAGGATGGATTGGACATGGGCACACGGAATCTCCCTTTCACACAAGTACGCGCACATGCACACATGAGAGTAGGCTAAGAAAAATTCTCATTCTTAATAGAGAGTGAGGGGGGAGGGAGAGAGGAGAACTAGGAAAGTAGATAAAGAGGTCAAATATGGAAGTTATGTTTTTTTGTTGTTAAATAAAGGGAGTATGTAGAACGAAAATTGGTACTTAAAAAATGCCCAAAACTTACTTGACATGGTTGTATAACGAAATGGAAAACAGTTTTCATAATGTGAAAATATCTATCTTTAGTTTTGTTATTATATACATGTATATATATATATGTGTGTGTATGTATATATATATATATGTGTGTGTGTATATGTATAAATATATATATACATACATATATATACATATATATACATATATATGTGTGTATATACATATATACACACACACACACACATATATATATATATATATATATATATATATTGACAGGCATAAGTAGTGGATACATGATATTATCTGTTATATTCGCCTTTTTTCCTGATATTTATTAAGTACTTATAAAGTTGCTTTTAATTTAAGTTTAAGGAAAATTAAAAACTCGTGGCTAAATTCATGTTTGATCAAAGTTAAAAAAAGCTCCACGCAAAAGTATTGAATACATCAGTTTAATATTTGCTTTCGTAGTCTTGTTTTGTTCCACTGCTTTCGATCGCTTTTCATTTTTGGACATGTTTTTCACACTGATCCACCGATTGCATTATTTCTCTAATTACTTGATATTTTGTCGATTCTGCTATATGAACTTTATTTTTATTTTAATTTTTTTTTTTTACACAGTGATCACTACTTATCAAGGCCCGGAAACCACTCAGGGATAAGGGTCATTGCAAGCACATTACGTTAGTGTGGAGATTTGATGAAGTTTTTACTTAAGGGGGCGGTTTATTAGGAATTTGTTAACGTTGGACTTGAAGACATCCAAGTTGTAGTCCGGTGGGAAGCAGGCAGACGGAACAGAGATCCACAGGCGTGCAGTTCTAAGAAAGAAGCTTTGTTCATGGAACCCACGTTTTGATTTAGGCACAGATAAAGAGTGGGGAAAATTTTTCACAGTGGATTCAGCTAGACGGGTGTTTTTCGTGAAAGATTGGCGAGGGGGGACCAGATATTGGAGTTCAGACGAGCACCTGCCATGGAAATTAACATTCAAAGTATTCCACAAATTCATAAGCAGATTCAAGTCAGAGGACTGATTCGACAAATTGAGAGTACTAATATATAATAATTATTTTCAAACTATTCTCTCGTAAACATTGTGGTATGTTTGGGATTATTGTCGTGGTAAGGCACGGAATTTCGACCATATTGTAAAAAGTTGTAGATTTCTAAAGTATCCCCAATCTTATAATGGAACCACCTACAATCGTAACTGTGGGGATGTTATTGTGACTTGTTAAAGGCAGTGGCATTATTTCGCCAAACACTTGTGTTCCTCCTGAATAGATCAACTTTCGTTTCATGCCACAAGATCACCTTTATTTTCATAAGTTTTGAAGACTTTGACATGCTTGCGTTTCACTTTGCTTAGTTATCTTGAAAGAAAGTCTGTGTGATATATAGCTCTACCTGTATCTTTACTACATTAATTCTAGCACCCTCAAGATCAGTTTTAATTTCAGAATATATAACGAAGGGCTTTGTTGCACATTTCTGCTAATCCACTTTGAAATACCCTTAGTTATTTTTCTAATTCTTCAATTTCTCAGTAGGTTTGCTGTCGAGTCACTATGTTACAATATTTTTGCACTATAATAGGGTAGTTATTTAAATTACTGCCCACGTCAGCAATATTTAGCACAAGGCCAGGAAAGTGGGGATCTAAAGCTGGCTCCCCTAAAGAAGGGTCACCCCTGCAATTGCAAAATTGCCTGAGTAACCCCGTCGGCATTCCCCGGTAGAGGCACCCAGCCGGAAAGCAATAAACTTGCCCCACTTAAATGCCGGGAGGAAGGCCTGGGAGGGTGGACCTCCTGGTTATTACCCAGGCAGTGTACCGCAGTTCCCCCATACCTGTAAGACTGAGTGTCAAGGAAGGATCCTTGGCGTGTACTACTACCCTGTCTCCCTGCAGCGAAAGCCGCTAGGAGACACATCCCATCATAGAAGAACTATAATGGGGTAGTTATTTAAATTTCTCTCCACATCAGCAATATTTGGCACATGGCCGGGAAAGTCGGGATCTAAGCAGGCTTCAATATTTTTTTATCTACTAAAATAAATAAACATGCCGATTACTACAACTAATGATTATTAAGGAAATCTACTCTTTTCAACAAATCAATCAAAGTTTAAATAATTGTTGATATTAAGGTTTGTTTTCAAAGATATGCATTGGCCAAGAATTTGGAATTCTATATTGCACATTCATGGTATTTTCTCTCACACATGCACATGCTCCACGTATTGGCATTTTTAGTTTACCTGTGTTTATAGCATTTTAGATGCGAACAGTCCACATATTGCAATTCAGTAAATCTCTCAAACCAAAATTTTATTTAATTTTTTTTTAACTTGGGTACACAGATATTTGCAAGAAAAACGGAATGATAACCAAGTTATTTGTAGTTGCTTAATTAGCCATTAAATTACAACTTGTTTTTTTTTTTTTAATGGAGAGTAAATAATGCATTGCGGATTTGTTATCGGCAGCTCCAGTAACTTTCGCTTCTCTTTATTTGTCCCTCAGTCCTAATTTCCCATGAGTGATTTTTCTGACAAAGTGTGAAGAAAAAGCCGCTTTCCAGATCGACAGTACTTCGTGAACAGTAGTCGGAGATGTCGGAAAAGTCATGCTTCTATTTCTATCCTTGTGGTCATGCCACTAGTAAGGGTGCTGGAAGTAAACGTTTCATCTGGGCTGACGTCTGATAGTCAGGGACCCGAACCTTGGATTAACCACTAAGGAGGTTGTCCTATCAGCAGGTGCAAAGTACTGGGGCTGTTGTATTGCCATTTGGTGAATGGATTCTGGACCATACAGTGTTTCTGTAGGGGCCTCTCGATGTCCTTTTCTCTTCCCTGCAACATCTCTCCCACAGAAGAGACGTTGGGAGCCTGTCTTTGTTTTATCATTATTGCCATGGCAAGTGCTCGTTTGAACTACAATCTCTGGTTCCCCCTTGCCAATAATTCGCGAAAAACACCCGTCTAGCTGAAACAACTGTAAATAATTTTCTTCACTCTTTATCTGTGCCAAAATCAAAACGTAGATTTCATGAAGAAAGTATGTTTCTTAGAAGTGCACGCCTGTAGGACTCTGCTCCGTTTGCCTATTTTATCAAATCCCCACTACTAACGATTACTACGATATTATCCCATTGATTACTGTGCACACTAACCCTTCTTCCCGAGTGGCTTCTGGGATTTGATAAGTGATAACTACCATGTAAAAAAAGAGTCCCCTAAAGCATTTTGCCAGAATAGTCTGAGTAACCTCGCCGTCATTCCCCGGTTGGGGCGCCTCAGACGACAAGTACTACCACCCGGTCTCCTTGCAGCCGAAGCCGCTAGGAGACACATCCCATTATAAAGAAGTATGCCTAATATATATATATATATATATATATATATATATATATATATGTATATATATATATAAACTCCTATATAGTTGACTATTTTTAAAAACTGATTACATATAATGATAGAAGATTATAGAGACACATGAATGGGTATGTTTGATCTGGCAGAACGGTGGTTCATTAAAATTGTGGGGGTCTGCGTTCGCACCTGGTCCACAAAGTATGGTAGGCAAACATTCAAAAATTAATAAAAAAAAACGTTTACAAGTGTTTCTGATATAGATGTAGGTAAGTATACTTTGATAACTATGTTTTACCTTAAATAGGGATGGTATGATAAAATTGTGGGGTCTGCGTTCCCACCTGGCCTCCATAGAATGGAGATAGGCACAAACTTTAATACAGACTTTTCATATCTACCTGCGTAAGTATACTTGGATAATTATGTTTAGTTTGAAGAAATATAGTATAATAAAATTATGGTGTGTTCGTTCGCACCTGACCTCCATAGAATGGAAATATGTCACAAAATTTAGCAAGGTTTTTTAATATAGATCCACAGAATATTGTGATAAGTGTTTAAGTGTAAACAGGTATGGCATAATAAATTATGGAGTTTATCTATTTTATTTTTACTTTATGGTGTTTATCTATTTTATTTTTACTTTCATCATATTTTACTTTGGTTTTGACACCCCCAAATTCGAAGCTATCTCTTTACAACCCTTCCTTTTTATAACCTATCATACTTTCATAAATCAGAGTCCATTTTCTGTAGGATGTTTTTGAACCCAGTCACCAACAGGTGCTTTTGCTAGTATATATATATATATATATATATATATATATATATATATATATATATATATATATAGACATATCTATAAAAGTGAACGTATCTGTGTGTCTGTCTGTGTGTCCATCTGTGTACATTTCCCTACGCAATAACTTTGCCAATTTAAAGTCTACAGACTCGAAATTTGATATACAGATGACTGAGGTTTGGGAAAATATTTGTGATACGTTTTCGGCCAGAAATTTGGCTGGTAAAGGGTCAAAGTTCAACGATTTGACATTTGAGAACTCGACCAAACTCCTCCGACAATTTTGCGTCAAACACTTGAAATGTTGGATAAAGGTTGCTTGGACATGCATCTAACTTAATCACTTGATTTGAGCCCAAAACAATAAATGTTAAGGGGTCATAATAGGGGTCAAAGTTAAGAAAAATTTGACCTCTGCGGTCTCTACCTAATTACGCAGATAATTATGGTCTAAACATTAAACATTTTACATAAAGGGTATTCAGAGATAAGGCAAGCTTTCTCATCGGGTTGGTCGAAAATTTTATAATATATATAATGTATAAATGTATGTATGTGTGTATGTATGTATGCATGTTTGCATGTCTACCTAAAACTTTCGACAGAGGCGACAGATTTTACCAAGATTAAGATGGTTTTGAAGTAAGACTTTTCATATGAATAATTGGCTAAAAACATTAACATCTTAACCTTCTACCAGGCAGTTTTCTACAGGGGGGTTCGCTTTTTCGCCGATATTTTGGAAAGATATTATATCCTTTCGATTTCTAGCCTTAATGTAAAGATAAATCGTTTCAGGTTTGGCAGTGGTCGTAACCGCAAAAACGTCAGGTTTTTTCCCCGTTCTTTCCTTGCTTCGAGGTACAGTTTCGAGCCTGCCTTCCTACTACCGATTTTTCTATTTTTTTTGCTTAACACACATATCTAAACACCCGGGCAACACCGGGATTAAATGCTTTCTAATATATATATATATATATATATATATATATATATATATATATATATATATATATATGGTTTTCATCATTCGGACTAGAAATACTATATGTAATCTATCTCGTTCTCTCTCTCTCTCTCTCCTCACAAAGCGTGTCAAGTGAATAAGAATAATCATGACGTTCGAGAACATATTTTGGAATATTCAATGACTTAAACTCATCGTAAAACCAAGTCTTATAATTCTTGTCTATCAAACTATTTTACGAAAGAGGTATATACATTTTTTAGGCAACTTAAACACAAAACGGCTCAGTGATTTGCTAACACTGTGCCACAATACTTTTTGATATTGATCGCAATTATAAAGCAAAGATAAATCATTTCTGATATCCCAATATTGTTCATATGATTTTCCTAAATACATCCATGAATAAAACATAATCTTACTTATATAGATGCATATTTCTGCTTCTTACAATAAAAAAGCAAGAAAATGTATGAATAGAAGGGATATACGTTGATTATTAAGCCAAAATAAAAGCGACACAATTCAGAATGAAAAAACGAAATCATCTATATTCGGATTTTTTCTCTCACTTTTATTTTGAACCGATAATAAATACACGTCTAATTTGTGCAATGTCTGAAAGTTGAAAAAATGGCGACGACACGAACTATTGTCGCCGGTTCTTCTTTTACCGGTTCAGTCTTCCATCAACGGCGAAAAAATCTGCCGGAGTATTTTAGGCCAATAATGGGAAAATGACATATGTCTTCTTGTTTTTTTTTCTGTGTGGTCGACATTTCAGGTCAACTCACTGGTGATACGAGGCCGAGATATATCTTGCCGACATATTGTCTCAATTAAGGACAACTAAAAATCTTAATATAGATTCATAGCGGATCGTTCTTTTCCAGCGCGAGAAATATGAATACTGTCAACAAGTTGGATCTAAATTATTTTTACTGTCATGACACCATTTTCTGTATTGAATTTGTATAGAAAATATACAAATGGTATAAAATCGTATATATCTATCAAAACAGACACAAGTTGTCTTTGAAAACTTTATATTATGCATAAATGTCTTCGCGAATATTCCATGCTGCGAGATACTCACTTTTTCTCCTACTGGGAAATTATGTCTTGTAGGCCTTGTTCCTATCTGATATATTTGTTAAATAAAACATATTTTTTCTGTTTACCTTTAATATTAAGGCATAGGGTGTCATATTCAATTGAATAAATTTTTTAAATTCTAGAATTGGAATTCGGTTTGCTGATATGGTTCCTGCTAAAAAGCTAACGATATGTACAGATATTTTCCTCGGACTCCTAAATAAGGCTTGTTGAGAGAATGGCGCATGCTGTGTAGTAGAAAGTGAAATCAAAGGAATCATGTTTTGAAACAATATTAGTGGTAGTTAAAAGACACTGTCTAATATTGGCTGAGAAAACGGTGTTTGTCGGTGGAGGTAAAAAAAAAAGAAGCTTCTGCTTTTATTCCTGAGTTTGAGATGTTTTTATTACTCTACTTCTTTAATTTTGTGCCTTTTATTTTCGGCTGTATTTTCATTTTTTCTATGTTATCAGTTTTAAACTAACTACTGTTCTAGTTTTTGTAATTCCTCCTCATTATAGTTGCAACAATCTCAGTTTTCGAGTTTCAGCTTCACCAGTTAAATCATGTTGTTCCCGCTTTGAATTATGAGCGGAATTATGATAGCTCATTAAATTGTCGGGACGTAAAACTAGATTCAGTGTTTTCAAAGTTTTAGGCTAAATCAGTCCAATCAATATTGTTGTCTGGCTTATTATCTTTTATACAGTGTTTCAACTTTACATTTCCAACAAAGGTCACTTCCCGGCAAATTTTGTGTAAAATTCAGGAATAATAATTTTATAAATCCTAAATGGTTCTTATTTAGTCAAATTAATGTTATTTGCAACTTCCTTGACCTAATAAGAAGCTTTTCTTGAATCCATTGGCACAAAATTTTCAATTTTTTTAAAGAATTTTTAATATTTTCAATTATTTTGTCGATTCTGGTGGTGTTATCTTCTCATTAAGTGAACAAATAAAGTAACTTATTTGCTGTATTGACTAAGTCTGAGAGTCATGAACGTCAAATTTAATTGTTGAAATATGTGTAGCCATTACGATAAGTGTGAATGGTAGAACAATTACTAGCATGTCGTAAACGGATGAAAATTGAATATAAACAAAAAAAAGCCATTTAAACAACCACGTAAATCTTAATAATAACTGTTGTAAAAGATAGGCACATCTAAAAAATAGTTTTAACATAAGCAGTTTATTTGAAGAATTCACAAAAATAACAACGACAACATCAATAATAATAATAATAATAATAATAATAATAATGATAATAATAATAATAATAATACAGGGTGACCAAAAAAACAAAAACTAAATGGAGGCCATCTAGAACATATGCTGTAGAACAGAGAAAAAAAGGCCAACGACCCTAGTATTTTGATGTGATGTTTTGAATATAATAAACTAGTTATCACCAAAGTATTATTTCATTCGGACAAAACACTTAGAAACGGAGCTTAATTATTATTGAGGCCGTTTTTTTTGGGGGGGGGGTCACTCTGTAGTAGTAGTAATAATAATAATAATAATAATAATAATAATAATAAGAAGAAGAAGAAGAAGAAGAAGGAGAAATCAATTTAATAGAAATCAAGAGCCAAAGAATAAAGACAGTTACAGTATATATGGGTGTTTAATTGAGAAATATTTTGCGTGTTACAATTGTTTCACTGTTAGCATAAAACAAATTAATTTTTTTAAATGTGCGATGATAAAAATAAGATGTAGTTAAAAGAAAAAAAGTGAATGCAGTTTACAGCCAATCCATGACTTGTAATATCTTTGTTTAGAGGATCTCAAATAAGTTGTAACAATTGCTTCATTCTTTGTTGTAAATAACGTTGTAAATTCCAACGTATTAAAGTGTGATTGCTGTTATAGCTAGTGAAAAAACGCATTTATGTTTGTAACCACTTCCCTTTTTATACATAAACAACATGTTACCAATAACAAAAAAATCATTACTTTCTAGTGATAATTGTTTCTTAGTGTTCAACCGCTGCTACTCCAAATCTTTGTATGTAGAATATGTCCCTTTTAAAATAATAGAAGTCAAAAAGGAAAAGAGATAACTACTTAAACTGTTACACTATGACTTTTTGAATCACACCATTGCCATATTAAAGATATATAATATTGTATAGATGTACGTAAAATAATATGGTTAAGATTAAACTTAGAAAAGTAAGAGGACTAGTTGTTAAAGCTGGAAAAAAGACAATATATTCTAATAAAGATATAATAAATTTATAACTTTAATTAGTGCAGCAATAAGAATTTATATATACTGTTAAATTTAATTATAAAAATTCTTAATGCTGCTATATTTTAAGTTATAAATTTATTATATTTTACTTGGATATCTCGTCTTTTTCTTTTCCAGTTTTAACAACTAGTCCTTTTACTTTTATAAGTTTAATCTTAACCATATTATATTTTATGCTCGCATTTTTCTATGTAATCCATGATTTTTCCATGCCTTGTTTTGAAATAATAGTTCTTTTTTGTGTTCAATATCATACGCATCGTCAACAATCCATTAAAACAATTATTATCGACGTCTTACATTGTTAAAACAAAAAGTCAAATAAAAAGACGTAGTTAAGTAAAAAAAAAGACAGAAGGGGAACAAAAAACAGAATCAACATGCGACGTCGTAAGCGAAAGATTATCAGTCCTAACACGGCAAAAAGAGAGAAACAAAATCGACGCACGTCGTCGTAAGCGAAAAATTATAAGCTCTAGCACGGCAAAGAGCATCACTTTTGTTAACTCTCTATATATAACCCAAATAAGGTGGTGCGAGCGACATAAATGAAAAACCACTACTGTTTTTTTATGAATGATATACGTTGTGTATATTTTTCTGTGTTAAAATTATTAAATAATTGTGATTCTAAAAATCATGAAGAAGATCAATTTTATTTAAAGATTTTGTTTAAAAGTTATTAAATCAACATGTAAAAATGTTATTTAAGAATTTTAGTCACACAAATGTACATTAAAAATGATGAGGAAAATCAATATTTACGCAATATCTAAAGCTAAATTAGAAATATTTATAGCTAAATTAAACAATATTTTAAGCTAAATTACACAATATTTAAGGGTAAATTACACAATATTTAAAGCTTGATTTGACAATATTGATATTATTGATTATATTGAAATAATTCTAGTTAGTTTAAAATACAATTTATTTTTATTGATTTCGTTTTAAATGTGTTATCTTAAACTTCAGACATTTTGGTCATTGATTATTGATGCGGAATTTGCGTGTAACTTAATGAATATTTATGAATCTGACAAATCTGGATTGACTTGAATGGTAATCATTTACTGATGAAAACTTTTCGGTTGTAATCTTAAATAAAACCTTAGCATATACGAGAACTTTCTATTATTAAAGGAATCCATTTGTGTGCCTGTATGTCTGTAGTGTATACACACACACATATATATATGTATATAAATAATATATATATATAAATAATATATATATATATATATATACTAGCTGTACCCTGCCACGCGTTGTTGTGGCTTAATTTCGTGTAATGGAAAATTCTAATAAAAAGAGATAATGCATGTTTCTTATATTCTCAGTAAAGCAATCCACTCCAAAAAGTAAAAAAAAAGGCGAAAATGAAGAAAAAAATGGTATCTTGCAGAATTGGATCCGGATCCTCGGGAGTTACCATCAATCATGGCTTGGGCTCGACCAACATTCAGTGGATTAAGCCGAAAGTTGTTAAAACGTTGAAACGCTAAATAGTTTTCTTTTTTTTATTGTATCAAAAAATTTGAGTTTTTAATTAATATTTGGGTAAGGGGGGGTACTATACACAGATTCGAAAAAGTTGTCCAAAAACGAATAAATGAAAGCAAAGGGAAGGTAAATTACGTTTCTATCTAACTGGATAAGTTTTTAGGGTTTTTTATTTAATGTAAAATGTTTAATCGGCTCAAAAAACTCAGTGTTTATCTATGTATTTGAAAAAGATGAATGGTCACGGACTCTGCTGAATACGTTAAGTTTGGGAAAATCAGTTAAAACCTATACAAAACAGTGTCAGACACCTACTGATTATATGTTATTGTGACATAGGCTGACATATTCGGTGTGTTTCTGAAAGTATTTTGTATATTTTTTTAGTTTTAAATCATTTTCTCAAACTTGACATCATCAACACTGTCCATCACCATTTGTATTTTTCAAATACACAGATAAACACTATTTTTCGAACCGACTAAACGTTATAGTAAATAAAACGGGTTTGTATTACTAAACACAGAAACGAAAAAGTTGTTGAAAAATAAATATAACAAATAAATTTTATCAAAGGCAAGATAAGTTACTTTTCTACCTAACTGGATAAGATTTTAGTGTTTTTATTTAGTGCAAAATGTTTAATCGGTTCGAAAACATGTAGTGTTTATCTGTATATTTGAAAAATACAAATGACGGCAGTTGAACACGTTAAGTTTGGGAAAATTAGTTAAAACTAAAAAACTATACAAAATACTGTCAGGAACTAACTCAATATATGTTACCGTGACAAAGGCAGACATGTATTCGGTGGTTTTAACAGTATTTTGTATAGTTTTTTTTAGTTTTAACTCATTTTCCAAAACCTAATGTGTTTAACACAGTCTGCCGCCATTTGTAATTTTCAAACATAGGAGTAAACGCTGTGTTTTTTGAGCCGAATAAACATTTTACATTAAAAAAACAAAAAAAATTATCCATTTTGGTAATAAAGTAACATATCTTGCCTTTGATAATATTTGTTATACATTTATTTTTTGACAACTTTTTCGAATCTACATGTACAGTAGTACAAACCGAATAAAAACACTAAAAATTATCAAATTAGGTAGAAAAGTAACTTATCTTGCCTTTGAAAATATTTACTTGTTATATATTTGTTTTTGTTGACAACTTTTTCAAGTCTTTGTGCAAGTACAAACTCAAAGGGGTACTTTTCTGTCTAATTTTATTTTTAGTACCGCGCTTAAATTTAAATTTCACAATATCTTTTTTGGGGGAGGGTATTTTTTTTACATTAGGTTCACCGCCACAGTTTTCGACTATGCTGAATAAGAAAATCTCATTTAAAATTTGCAGAGGCAATTAGTTTTCGAGATATAAAGACCTGTACTATGCAATATATAACACTGATGGCCATGAATAAACACTCCCAACCTCCCCATATGAAGAACGGCTTTCGGAATAAACAACACCAATGCTTAACCAAATGTTTTAACCTTTTACCTGTCTTTCGTCTTTTAAAAACGGCTTTTGGAATAAATACCACCATTCTCCCCATGTTAAGAACGGCTTTCAGAATAAACATCCCCCAACCTACCCATGTTAAAAATTGTGGAGGTGGACCTAATCTGAAAAGTTACCTTTTGTTTTTTTTTAATAAATTCTTAGTTAAAAGCACAGAATAGTGACAAAACACCATCCCATCCCCTTGGTAAGAATAGCAAAAAAAAAAAATAATGGTTTTCTTGGTAGAAACCTTTCTGTATTTCACCTAACAATTTCTGGTGCTAATGAACTTATTCATCCGCGCTATTTTTTAAATCGAATTTCCAAGTTTAATTAGTTTTATTATATGTTTTTTCATTCAATTGTAAGGTTAAAGTACAGAATAGATACAAAACACTCTCCCCTCCCCATATTAAGAATGGCTTTTTAAATAATAACGTTATTATTTCAGCACGGACCACTCTCTACATGTGTACCTAATATTTTTTAAGCCATTCTTACCATAAAGAGAGGATGGTGTTTTGTAACTATTCTGTGCTTTTTTAACTAACAATTTATTATTAAAAAAAGATATTGTGAAATTATAAAAAATAAAAAGATATTGTGAAAGTTGAATTTAACTTTAAAAAAACAATGTGAACGGCGCGTTCAACATTGTAGCCAGACCTTATTTACCAATAAGGTCACGTTAGTCGATTAATGGGTACTAATGCACTTACTGATCCGCGCTATTTTTTTAATCGTATTTCCAAGTTTAATTAAAGTTTTATGTTTTTTTGGTATTTTTTCTTTAAAATGACGACTTCTCAAGGTTTCCGACTATGCTGAATACAGAAATCGCATTGAAATTTTGCAGAAGTAAGTAGTTATCGAGATATAATTAGTTGTTTTATGCATTGTATTTTTTGGCGGCCATCTTTGTTACGCGCGTAGATTTGTTTGTGACGCGCGCAAGCGTGTAAAAAAGATGGCTGCCAGAGATTACAATGCATTATACAAATTTTTAATATCTCGATAACTACTTATTTCTGAAAAAATTTCAATACGATTTCTGTATTCAGCATAGTCGAAAACCTACAAAAGTCGTAATTTAAAAGAAAATTGTGGAGGTGGACCATATCTAAAAATTTACACTTTTTTTTCATTCAATTGTAAGGTTAAAGTACAGAATAGGTACGTTAAGAATGGATTTTTAAATAACAACGTTATTATTTCAGCACGGAGCAATAAGTGCATTAGTACCCAATTTCTTTTAAAACATTGATATTTTCTTATATAAAAACAACTTCTGTAAAAAAAAGAAAAGAAAAAACGTGCACTTTCAATTTTTGTTAAAAAAGTTTTCTTAAAAAAAAAACAAAAAAAATACCGTAAGAACAAAACGTTAATCGGTATTCATACAGAGAGTGATCCGTACTAAAATAATAACGCTATTATTTAAAAAGCCTTTCTTAACATGGGGAGGGGAGGGGGTTTGTACCTATTCTATAGTTTAACCTTACAATTGAATAAAAACATATAAAACTTTAATTAAACGTGGAAATACGATTTAAAGAATAGCGCGGATCACTCTCTGCATTTGCACCGAAAGTACAGAATAGTTAGAAAAAATCCTCCCTCCCCATGTTAAGAATGGCTTTCTAAATAATGTGAATGCTTCAGTACTGTTTCTTGTCTGCTTAAGTTTAACTTTTGTTTATTAAATTGTTAGGTGAAAGTCCAGAATAGTTACAAAACACCCTCATCTCGCCATGTTAAGAATGGTTTTTCAAATAATAACGTTATTATTTCAGCACGGATCAATAGGTGCACGAGTACCCAATTTCTTTAATAAAGAAAAACCATTCATATTTTCTTATATAAAAACAACTTTTGTAAAACAAAAAAGAAAAGAAAACACGGTACTTTCAATTTTTGTTAAAAAGGTTTTCTTAAAAAAAATACAGTAAAATAAGCAAAGAACAAAACATTAATCGGTATTCATGCAGGGAGTGATCCGTGCTGAAATAATAACGTTATTATTTAAAAAGCCATTATTAACATGGGGAGGGGTTTTGTACCTATTCTGTAGTTTAACCTTACAATTGAATAAAAACATATCATAAAACTTTAATTAAACGTGGAAATACGATTTAAAAAATAGCGCGGATCACTCTCTGCATTAGCACCGGAAGTACAGAATAGTTAAAAAAATCCTCCTTCCCCATGTTAAGAATGACTTTCTAAATAATATTAATGCTTCAGTACTCTTCCTTGTCTGCTTAAGTTTAACTTTTGTTTATTAAATTGTTAGGTGAAAGTCCAGAATAGTTACAAAACACCCCTATCCCCATGTTAAGAATGGCTTTCTAAATAATAACGTCATTATTTCAGCAGGGTAGCTTAAATTGCTAGGTGAAAGGACAGAATAGTTACAAAATACCATCCCCATGTTTAGAATGTCTTTCTAAATAACATTATTTCAGCGCGGTATTTTCTATGCATACGTACTATCTATTTTTGTTTATTAAACTGTTAGGTGAAAGTATAGAATAGATACAAAACTCCCTCCTCATGTTAAGAATAGCTTTCTAAATAACGATAGTACTATTTTTTGTTTATTACATTGTTAAGTGAAAGTATAAAATAGTTACAGAACACCCTCCCTTTCCCATGTTAAGAATGGCTTTCTTAATAGCATTATTTCAGCACGGTAACTTCTCTGCATAAGTACCATCTTTTGTTTATTAAATTGTTAGGTGAAAGTATAGAATAATTACAAAACACCCTCCCTATGTTAAGAATGGCTTTCTAAATAACGTTATTATTTTAGCACGGTACTTTCTCTGCATAAGTACCATGTTTTGTTTATTAAATTGTTAGGTGAAGTACGGTACTCATGCAGAGAGTGATACGTGCTGAAATAATAACGTTATTATTTAAAAAGCCATTCTTAACATAGGGAGTGGGTTTTGTACCTAATCTGTATTTTAACCTTACAATTGAATAAAAAAAACATATAATAAAACTTTAATTAAACCTGGAAATACGAGTTAAAAATAGCGCGGACCACTCTCTGCATTAGCACCAAATATTATTTAAGCAAGTTACCAATCCGTAAAATTTATTCGAAAAAAAAACTGTACTTTTACCAAATAATAGTGTTAATAATAATAAAAAGTTCATATTTTCTTATATCGAAAAAACAAAACAAAAAAACAAAACAAAAAAAACCACTTCGACTCAAAAAGCAAGCGACAAATTTTTTCTTTTTTTTTTGCCTGATATAATAAAGAAAAAATGTTTAAATTAAAACATTTGGAAGATAAACAACTGAATTATGTTTTTTTTATACTTATCGAGTAAACAAAAAATGAAATCTTCTAGTTAGTTTCGTCCATTCGTGGGTGTGAAATGAATCGAACCGGAAGTTCAGTTCTATCAACAAAACAGGTTCACACTAACGGATTACGAAAATATATTTATTTTATTTAATATTTTAATAATTGGCGATGTCAATTTATTTTAATAACATAAAAACATCCCTCGACTCTAAAGATGGGTTGTCTGAAAATTTCAAATAAATTGTTAATGTAGAAATATAGTTGTATAAACTTTGAACGAACCAAAAATTACATTTATATATATATATATATATATATATATATATATATATAATATAATATAATGGATTTTACTTGTGCAAATGGAAATTTAATTAACTTTCTTGAAGTTATATATTTGGATTTTACCGTCACTTGATTATTTATCTTCCATCAGACTATCCATTCATGTGTAATCACCTTTTTCTTCACCATATTCCCTCTGCTTCACTTTTTTTATTTTCAAGTAAGATCTTTGACTTACTTGTTGTTTCATCAAATACTTTTGCATGCAAAATCCGATCCCGCATTTTGCTAATTCCTTCCCTCTGATGAGAAGGAAAGTATTTCTTCGAAACTCCGCGGATTAAAGACTATCCACTATCTAGTGTTTCCTTTTCAGATTAAATATGTTTTTGACTCATTTCAAAGTGTTTTAACATGTTTTATTAACTGTTTGCTCGGATATATATATATATATATATATATATATATATATATATATATATATATATATATATACATGGATAAAGCTATGTAAAGTTCGTTTTTTTCTGTATGTGGAAGTTTGAAACAAACATAAAATGATAGGCAAACGAAATGGTTTATTTATGTGATTAGTGGACAAGTATATATAAAGTATTTAGTTAAAATAATGGTACAGGCACATCTCCAGATTTCGCCCGTTAAATACGATTTTCATGTCATTAAATTATCACAATTTAAATCGTAACTTCTTAGACAAAAAGAAGTTGATAAAAATGATAAAAATGCGATTGGGGGTAGAATTCATTTCTTATATATCATTTCTTATATATGATTTCTTATATATCATTTCTAGCAAAATTAATACTAAATTCAACGCGCAAATATTTGGTCTTTCGAAAGGTATTTTGCCTGATATATTAATCCACTTTTGTACAGTAACCATTATATATATATATATATATATATATATATATATATATATAAGTGAAACTGTCTGTCAGTCTGTCTGTGTACATTTCCTTACACAATGACTCTGTCAAATTTTAGTCTACAAACTCGAAAATTGATATACATGGTAGTGCGATTTGGGAAAATCTTTGTAATCCGTTGTCAGCCAGAAATTTGCCCGTTAAGGGGTCAAAGTTCAACGATTTGACCTTTGAGAACTCTACCAAACTACCCCGCAAATTTTGGGTCTAAACACTTGAAATTTTAAATATAGGTTCCTTGGACATGAATCTAGGTAACTAATTTTATTTGAGCCCCAAACAATAAATGTTAAGGGGTTATAATAGGGTCAAAGTTAAGAAAAAATTACCTCTGCGATCTCTACCAAATTACTCAGACAATTTCTGGTCTAAACATTTGAAATTTTACATCAAGGGTATTCAGAGATAGTGCAAGCTTTTTAATCGGTTTGGGTCGGAAATGTGAGAAACAAATACATAAATCACTGTATGCATGTTTGCGTGTCTGCTTAAAACTTGCAACAGATGCGACGGATTTTCTCAAGATCAGTATCGTTTTGAAACTTTACCCTTCAGACGACAAATACCGAAAAGTTAATTTCTTCACCCTCAAGTGGGTACTTTTCTACAGGGAGGGGTCGCTTTTTTCACCGATATTTTCGAAAATCATCCACTCCTTTCGATTATTTAGCCTTAATTGAAACTTACGTCACTTCCGGTTTAGTGGTGGTCGTAACAGCAAAGACATCACGTTTATTTCACGTTCTTTTCCTGCTTCTCGGTACGTGTTCAAGCCATCATTCCTACTACTACTTTTTTTTTTGCTCAACACACACCTCCAAACACCTCGGCAACGCTGGGCACCCATGCTATTACACACACACACACACACACACACACACACACACACACACACACACACACACACACACACATATATATATATATATATATATATATACGTATATATATATATATATATATATATATATATATATATACCTAAACATATAAATGGGTTTAGATGCAAAATCATATGTAAATATATGATATATTGCTGCAAATATTGCTCTCACTAAACAGAATATATTAGACCGTTTGAACATTAAACTAATTATTTTAATCAAGACCTTTCATAATAATGTTATCATTCTACTAATGTCTTTGGCCATCAGGATTCGAAAATGTATGGTATAGCTACTGTTTTGTAAAGTAAAAAAGTATTTCAAAACAACAACAAAAATTAATTTCGTTTTAGTCAAGAGTCTCCTTTTTTGCCTTTGTTGTCTCCTCAGATAAAACAAAAGTTCTTCTCATGCGGATCCTCTTGTTTTTAATTGTTTTCACTCGCCTATTCTTGCCGCTCACCTATATATCCTTCAACACTATTTACTAATTTAAAATGAAAATCTTGCGCAAAATCGTTGTGAATTTATTTATATGCTTGCTGTCTTATTATCGTTTGTATAATTAATAGTTTATGATTTAAAAATCGTTTTTTCCTATGATTTTAAAGCGTTATGAGTCCAAGTTTTTAGTAGCTTTCTGATTGCATGACAATATAAAAGGTGTGAATGTGTTATTTAATTTGCAATGAATGTTAACGAAAAACAACACCTTCGAATATCTATTCCAATCTACTCAATATTAAATGCCAATATGATACTGTACAATTGCAGTAAATTAAATTGTGTTAAGATCGATACGTGCAGTTGCTTGATGATACGCAAGCCATTCTTACTCATATCGTAAAGATACGCACGGGATGATCTTGGTTGTTTTTTGCTTGTTTTGGTTTGTTTTTACATAAATATTTATAATATATCTGTCTAGATTTTCATAATTATCTACATTTTTGGTTAATTATTATTGGTATTTCTATTGTGTTGCTGATATAAAGAACATATACTATTTTGTTATAATATAACTACACTTTCATAACAGCTGAGGTCACATAAGTACAATTTGAAAACAAATTTAAGTAATAACGTATAAGTTACTATATATATATATATATATTTATACGTTGATGACACCTTCATACTCTGGCCCCATCAGGAAGACATCCAGGCTCTCCTAGACCATGTGAACTCAATAAGACCATCGATACAGTTCACAATGGAGAAAGAAATAAAAAGATAACCAACTGGCCTTCCTTGATATACTCATATCACGCACAGAGCATGGGTTTAAGACATCCGTATATCGCAAGCCTACCTTCACCGGACAATACCTAAACTTCAACTCCCATCACCCATACAGTATCAAACATGGAATCGCACGCTGCTTACAACATTGAGCAGAGACAATAAGTAGCGACACCATTATATACCACAAAGAAATGGTCAGGTTGAAGAATACCCTCCATCGTAACAACTACCCCGATAACATACTATCCACCAGACGTGTTAATAGTATAAGAGAGGAGAATGAAACCCAAAAACCTCCAACGGTCTGCCTACCATACATATGAGGCATCTCCGAAAAGATTCAGAGAATATGTGCCCCCTACAACATCAGGACGGTATTCAAAAGCGAGTCAACACTCAGACGACACCTGGTACGAGTGAAGCCCCGCATGGATGAGAACATGACCAAAAACTGCATATACTCCATCCCATGCAGTTGCAGAAAGGTTTACAAGGGTGAAACATGCCGCCCCCTCAAAGTAAGGGTGGAAGAACACCGAAAAGCGGTAACTAAAGGGGAGACGAAAAAATCGGGTATAGCCAACCATGTCTGGATGGAGAGGGGGGATCATCGCCCCCTATGGGATGAAGTAAAAATAATAAACAGAGAGACCCACTGGAAAGTGAGAAAACTTAAAGAAACAGCTCACATGCTCGGACATAACAACCTACTGAGCAAACCAAGCATAGAGCTGAATGCAATTTTGACACCTCTGATAGAGAGAGAAAACCTTGAATAACAACATAGGTTTAAAATTAACAAAAAACAACTAAGAATTGTCCTATATGGCCGAGTGGTCCTAGACGTTGTATCAAAGTTTACAGTTACCCAAAGGTGCTGAGTTCAATCCTGAACGAAGGCAGTGAAAAAGTAACATTGAAAAACAGAGAATCAGCAACTATGTCCCAAAGCCTAGCTGGAGTCCAAACACGGTACCCCCGTAATAATAATAAAGGGTTGGGTTCGAGACTCCTAACAAACCGTTCACCTGACGAAGGCCGGAGGGCAAAACGGCCGAAACGTTGTGACAATAACAACCAAGATGAGGAAGTCAGTCCGACAATCTCAATCAATATATATATATGTGTGTGTGTGTGTATGTGTACGTAATTTGATTAATTTATACTTGTTGAATCATCAGTATAGTCTCTTTTTATTCTATTTTTAAGCAATCAGGAAGATTAAACTTAAACGGAATTAAGTCAAATTATAAAACTAAAAAACTTCCGGTTGGGTAAAATTAATCTTTCGAACAGAATAGTTTTCAATGCATTTACCCGGTGAGCATTCTTTGTAATGCACATGGATGTTGTCATGGCGATGTGAAAACAAATGTGGACTGTGAACATGGGCTTGCTAAGATTGAATAATGTTGATTTTTAGCATCACTTTCGCTATGAACGTTGGAAAGCTTCACGTATCTGAGTCTAAAAAGAAGTGAATAACACATAATAAAAACAAATACCATGATGAGTCATGCTAAAATTTAAAAAAAAGTATCACGCTAATAAAATCAATTCTGTTCGATTTTATCGGTGCATTGAAAAATAAGATGTCATTTTTTTAACGGCGTTCGAATGGAACGACTGGCTTAATTGGTGATCTTCTCTGCACTCATTTTTATGTGGATGATATTTACATATTTATTAGTAGTAGGGCTATCCGGTGTTGCTCGGGACCGTATAAAACAATAAGAAAATGTAGTCGATTTTGAACATACCCATTATTCTTAGGATAGAAGAATTTTTTTTGTGTCTATATATCATTTGCTATCTCGAGCAAAAAAATATTTTCCCTATCCTAGGGCGGGTATTACACAAGATATATATGAAATAACTGTACCTACTTTAGTACAGGAAATTTACAGCACGTATATGAACTAATTTTATCTTCTCTGGGACGGGTTATATAAAACACACATTTAAAATAATTTTACCTTCCCTCGAACAGATGATGGAACACTTAAACGTACTTTTACAACATATATGAACTAATTTTTCATACAAATAAATCAGAATAGATCAGATTTTAATATATATATATATATATTAAAATCTGATCTATTCTGATTTATTTGTATGAAAAATTAGTTCATATATGTTGTAAAAGTAAAAGTATATATATATATATATATATATATATATATATACATATATATATATATATATATATATATATATATATATTTGTGTATTTCGGAATATTTTCTTTCACATATATCTTAATAGAATTTTTTGTTATTTTTTTCCATGACATCGAACATCTTGTACCTGTATAGTGTGTTCTAGCCCGTGGTCTATTGCTCTCGTTGGAATTTTGGCTTAAATATCAATTACAAGCCGTACCCGACCAAGCGATGCAGTGACTCAGTTCGTATAAATTTACCCCCCCCCCCTCATTACAAAAAGTCAAAATTCCTTTTTATTAAAAAAGAAATTTATGTAGCAAACTGTTTTTTTTTTTCATTATAGAAAAATATCCGTAAGTTTGTTGATAATTAAGAATTTATTTATTTGCGGACTGTTATCCTCATTTCCTATTATAATCGGAGTGAGATAAGAGCAAGCGACAGAGCGAAAGAGAGAGTTTGTGCGTGTGAGAGAGAAGGAGAGTTTGAAAGAATATATACAAAGAGGGAGAGAGAGGAAATAAATGCTGTTGCAGATAGTGTTGACGCCGTAAAATGTTTCTTTTTATTTCAGCATAAGAGGGAATGTAAAAAGTGAGCGAGAGAGAAATCGGGGGGGGGTGATTGAATAAAAACTGTTGTAGGTAGTTTTGACGAGGCATGAAAAGAATCTAGAAATCTAGCAAGTGAGAGAGAGAGAGAGGATATAAAAACTAGTGTTGACGCCATAAAATGTATGTTTGTTCGGAATAAAATGAAATGTACAAAACAAGCAAGCAAGACAGAGAATGACCGAGGGAGCGAAAAAATAAACAGCTGTTGTAGATAACGTTGAAATGTTTTTGTCGGCATACAAATATGTAAAAAGCGAGCAAGCGAGAGAGAGAGACAGCGCAAGAGAGAGAGAGTGAGAGGGGGAATAAACACTGTAAGTAATGTTGACGCCGAAAAATATATGCTTTTTCGGCATAAAAAGAAATATACAAAGCGAACTAGCGACAGAGAGAGAGAGAGAGAGAGAGAGAGAGAGAGAGAGAGAGAGAGAGAGGGGGGAAATAAATGTTTGTTATTTTTTCTTCGGCATCGCCGTTAAAGTTTTTTCCTTCAGCATAAAAAGAAATGGAAAAGCGAGCAAAAGAGAGAGAGAGAGAGAGAGAGAGAACTAGCGAGAGAAAGAATTGAGAAGATTATCTGCCAAGAGATATCATGGGAGTGAGAGAGGAAATACAAACAAGTATAAATATTATAGAAAATGCTCGTAGCAATTTAATCAGAGGGCAAAAGTAAGTATCATTGCAACGCCACATTTGAATGCTACATAAGCGTTCGTTTAGCATGAAAAACCGTTAATCTAGAATATAAGAAATGGCCAGAGTTTAGCCAATTAGAATGAGCTGAATTAGTCTGAGGAGATTTTATTATTTTTTTAATCAGAAAACGGAAAAATTGTATTATGCCTATGAGTTTATGATCCATTTAAGCACAGTATATGCATATTGTGTGTATTTCCTTTGGTTTTAACTTTATGCGTTAGGAGGACTTGATATTTTGAGGGAATAATAGGAACTACTTCCTTTAAAGATGGTTGCGATTGTGATAGTGTTGCTCTTAGAATGTAATGTAGTGTTTTATTAAAACGACTGAATGTGTCTACAATGCCGTTCTAAAGTTACATAGTGTAGTGGTTAATTGTCTAGACAAAATACATTTTTAGATGTGGCATCTGCGGTTGCAAACCACGTGCACTTTGATCCAGAGGGCAATTTCTGAAATCAAAATATTTTATATAGAGATAGTTAGTAAAATTATTCAACTTAGAAGCAAATTAGTAAATTTTCATATATATATATATATATATATATATATAATTATATATATAGATAGATAGATGGAAACAATCATTTGCAAAAACTTATTTTAAAACGGTATAATTACACCAACGATAAAAGAATTTGCGTGAGATACATTGATGCAGTTTTTGCAGTTAGCAATATAAGTTTATTTACAACTTATGCTTAGATAATTAAATAAATACATATATTTAAGTTAAGAAGTATTAACTACTGAAACTGATATTACAACCATTACGTAGGCAAAATAACAAACCACCGTTTAGAATTCAAGCCTTAACGACAGACCGACGGATTCCTAAAAATATTCTTGAGCCTGGTTTAAATGATCTACTGCCTTGCAATTTAGCCGTTTAATGATGAGAGTCATATTTCAAACTGGAGTTTAACAGGATAAAAATATTTCTTATTTAAGTGTGCCAGCAAAACGAACACGTTATTTTAAACTTATGTGTCACTGACCAAGAAACGTGTATGACAAATGCTTCAGAAACAAAAACAAATCTTATATTTAAAATATGTATGTAAAAGACCAACGCGTAGAAAGCTCGTAGAAAGCTATCTTAAACTTTTGTGTGACAGATTGCTAATAGAAGGAAGGAAACGAGTAATCGAACTTCTTATAGTGATACTCGGGAGCATCTAAAATAAGTTACGTTCATCAAATATTAACATATGACAAAAATACTATTTGAATTTTTAGTGTCAGGATTTTTTATAGAAGTTTCGTGAGTTTATATAGAGATTCGTTATTCAAATCTATATATTTTGGTATGAAATACATTTTTAAATTAGTCAGATTACTCAACAGACAAAGCTTATTCTAAGCTTGCGATGACAGTTCTCGAAAGAATTGGAATTAATTTGACGTTTCCTTTCCTACAAGCTAACTATTTGCAGATGTTCAATACAAAATTACATTTTTTAATTTCTTTTTTCAAATTGATATTTGAGTAATTGTCTTTCAATGGCACCAATGATACACGGTCGTAACCTGTAGTCTGAATGTCCAATTAGTTTTCGCTTGATTAATAAAACGCAATGGGAATCAGTTCCGCTTCGATGTGATGAAATGTTCGGTCAATATTGCCACTCAGCAATCGAAACTTTGATATCGATTAGACAATCACGTGAGGCCTAGTTTAACTAGATCTTCCAACATATTTATAAAATATTTGTAAAATTTTATTGGATGGAAAATCAGTCATTTGTGATCAGTATATGTCGTTGATGTTTATATAAATTTCAATGCGTCAACATATTTATTCATTTTAACTAGTTCTATGCTATGAATATGTGTATCTATCGCGGGGAAACTGTCCCGTTATATCCAGGATATATTCTATTTCATCAATGCAGGACACCATTAGAACTACTATGATTCGAAGTTAAAATCATCTTGAACATGATAGCGATTAAAATAACTTTTTTACTACTGATGGGTTTGAAACTAGACTTTTTCATTTAATGTTTAATGTTATATGCATGTGCATTATTTCAATGTTTGTAAAGTATTACAACTTCTGCCCACAATATAGAAATGCCTTACAAAGTAAGATTGGTTTTAGCTGAACCTAATTTGACACATTTTATGGAACTATAAAAAACTAACAAAACTAGAAAAACCTATTTAGTTTTATGTTTTAACTTAAGTACATATACAACCTATATCGAGATTAGAAGTGTGCGATGAATAATAGAAAATAGCAAAAGGGAAAGCGATCTATAAGAAATGTTTACAAATTGTATGACACCGATGTAAATATATTAACATATACTTGCTGGCGACTTTCGTTCTTATTAACAAAAAAAAAAAAAATAGAAAGTGGATTGCAATACGTAAACATCGTTTAATCAACAGGTAGGTTATGAGAAAAGTTGCATAACTGTATTGATAATTCGATTCCTTCTTGGGGAAGCTTTCTAACATACCTTTTTAAGACAGAGAAACAGAGATCATAGAATGTGTGTTACGTGGCGGGAGTGTTTCAAATTGAGAGACTTCAATAAATTTGTTTATGTGCAAAACCTTAAAACAATATTTATAAGTTATTTATCCACTAATTGTGCCGGATATATTGCTGAAATTTTCAACAAAATATTTCTTTTCTAAATGGTGTTCGTTGTACATATTCATATAGTGACATAATATGAATTTTATCATTGTTAAATCATTCCCATGTCGTGCCAATCAATAAACCTACGAAAAGGCTGGAGATGTAGAAATTACTATAGTTAGAAAACGAATTTCATTTAAAAACAATATGCATTGTATTTGACTAAATATAGGATGTACTCTATTAATGTGCATATGCTGTTGCATTTCCCGTATATATAAAACAAGTGTAATGCAGTTTAATTAAGTCATGGCAGTACATTAATCGCTTTTTGTATATTGCACAGATCTGCTGAATGGACAATGCTAAGTTCAAATCATATTTATATAGTGTGAGTATTAATGCACATAGAATGCTGGGTATGAACCAACGATCGCAAATACGTTGTAAATAGTAAATTATTATATAAAAATTGTATAAAATAAAATAGATTAACATCGTTTGAACATGTTTACCGACTATTCGACCTTAGATATGTAATAATCATATAATGACTATATTCAAGAACGATAATGAAGACAAGCATGCGAGAGATGAGCGGAACAAAATTAAGCTCAGCATCCAGCTCTTGAATACTAAAGAATTGACCCAAGACCGTAATAATCGCAGGATTTTGTTTTAAGCATGTGGCGAAACGCTTATGTAATGTAAGTCACACTACTTTTCGTATTTCGACCGTGAATAACTGATGTTTAACTGTAAAACAGACCAAATCAATACTATCAATAGACTTTTACGCCAAAACCACACATAATATCTTAAGGGAAAACAACTATCATTATTTCATGCTATCTATAAAATGTGTTCTTAGTTTTCAATGAGCGTAAGTGACTGATAATAAGTCTTATCACACTATCCTTGAGTCTATTGCCTTTAAATCTAGGAAAATCCATCCATATAGCCTCATCACTAGCAGAACATAGCCTTGTTCGCCCTACTCGTTTTCATTGCCACACTCGGGTGCATGTAACACAAATAGAATATAACATGAAGTATTGATGTTATTGAACGCTATAAAGGGATCCACAGTGATTTCCTATTACCCATTAACAAAAGTCACCTATCTGAACAATGATCCACACAGCTGGACGATTATCATTTACTACGTAACTCTCAACGTAATAAATATAAGGTTTTTTGTCATATTTTCTGGTTTAATTTTTGAAGAAAAAAGTTAGAATTTATTATATAAAATATTTCAAAAAGTACTTTTTTTACTTTCACTAATTAAGTTTAGATTATTATATTTCAGAGAGTAACATCATTTTGTTATGTCAATTTTTGTTCAGTTTACTGAATTTCAATTTCTTATTAGGGACCCTTGACGTAACCTATACATTTTAAATATTGTGTATAATATTTTCTTCTAATGCATTCTCATAAAAATTGTTCTAATGATCTTAAAATAGATTTAAAATTCATTCTTTTTTATTTTATTCTTATCTAGCAGTTCAGCATGGATTTGCTCAATCCCTATGAACTGTTTATAACTTTATGCGCATATGTATATATGAATATATGTATTAAAAAGTTTGACTCGTGTGATGGTAACCTACATCTAATATTTCAAGGGTTTGGACACAAAATTGGCAAAGGTAGAGGTCAACTTTTTCAAGTTTGACCTCTTGGCAGTCAAATTTTCGCCCCAATTATAATGCTTGCTGCATGTCTGAATACCCTTTATATAAAATTTCAAATGTTTAGTTCAAAAATTGGCTGAATAAAGACCACAAAAGTAAAATCTGTTGAACTTTGCCCCTTTGGGAGCCACATTTTCGGCACAAAACCGATTAAAAAGTTTGAAGTATGTCTGCATACACTTTGTGAAAAATTTCAAATATTTAGACCAAAAATTTGCTGAGTAATTTGGCAGAGATCGCCGAGGTTAATTTCTTTTTAATTCGACCCCAATTTTGACCCCTTAATATTTATTGTTTTGGGCTCAAATCAAATTATAAAGTTTGATCCATGTCCACGTAATCTACATCTAAAATTTAAAGTGTTTAGACTCAAAATTGGCAGAGGAGTTTGGTAGAGTTTTCAAGGATTAAATCATTTAACTTCGACCCTTTGGCAGCGAAATTTCTGGCCGAAAACTAATTTTTAAAAATTCCCACATTTCAATACCCCTTATGTCAAATCTTGAGTCTGTAGCCTGAAAATTGACAGAGTAGTTTGGTAGGAAAATGTACAAACACATACAGACAATTTCACTTTTCTAAATATATAAAGTAATAGCGTTCGTATGTGTGTGCATAACTCCCAATGATCAAAGAAATATAAAACCATATGCATGCATAACTCTCCTGGTCAAGAAATATAAACGCCCATGATAGGATACTTCTGTCAACGGATATATTTTATTTCATACGTAATTTCTATATATAGCATTCTTCAAACCACATCTACATTCACTGAGTTACGGTCATTAGCATATCACAGTAAATTAAATCTATTTAAATAATTAGGTCGATGATATTACTTATTCGACATAATAGCTTTGTTTTAACTATACTAATTAAAAAAAGTTTAATTGTTTAGTTTATTCAAATTTCAATTTATATTTGATTTAACTTATTTTATCTGAAATATGAAATCGTTTAATTTTCAAGCCAGAAAACCAAGGGGGGAAAATTGTGATAGTTTAATTGAAAAATTGGTTTAAATGGAGCACATTATTAAATATTTTCTGTAATAGGTTTGTTTCGTTTCGAAATATTCTTCTAACCTCAATTATTATTTTTAATTTTAATTCGGAGGAAGTTTTTTCGCTTATTCTTAATTTTTGAGTAACCTTTTTTATATGTTAAAGAAAAAGGTAAATATGAAGAAACGCTCCACCCTCGAAAATTCCTTTAAAATTACAACTTTTAGAGGTTTTCTGGGGCGCTGAAAATGAAAATAACGTTTAAAATTATGGTAAACTAGTAGTTTACAAGATATGAAAAAAAGGTAGTTCCAAAAAGTGGGGGATCACTTTTCTGTAATAATTTGATATAAAATGACAACCCACTTTGTGGCCACCATTTATTTTTGTGGGAGGACACTTTTTCTACCCTGGAAAAATCTTTTAAAATTACTACTAACGTTAAAAATACCAGGAAACAAATAGTTTAGAGGATATGAAGAAATGCACCCACTTTATGGCCACCGGGTTTGACCACGACAATACCCCCCCCCCCTATATCGTCTCCCACCTAATGTAAACAGAATTTTTGTGAAATATTAAACGGTTATTTTGCTGGGTTGATGTTGATGCGTTACTTATGATAAAACAGTTAGTTACACTGCAGAAGCATCTGTTGAAAAACTATACAAGTTCTATATCGAATACCTCCCTCAAAAAATATATAAAAACCGGCAGCACCCCACCAAATGATAATCACAATGTGGGTGCTCATTGTACGTTAAATTATTATAAAAAAGTGGTCCCCCACTTTTTTTACACTAAAATTTCTTCATATCTTGGAAATTACTTATTTGCCGTAAGTGTAAACGTTATTTTCGTGTTTAGCGCCGCCGAAAACCTATAAAGTTGTAATTTAAAAGGGATTTGCGATGGTGGAGTGATTCTTCATATTTACCGACAAAATAATTAAAATTAATGTCCTCATTTACTTGCATCCCCATGAGGGCAGAGTTAGTCACACACAGGGCCAATTTTCCATGTGAGCAAAATTCATCATCCTTTTTCTTTTGTTTATAAAATTTAATCGGTGTTGCCCAGGATTTATTATAATAATTATACCATAGCAAGTGTGTTTAATGGGCTGCGAAACAGATTTTCTTTATAATTTTAACTAAAAATAGTCAAATTTCATTATAATTTAAATTAAAAATAGTAATTTTTTCCGAAATGGCCCAGCATCGTTTAAACCCTAAAATAATAAAAAAATAGGACCTGCTTTTTTGTAGCCTAATACGTTCAAGCAGTCTTTATAAATAATATGAAAGAAGACATTTTGAAAAAAAATTAACATTTTAGCATGGGGGATAACTTTTCTATATAAATTTAACGTAAAATCAGCACCCGATTTTTGGCCACAACTAATTATACCATGCAATTGTGTTTAATTGCCCGCGAAACAGATTTTCTTTATAATTTATTTAATATCTTAAATCAAAAATGGCCAATTTTTACGACTTGACCCAGCATGGTTTAACCCCTTAAAAAACTGCTCTTTTGGAGCCTATTACGTTTAAGCAGTATTTATGAATAATATGAAACAAGACATTTTGGGAAAAAATTAACATTTTAACGTGCGGGATAATTTTTCTATACAAATTTCACGTAAAATGAGCACCCACTTTTTGGCCACAGAGCGTTCAACCAGTCATGTCATCTCTAGCATTTTTTTAAAGTTTGGCGATCGAGGGGGGAGCAAAACAGGACAAATACATTTTTTTTCTTTTTTTTGTGTGGTAGGAGGGGGCGGATAACGATAAATTTAATTAATTTTTATGTACTTTCACCTAACAATTTTATAAACAGAACGAACCCTAAAATATAAATTTGTCATATTTTGGGGTTCGTTCTGTTTATAAAATTGTTATTTTGTTTGGGGGGGATTACATTAAAAATATAAAATGACGAAAAATTTAATTTAATTGTTTTTGGAATTAATGTTTGTTAGATCTTTTGGGGGGGCGATTACATTTACATGGTCTCATTCGTTCTTTATTTTTGTTGTGGGGGTACCCACGTTACCCATGATGAAAAAGATTAGTATACAGGTGTGTTTCAAACGGAACTTCATGTCAACCCAGGCAACGCTGGGTACCCATGCTAGTTTATAGATATACAGATAAGGAAAACAGACAACTCGTGAAAATAATTACGTTACGCAAATTAACATGTTTATTTTTCTGGTGTTATGTAAAATTATGTTGCGTTCATTTCTGCTAGCTTTACTAAATATGTATATACTGTTATATCTCACAGGATTAGAGAATCCCTTGACTGAGGCTTCGTTCATAGGGATATTGCTCTTGGGATATCAAAGGTTTTTCATAGAGTTTTGAATGAAGGTCTACTCTACAAGCTTTTTAGCTACAGTATAGCTGTAAATGTATTCTCAATTATTAAATCATTTATTCTGATAGGTTGATAAGAGTTGTGAGTAGCGAGCAGAAATCAGAAGCTCACAATATTAATGCTGGAGTTACTCAGGAGTCCATCCTGGGCCCAAATCTCTTCCTGATCTACATCAAGGATCTTCCTAATAACATCCTAATATTATTCATAGACATTTACGCTGACGATACTACTATCTATGGCAACACTTCAAAGGCCATACATTCTCTAGATCTCTCTGAGTCACTTTCAACTGGTCTTGAACACGTGGTGCAATAAGGAAAAGATTGGCTGGTTAATTTTAACCCTAACCCTAACCCTAACCCTTAAACCAAGAATCTTTCCATCTTCAATGCCCCCCCCCCGTCTGGCATCAATTTTAATGGATGGATCTCCTCTCGGAAAGGTTCTACGTTTTGGCGAGTTCTTGATCTGAACTTAACCCCGGATCTGAAATGAAACACGTACATCAAATCCGTGACCAGGGTCGCTCGAAAAATGGTGGGATTATTTTTCCGGTACAGTAATTATCTCATTGCCGATGCACTCCTCCCCATGTATAAGAGCAAAGTACGTCATAGGATGGAGTACTGTTGTCACATCTGGGCAGAAACTGCTAGAAAGACTTTACCCTGCCTTGACATAGTTCATATTCGTAGTATATTAGGGGATGTCATTTTCTCTTCCATGCAACCATTTTTCGACAAAAGAAACGTTGCGAGTCTGTCTCTGATCTATCGGTAATATAATGGCAAATTTCTGCCTAAGCTCCAATATATTGTCCCCCCCACCATGTAAAATTTTTACAAAAACATTTGTCTAGCTGAAATCACTATCAATAATTTCCCTCACTCTTTATCCCTGCAAAAACCTTATGTGGATTCCATGAACAAAGCTTCTTTCCTAGAACTGCGCGCTTTTTCCTGCTTTCCACTGACTACAATATAGTCGTCTTAAAGTTCAACATAAACAATTTCTTGATGAGCCGACCCTCTTAAATAATCCAATTTACCAAATTTCGATTATTAACGATTACAACGATATTGCTCTATTTACTACCATACACTTATTGACCTGTATCCTCGAGTGGCCTCCGGGCCTTGATAAGTGGTGTCTTCTTTGTAAACAACAATTCTTCCACAACGTCAAATTAGACATATGACAAAAGGAAGGGATATGGAGAAAGGTATTGGACAAGTAAACTTGTTGTCACTTGCTATCGTGTCAAATTTCCCACAAAAAGCTACACACTCATCTATGGTTTTGGCTATTTCAACAAGACCCAGCCAGAATAACGATCGACGTCTAGATATCCGTGTCTTGCTTTAAGTGACCAAATCAATCATCGTGTGGGGTTGCCTATCAATCATACACGGTAAACAGTAGTCCAGAAGCCTGTAAATTGATCTGTACGCCGACAACCATCTTCACTAATACGGGTATATCTTGTTTTCAGATATCCCATAGCGTGAGGTTAAACTCACCAGGAACCGTCTTAAAAATCAATTTAACTTCGCCCTTGGCCTTTGATGAAAGTACATTGAACAGTGGCACGCCGGCAAGGACGATATTCAATGAATTACAATAAAACAATGGCATCAAGTTTTCGAGAACAATAATCACTTAATGTAAAACGAAATAGAAATAATTTGCAGTCGAGAAAAGAAAACAGAATTAAAAAAGTGTCATTTCCTTTATTTACTTTCTATAATGTTAGACACAAAGTATAGTGCAGCTTTAGATCAATCTATTCTCTGGAATGAACTAAATTAGAACTAGGCACAGTCAGGTTTTCGGTTCGTGTCATTAACCACTTGACCACTATGACGAAACGCTATATAACAACAAAGTTAAATAATCAATTACTTCTTTTACTAACGAAATGATTGATTAAATACTCTGAAAAATAAAAAAACAAGTGAATGGTTGCAGTTTTTTTTTCAAAATCAAGTGTACAATATAGCAAACAAGAATATACATCAGTTATAAGACTTAGTTTGTTCAATGTAAGAACCGACAAAAGTCTTATCTGGGCCATCCTTCTAGAGTTGATATATTCATGTGTTGCTAAAAATTTAAAACAATCTTAGATCGAATTGACACATAGGTTATTAAACGTTTTAAATTAGCAATGTGGAAAGCTAGATTCGTGAATCAAATAAAATTGCTGTTTGCAGTTACATTCAAATTCTCGAAATGGATATAAAGATTCTCCAGTAAAACAATACGTGCACGAAGAAGGTTGATAGTTACATGTTTTTACATGGGAATCACCACTTATCAAGGCTCGTAAGCCACTCGAGGATAAGGGTTATTTTGTGTAATAATCAATGGGATAATATCGTAGTAATAGTTGGTATTGGAGATTTGATAAAGTGTCTTACTTAAGGGGGCGATTAATCAGGAATTTGTTTATCTTGAACTTGAAAACGTCCAAGCTGTAGTCAGGTGGGAAACAGGCAAACGGAAGAGCATTCCACAGGCGTGCACTTCCCAGAAAAAAGCTATGTTTATGGAATCTACATTTTGAGTTAGGCACAGATAAAGAGTGGGGTAAATTACTGACAGTGGTTTTAGCTAGACGGGTATTTATCATGAAGGATTGGCGAGGGTGACCAGAGAGTGGAGTCCGGATGAGCCATGGAAATAACGATAAAACAAAGATAGGCTCGCAACGTCTCTTCTGTGGGAGAGAGGTTGCAGGGAAGAGAAAAGGGCATCCCCCACTAAGCCACGAAGTCTATTTTGTACTTTGTCAAGGCAGGATAGGCTGTTTTTGAAGCTCAAGCCCAGATGTGGCAGCAGTACTGCATCTTTGGACGTACTTGGCTTTTATAGAGATAGAGAATTGCATCAGTAGTGAGATATCTTCTGGAGCGGTAGAAGGATCCTACCATTTTCCCAGCGGCCCGGGCAACAGACTTTATATACGTGTTCCATTTCAGATCAGGAGTAAAGGTCAAACGCAGGAGCTTTTCAAAACATGAAGCCTCCCCAAGACGAGAGCCATCAATTTCAATTGATGCTAGACGAGGAACAGAGCGTTGATGAAGCAAAGTTAGGAGCTTGGTTTTAGATGCATTAAAAGTAACCAGCCATCTAACCCCCCACTGAACCACGCTCTCAAGATTAGAGGAGAGCACTTTGTCATTTACGGCCTTTTATGTCCTGTCGTAGATGGTCGTGTCATCAGCATAGATGTCAACGAATGAATTAAGTATGTGTTTTGGGAGATCATTGATGTAGATAACGAAGAGAGTTGGGCCCAGGCCAAACCTTATCGAAGGCCTTTGATATGCCAGGAGCAATTTCCCTTTAAAGGAAGCCTTTGTCGAAGATTTACTAATCTTATGTGATATAACTGTTAGCACATCAGCTGTAGATCTAGCAGAACGGAAACCATATTGGATGTCACTAAGGAGGTTATTTCTGCTGAGGTGGTTGACTACTTCTTTAATTAATATCAATTCCCGTAACTTACTCATGACACACAAGAGACTTATTGGTCTGTACTGAGAGGGAGATGACTTATCATCTGAGTTCTTTAATACAGGGCGTACTGACGAGGTTTTCCAGGGTGTTGGAAAGCACTTCTCCTTAAGGCAACGCTTAAAAAGTTTTGTAAGTATGGGGGCAAGTTCTGGTCGAAGCTTTTTCAACACTATAATTGGAATGCCGTCTGGGCCAGTTGCTTCACTGGAATCAAGGTTCTTGATTAGTTTGGCGACCTCGTGCACAGATATTTGTATGTTGGATAAGGTGTTGTCTGTTGTAGGAGGAAATACGGGGAGTTGATGCCCTTCGTCGCAGAGGGTAGAATTAGCTGAAAAGTTCTTGGCGAATAGTTTTGCCTTGTCTGATGCTGATGAGATGACCTCAGGTCCATTGATGGTGGTTGGGATGGAACGCAAGCATCTGTTCAGGATCCTGTGTTCTATTTGCGAAAACTGGTGGGAACCAAGCTGCTGCTCAGCTACTTTGGATTTGACGGACTGAACATATAGCTCTCTTGCATGTTTTATTACTCTTTTACAGTGGTTGCTGGCATTCCTGAAGGCAGCTTTAGTCTCAGTACATCTATTACGTTGGTAGCTATGGAAAAAGTGATTTCTGTGCGCAATGGCAGCGGCACATTCTGGGGAGAACCATGGCTGGTTGTTAGGTTTTTGTTGGAATATTTTGGATGGTATGAATCGGTCTATGCCTACAATTAACCATTCGGTAAGGTATGCTACTATAGAGGATATATCCTTTTTAAACATGGAATGCAGAGGTAGATCAGATTGTGGTACGATATCTTCACGAACGAGTTGGCCGATGGTTTCGTGATTACCACATATTTCGACTGGTCTTTCTCTGTTTCCTTCCACGCCCACGTTGCTTTAAGATCCGTAGAAAGAAGAGATGAGTACGGTCCAGTCGACGAAGGTTGGGTTGTTGCTGGAGGGAAGAAAAGTTGCCAAGCATACAAAAGACAATGTCGGAAAGCGCTTGTTATAAACAATAACAACGTTTATTAACACAATCTTTAAAAACACCACGGAATGGGAGTGATTGTGGTTAACAGGCGGAATAAAGTATTCTTAGAAAGTCTTCACTGCAATTAGGCAGCGTTAATGATGTAGAACGGAGTGGCAACGGGTTTGGTTCTTTAAGCGGCGACAAAAACGAACCAACTCCGTTGCCACTTCGTTCTACATCATTAGGGATGGGTGGTTTGACTAAGCCGGATTCTACGTGAGTTTATCACGCCGAGCTATACGTATTTGACTAAGCCGGATTCTACGTGAGTTTATCACGCCGACCTGTACGTTTTTTTTTAATTTAGTCTGCATAACATTATTTTCGTAACTGGATTTATGCTCCCTTCAGCAACCAGTATAATGTATTTTAACCAAGTCGGAGTTACGTGACCTCATCACGCCGACCTATATGTATCTCAAATTATTACTTCAGTTACTGGACTTACGCTCTCTTCAGCAACCAGTATAATGTATTTTAAATAAGTCGGGGTTACCTGACCTCATCACGCCGACCTATATGGATTTAGTAAAACCTCGGTCTTCAGAGGTTCTAATCCAATTTAATTCTGTTAGAGCAAGGAGTCTGCCACCGAGCGACCAATAAAAACTATCCACCACAGAATATTTATTAATTATATAAAGAATTAATTAAGAAGGGCACTCAGCCTTCATGAGTTAGAATACTCAATTAGGGCAAAAAAATTAAGAAATAAACAATTCAGAAACCTGGTATACATTAAATCAAAGAAATAGGGCGTTAACAATTTTTTTTCTTAAAAAAGAAAACATTTTTAAAAAATCATTTAAGAGCACCTCAGTCACAATTAGAATTTGTTTACACAATGCAAACGCATTACAAGTTATTACATTCATAATTACCTTTTTCCCAAATTTCAGGGTACATTTAAAAAGTATGTGTATTTTTTCAAAACTTGATTTACAAAAAATCATTAAAATTTCATTCCAAAATTTAAAAATTATTTCAAGTATTTTGGTTCATCGTTAAAACATTTTTTCTTTCCCAAGGGGCCATTAAAATTAAGTTAGTTAACTTCTTTGCAAAGTAATTCATTTATTATTTAAAAAACAATCTTCTCCAAAGGTCATAAACTTCGAATAGATCCATTTTTCATAATACAATTCAACAATTATTCTAAACATTTGGTTCATTATTAAAATTAATCTTCCGAAAAGATCATAGAAAATTCATTTTGAATCAATTTACCCTTCACAATGAGATTCAGAGACATTCCAAAACTTTTTCATTTCGAAATCATTATTTTTAAAATTCAATGTACATTTAAAGTTATTTAATTGATTCTTAAAAATCATTTCTTCTTATAGACCATTATCAAGGTCATTTCGAATTCAGAAACTTTTCACGTTAATTAACTTTTTTTTTCAAAGTAATTATTTTATTATTTAAAAGCAACTCTTTTCCTAAACTCATTCACAAGGATTATTTCGGTTAGTAATAAACTCCCGCCACACCTAGGAGTTACCTTAGTTATCGACAAGTTCTGTATAGTTAACAGTTCGAAAAAATTAAAGTTTCAATTAGAGAGAGATCTTTCTAGACTGAGGAACTCTTTTTTTTTCTTAAGAATTAATTCAATTTTACGTATATACTCCTCATTCAATATTTCAGGGACCCCTATCATACGGTCCAATTTCAAATAAACCTTCAATTAAAGAATTCGCTCGAATAATTCTTCCTTAAACATAATCTAGAATTCAGGAAAATTTCTTTCGTTAGTCAAATAATATTTCCTTAGAAATTATAAAAAAAAAATCAGAGAATATTCGAAATGTAATAGCGTAATTTTTCTTTAATAAAACTATGAACATTTCAGAGAACTCTTAAAAATTAACGTAATCATGTAACAGTTGGCTTTTCCAAACACTCGAAGATTTCAAAAAAGTACTTCAAGTTCTGTTTGAATAATTGTCTCTCTTTTTATTTTTAATAAAAAAACAATTGAAGACATCATTTAATGTAATTTAACAAAGCATAACTATTTTTGTTCTTTAAACTTGGTAGAAAAATTAAAAAAAAACTCCAAGTTAATTCGTTATTATATGCCCTCCTGCAATCAGCCATGGGGGTTTAGCTATACAATCATTAAAACGCAAGAGTAGAGAGAGAGAATGAGGGGGAAAAGAAGAGGATAGAGACAGATCGATGCCATTACACACCCCACCACCCTCATAACACCATTACGTAATAACAAAAAAAAAATCTTCGACAATTTTAAAAGTCACTCTCTCGTCCTCACAGACCCTAACAGGTAAGGGAACGAGAGAGAGATAGAGAGAAGAAGAAGAGAGAGAGGGAGGCAGCTAGCGTTGTTCTCCCACCCATCCCTCAACACCCTCACAAACACCATGACGAGGTCATCTTCGTTTATCGTTCCCATGTGCGGCCATTGTTTTAAACAAATGAGTGACACGTAGATTTAAACAATTCTACAGTTTAAAAAATAACAAAATAGAAAAACAATCTTATTTTGAACAATTTTGTAAAATCCATTCTCACACAAAACTTTCATATTATGTAATCTAAATTCTTTAGTAATGATCTTTTTCTTTCATTTCTTTTCTTTTTTTTAACAGACAAAAGAAAATCAATAAAAGAAATAATAGTTAATTATTGGATTTTAATTAATTATAAGATGAAACTCTAATAATTTTCAAGTCCAATGTTAACAAATTCTTAATGAACCGCCCCCTTAAGTAAACATTTCAGCAAATCTCCTCACTGACGTAATGTACTTGCAATAACCCTTATCCCTGAGTGGCTTCTGAGCCTTGATAAGTGGTGATCACTGTGTAAAAAAACAAAAAAAAACATTATCAAATCAAAAAAAGTCCCCTTATGTTTAAGCGTTAATTGTTACCTAACCTGAAAAAGGACATATCAACTGTTCATGCAACACAGTGCCGAAACAAAGTTCCATTTTCTCAAATCCCACTGAAAAAGTCATTAAAATTCTACAAAGTTCTTACATTTGCAAAGTCAAAAGCAATTTTTTTTAAAGTCCTATATTTTTATAAGCCTGAAATAAAGATAAGATGAAAAAAAATGTTAGGTATCCTTTTTTTCTTTCCTTTTTTCTCTTTTAAATTCATTTTTCGAGCTTCGTGTTTGAAGGTTTTTTTTTATCTTTCATGTAATAACAAGATTCATAGATATACACACATATAGATATATATATTGAGAGAGACAGAAAGAGAGAATGCGTGAGAGAGAAAGAGATATTGCATATACTAGAGACAATTTCTGTTTGTCTCTGTTTTTTTTGTAGGACACATTTCTTACTTTTTTTTCGAAGGGTTATTTTCAATGCTCTTTTTTTAATCGATCTTTTGTAAACTGTGTTTTTTTTGTAGATGCAAGACAAGTTTTTGTTCAGGTTCGAATTTTCTTTTTGAGTGCGTTTTTTTTGTGCGCGTGTGTACTGGTCTGCCATTTAAAAAAATGCTTGAAATATACAGTTTTTTCCGTTTTTAAAGACCCTGGACCATTTCTTTTATTTGATTAGTCTAGTGGTCATTATTTTTGGTTGTGCCGTGGGTTTAAGGGTCGATATTATTTCCATGCTAGGAAACAATATGTCCTGGTCATAGTGCACCATTCATACCACTATCAGCCGGTCACTGAGGTGTGACCGACAGACGTGTTATAGTAAATGTCTGAAAGCGGTCTCGGGAAGATATAAAGATGGGCCAGTCATTAGGGTCTGTGTAGCAAGAAGAAAATCATACCTGAGATGTTGGATCTGGGTGTGGCTCCTTTCTTTTCTCAAGATGATATCTTCACCCTGGTGGCATTCTGGTGAGAATCTTCATCTCTTTGTCCTCAGGGCCGCCTTTCGACAAGACATGCATGGAGACATTTATGAAGGCATTCATGGCAGACACAAGGAAGACGACGCGCGACACAATTGTAATATACATAAGGTATAACTAACTATTTTATTTTACATTAGAGATACAATATATATTACAAAAAAAAAACAATTTAAAAGTGGACAATAGGCATTTCAAAGCTAACTAACCTACCCTAACTAGTGTTAAGGGAGGGGTGCCCCCCATTTACGGAGAGACAATATGCGTCCTCACATCATGGTGGTCGTGCAGGAAAGAGACAGAAAGATAGCAAGGGAATTATGGGAAGGGATTTCTTTGTATCTCTACGCACATGGCCAAATAACCACCCGGTCATGCTGCGGAGTTTGTTAGAAACAGTGGCACAAAGAAATAGTGCCACAAGATATGAATGTACGGAAGCTATCCCAGTCAGCCATAGAGTATCGATATACAGTACGGTGGAGAGGTACATATGAACACTTATTGAATTTCAATTTATCTTAACTGATACAACTGTGTGATCGGAGGATCCCAGGGGAGATAGAACGGAACATGAACATTGCTCAGGGGAAGTTGTGAGAAAAAGTTCTAGAAGGTTTACATACTGACCAGTAGTATCGAGCACACAGATAGGTTCATAGGAACTGGCAAAATCATGACAGAACCTCCCCTCATCATCTGTCTTATTTGAGTGGGTCAGGATTCCACATTATGGACATTGAAGTCACCGCAAATGTGAATGTTAGCCGAAGGATGAGCAGACAGGATGAGATCAATTTTCTCAGATATACTCTTAAGGGCAGTAACCCCGCTGTTGTGGGGGCGATAGAGAGCAAATATGAATGCGGTGGTGTAAGCAAGTGCAACCCGGAAGCACATATAAGTAAATTAGGGTATTTTCTGGAGATATCTCTACCACACGGGAAGCCATCTTTAACGTAGGCTCATATTCCATGTCCATGGCGATCTTGGGGTCAGATTTAGATGTTAAGTGAGAGTATCCTCTTTTTATGAACTCATCTAGGGAAGTGGTCGGCCCTATGCCAGTTTCGCTTAGAAAGAGTAAGTCCGGTTTCGTCTCCTGTAATTGGGTTTCAACCTCTGGAAGGTTGAAACGTAGACGCCTGATGTTGGAGAAGGAGACATAACAGTAGGGGTTTACGTTGGATGATAGGGCTCTAGGTTTATTCGTGTTTTTTTTTTTTAGATATTTCATGTTGAGTTTTTGGGGTTTGTGGAACAGATGGACAGACTTAGTTAGAGTATGACAGAGAGGGAAAGTAAGAGAGAGAAAGAGAGGAAACTTTTTGTAGCACATGATAAGGTAAAGCCGTAACAATTACCCACTAGTTTGGCATCGTGAGGCCCCTACCAGAAACTACTGCATGGTCCAGAATCCATTCACCAAATGGCAATACAGCACCTGCTAATAGGACAGCCTCCTTAGTGGTTAACCAAGGTTCGGGTCCCTGACTATCAGGCGATTAACGTCAGCCCAGATGAAACGTTTACCTCCAACACCGTTACTAGTGGCGTGGCCACAAGGATAGACATAGAAACAGAAACATTTCTGTTCACGAAGTATTTCCGACCGATTATATTCACACTAATATTATGAGACCAACACGCAAGATTAGAACAGTAGTTCGAAAAATCACTAAATTAAAAATTCTAAATGTAAGCATAAAACATGTCTATCTTTTTTAACTTTTAATTTCCAAGTGACAACAGCTGGTCCACTTAAGAAAATATCCTGAAATAATGGCAACACGTGCATCCCAGATAATTATGTGGACACTTTAATAAAAACAAAATGAGAGTCCTATGGAATTTTTTTCAATCCAGATAAACAAGACTAACTGGTTCACCATGGGAGAAAATCAAACGGGATCGATATTTTTTCGCATGACAGTGCGTGTTACCAAAGGTATATTGCCAGTATGCTTTATCGATTTTAAAGACCGATTCCATAAGAAATCTAGCGTTTAATTTGAAATACTTTTGGATAAAATCTCAACATTTTAATTTTATATTATAAAAAAAGCGAGGTTGTCAAAGATCGTTAGATCTGTGTAAGCAATGCATGGAATTTAACGGAATAGATTAATAATAAGTGATATAAAGTGAGTTAGAAAAGGTTCTCAAGTTAGAAAAAGAAGAAAAAGATAATCAGGACTAAAGGTAGATGTAGAGATAAAAAAGGAGGGCCGGTGAGGCTATTAAATGTACGACAGAACTCCATAAGTTTTCTTGTGGCGTATTATAATGAGCACCAAGATGTAACTCAGCCTTATGCCAGTAGCAACCTTCGTGATAAACAAGTGTTATATATATATATATATATATATATATATAGCAATTTATAAAATATATATGGCGATTAAGCTACACTGAATATTCCGCGTGTCATCCACTTTAGGACTACTCAGACTTATGCGCGAATTCTGTGGTTGTTTATCGTTTTATATGCTCCTCTTCTTTTGAGATTTATATATATATATATATATATATATATATATATATATATATGTGTGTGTGTGTGTGTGTGTGTGTGTGTGTGTGTGTGTGTGGCTAAATATAGACCATGGACATTATGATTAAAAAAATAAGAAATGAAAAAAAGGCTAGCTAATCAGGTTTCGTCCCTTGATTAACGGAGCTAAATCGACGAAAATTGCGATTAACAAATTGTCATGAATATGGCGGGATAGAAAAAATAATATTAAAAAAAATAAGCGAGGAAAAATCACATAGAAATCTAATTAAGTCCTAAGACAATTTCTTTTTTGCATGCAAAGAGAAAGTCTCAAGGACTTAATAAAAATGGGTTCTAGAATTTATGAATGAAAAGGCTAGTGCGATCTGCTGATGATTGTAAATACGTTAGCACATGCATATGGTACACAACGGTTATTAATGAGGTGTTCGCAGATCGCAGAACTGTATGTATTACTCAGAACATTTGAAGGTAAAAACTCTTTGATGGTACGTGTTGTTTTTAACAAAAATCCAATGAAAGTGTGAAGAACACCACTTTTGACCCATTTAACAAGTCGTTTTATGAACTTAGCCTCGATAGAGATAGTAGAATCATGTGCACGTACATGACCTTATTTAACAAATTTTGTCGTGACCCCCCCCACAGATAATCATCATTTTATTGATGTAATCTTTGGGAACCATTATGACAACTCCAGAGGCTTCGTCGGGATTTGTGATAACTAAATGTTTACTATCGCGAAGTGCTTTGATTTTACGATAACATAAACTTAACCATTTTGATTCACAAAACGAAACAAGCGTATTCTCGTATGAATGTGCAACGTCATTTAGTCTTGTCTTAAACTCACTGATTTTTGAGTCCGAAATTTGGCAAAAATTGTGGGAACGCAGGCTTACCTCTTAAATGGCCTCGGTGTGCATTTTGCCGAGGCAGCGTCATTATACTGAAAAGACTCCAAGATGACGCCTGCGGTATTATATAACAATGCAGTCCCGCCGAATCTCATGTACTCTCGGGCACATATGCAAATATGCAAATTTGGAGGACTCTGTCTTTTATAAAAACAAGCCACTGAAGCAGATAAAACTGATGTGAAAACGAGTCTACAGAAAGTACTGACGGGCGACGCTGCTGCAGTGAGCTGAAGTTTTGTGTGCTCGTTTTTTTTCTTTGCAACGTCAAGCTATTTTGGCATATATTTTTTACCATGGACTGATTCGACCTGAAGGTTATACCCGAGGTTGACGGGTGCTCAACTGGTCCTTCGGTGGTTGAATGGCTGGAGAATGCCGAGCGCGTTTGCCGTTTGTGAAAAATTAAGAGTCCAGCTATTATCACACCACTGAGGCTCACTAACGGGTCTTATGCCCTGTACTAGCACCTCGGGGATGAGGCGGAAATGGAGCAGACGGAGCATTAGGTGCGGACCCTTTTATTGCCTGGAGGCAATTCTCTGAACGTTGGTTTGGGCCAGGAAAGACTGTGGACGTCTACCTGGCCGACCTGAAGAAGCTTGCTGCTCCCTTCGGCGGTGCAAGCGATCGAATATTGGCATGCGCCTTTTGTCTGGGCTCCAGAATGACGCCAGTCGGCTACTGCGGCGGTCGACGAAGCTCAATGAGCTTGGGTTGGGGGAGTTGTTGGATAGAGCCCGAAACATCCTAAAGGACTATGTGGAGCAGGTCCCGGCAGCGGTTGACGCACTGGAATCGCCTACAGAGAGCCCATGGTGGTAGCCCCAACCACATCGCCAGAAACTGAAGAAGCGGTGCGAAGCGCACCTCAAACTATGGGGCATGGAAACGAGGATGCTGTCACCGATGCGACAAGCCAGCCTTCGTAGCACAAAATTGTCCAGGAAACGAGCAAAGAGAGGAAGCCGCAGCGCCAGCACCGTCCCAAAGCAACACTGAACAAGGCGCTTCCTGTAGTGACAGTGGAGTTGATGGGTGTAGGCGCTCAGCGCTGGTTGACATCAGAAACACTCAAAACTTCGTACACAAGAAATGTTGCACCGTATGAACGAAACAGAAGGCCCCAGTATAAACCATTGGCGGAGGCACACTGGTGTGTTGCGGAATGAGCGTTGTTCATATAAGCATTAGCGATGCCCCCCTCCGGTGGCTGAGAAGGCATTGGTGGTCGACAGCGAGCTTCTTGGAGACGACCTTCTCCTTGGAATGGACACTATTACACACAGCTGGGTGAAATCACCGTGGATGGCACAGGTTATGTGAGGTTTTCTCAAGACAAGGAACAGGTCTACGCAGCAATTACTCTTGATGAACCCGACTTCCACGCGGAATACGATCAGGGCAAAAACACGTGGATCGCGTCCTAGAAGTGGTCGGGCGACCAGCCACCAGTGTCCTTGCAGAATCGGCTGACGGTGTATCTGCCTCCCGCGTAGCTCAGGGGGCAGTACGAGGCAGAACTCCAGGTTTGGATCGATAATGGCTGGCTGGTTCCGTACCCAGAGGATGAGCTCGGGCCACCAAGTGGGTTGATCCCCTTGATGGCCGTCAGGCAAGAAAATAAACAGAAGGTCTGACCCGTCATGGGTTACCGCGAACTCAATGAACACGTCGACCTACACACGCCGGGGGCTGACATCTGTGCACATAAACTGAGGAAGTGGCAGCAGCAGGGGGCGTACACAGCAATCCTGGACCTGCGAAGAGCCTACCTGCAGATACGCGTCGAGAAATCGCTGTGGCCGTTCCAGACGGTCGAAATCAAAGGGACTCGCTATTGTTTGACATGGCTGGGGCTCGACCTGAACGTGGCCCCGAACATTATGACAGCGATTATGCAGGCGATCCGGTGTCAGGATGAAACCGTGAAACAGGCGACATCGTCGTATATTGACGACATTTTTTGTGAAAGAGAGCTTCATGTCTGCCCAGACGGTGAAAGAACACTTTGAGAGCTTCTGGCTGTCGTTTAAGGAGCAGAGCGCCTACAAGATGGAGCGAAAGTTCGTGGCTTGCATGTGAGCGGCAGCGCAGACGGACACCGCTGGGGAAGAGGTGGTGACATCCCGGAAGTTCCATCAAACATCATGCGTCGGAGCGTTTTTTTTTCCATCTGTGGAAAACTGGTGGGCTACTTCCCTGTGTGTGGGTGGCACCTGGTAGCGATGGCGGCCATAAAGCGACGTGCGACTTTCATGTCAACGGGATGGGACGATGAGGTGCGCGATCCCTCCCTGCGAAGCATGCTGGTGGAAGCTGTGGCCAGAGTGACCGAGTGACTGGTGCGTCGACGGGAATGAGTTTTCAGTTTTAGTGGACGCTAACTCGCTCGCCCTTGGCGTTGTTCTTGCAGTCGACAGATTTATCGTAGAAGATGCCTGCTGGCTTCGGCCAGAAAATTACGCTGGGCGCATAAACCTGGCTGAGCTTGATGCTACACTCAAGGGGTAAATCTGCCGTTTTAATGGCAGGCCAGAGTGCTACACATCGTCACAGACTCTACGTGCGTGCATCGGTGGATAGCCAATACCTTGAGTGGGAAAGCACGGTTGACAACGAAGCATCGAGCGAAATGCTAATACGGAGGCGACTTGCTACCCGGACCGAGATCATTAAGGAATTCAACCTGGTCGTAGATGTAACACTTACGCTCACTGATTTTAGACTTGGAAATTTGGCGAAAATTGTGGGAACGCAGGCTTACCTCTTAAACGGCCTCTGTGTGCACTTTGCCGAGGCAGCGTCATGATACTGAAAAGACTCCAAGATGACGCCTGCGACATTATATAACAATGAAGTCTGGCCGAATATCGTGAGCTCTCGCGTACATATGCAAATATGCAAATTTGGAGGACTCTGTCTTTTATAAACACAGGCCACTGAAGCAGAGGAGACAGATGTGAAAACGAGTCTACAGAAAGTACTGACGGGCGACGCTGCTGCAGTGAGCTGAAGTTTTGTGTGCTCTTTTTTTTTTCTTTGCAACGTCAGGAAATAGCGGAAAGAGTTTCTAATTAGGCAAAAAAGACTTCAAATTAAGCGTATATCTCTTCTCGCTTTAGGGACATAGGGAGAATGCAGAAGTCCGCGACATGGAAAAGAATATCGAGTTCAAGTCCAGAAATCTGTGCGTAAGAGAGATTGAGGACGTTCTGAGTAGTACTTGGGTTCGTGGAGCAACCATTTTGTTAAAATCAAATGTTGTAGAATCTTTTGATTTTTTAACGTTAACCTAGAAAGACTACGTTAATTGGCTAAGTGAACATTATCAACAATTATGAACAACGTTCAAAGGCTACGTTCGGTCGGCGAAGTGAACATTATCGTACAATCAAAGCACTTCGCCATAGTAAATCTTCAGTTATCACAAACCCGATGAACGCTCTGGCGTTTTTCTAATCGATCACCAAGATTACGTCAATAAAATACTGACTATCTGAAAGGCACAACTCTAAATTTGTCAAATTAGGTCCGGTAGATAAATATTATTCTACTATCTTTATCAAGGCTAAGTTCCAAAAACGACTTGTAAAATCGGCCAAAAGTGGTGTTCTTCCCCTTTCATTCCAAATTTAATCCGACCCATTCGTTCTATTCGCCCCGTCTGTGTGGTTTGCTTACGACTCTAAGAAGTGGGGTGCCGTTGAGATCAATATTATCGATGATAGGGTCCTCTCAACACAAGTAAGCTAAATGGTAGACAAGTACTTTAGAACCCGTTTTGGAACGTTATAGTTTATTTTGCATTAAAGATTCCTTTACTTTTGCCAACTTTATGCAAAACTATACCTATTATGACAAATGTATGTGTGCTGTTGATATGTCTAGTCTCTTCACTGTAAGAGATTATTAATTATTAATATATGTGCTGACGACTTATATCGGAGTCAATATTCAAATCCCCAATTCCCGAAAGTATTTTCGTAGAATTGATACAATTCGCTACAATGTCGGTTGAATTCAGCTTTAATGATATTATGTTCAAACAGACTGATTGTGTAGCCATGGGTTCTCCATTAGGACCAGCTTTGTTTCCATAACCCAGACCTATACTTTCGTTACGTTGATGACACCTTTTATCTATTCGATAATGAGAATTAGCGGATGCTTTTTTGCGTCTCTTAATCGCGTTCGTTTAGCCTTTAGGTTTACGATAGACAAAGAAACCATATCTATTTTTTCGTTTTTAGATATTCTTATTTCCAAGATTATTCGTGTTTTCTTGCTTCTGTCTATCGTAAAGTAACATTTACCGGCCTTTATAGTGGTTGGGACTCGTTTTGTTCAACAAATCAAAAGTTTAATTTAATCAACATATAAGGATCGATGTTTTACTCCGGAGCCAATCTGGATGACCAGCTGAAATTCATTACCAAGACACTTTGCAACAAAGGCTACGTCGTAGACATTGTTGAATCTACTATTGATGAGAAAGTTTCCAATTCTTTCAAATCTAACGAAACTGTAGTCAATAGATTCCCTGTTTTCCTTCGTTTACATTGGCTATGTAATATCAGTGATCGATTTTATAAGCAAACCTCTTTGTCTGTACAACGGTTTCTTTTGCATCGGCTCAACGTGTTTTTTTTCAACTATACCTATGTTGTCGTTTATTCGCAGGAGTTTTCTTTCCTTCACCATAATAATTCTAATATTTATTTATTCATATGTAGCTTCAGGGCGCACTATGTTGTGTGGACATTGCAAAGATTGGATTTTTGCTTAAAATAGAACGTACCATCAAAGATTCGTTATGCAAAATTTTCACCTTTGAATGTTCTGAGTAATACATATACTTCTGCGATTTGCGAGCACCTCATTAACAACCGTGCGTGTGCCACGAATTTCAGTGCTGCAATATTTACAATCCTGAGCAGGTCAGACTCACCCTTTTATTTAAAATTTCTAGAAACTATTTTTTATTAAGTCCTTGAGACATTCTCTTTGCAAGCAAAAAGAAAATCGCTTAGAACTTAATTTGATTTCTATGTGATTTTCTCCCGTTTATTTATTTTTTAATATTATTTTTTCTCTACCCCGCCATATTCAGGACAATTTGTTAATCGCATTTTCCCCTAATTTAGCACTGTTGAGCGAGGAACAAAACGCTGTTAACTAGCTTTGTTCATTCTTTTAATCATCATGTTAATTGGTCTATATTTCGCCTTAATTAAATTTTGAACCCCTAAAATAATTTTCAAATATGCATATATATATATATATATATATATATATATATATTGTTAAAAACAACAGGTAGTTATTGGTTTGTTGTAGCGTTTTAATTAAAAAAATTTTTTCTGATGATGATATATACAGATAAAAGGTATTAATAAATGTCCAATCCTTAGAACGAACCAATGTCATATATACGTTTAAATACCAGCTGGTTCAGTGCAAGTCCTGAACTCCTGTAATAACAAAAAATCAGTAGTTACTTTGATTGTGTCGGTTACACAACGACCATGCAATCCTATTGCCTTACTATGCATAATGTAGAATCTAGTGTTATATTACAACATATACAGAAAAAAAACATATCTGCTAATCCTCTGAAGTTAAATAAATTTTAATCAGCAATACACAAATAATACACAATGAAACCAACATTAAAAATGTTTCAAATTGGAAGCGGTATATATAAGAACTCAGAAACCTAAAATAACTTTAAAATGCCTATCGTAACCCCCTCGCCCATTCTGGCCCTGCCCTCACCTTAAAACTGGGGACTCCCGTACTCGCCACAAACAGATTGTTACGCATTAACCGTTCCGACAACTACTAACAATTATTAGCTCTCAGCATAACCAAATCTTACACATTCTGCTGACTATGTCTTGACAAGAGACAAAAAGCAAAAAAAAGAAAAAAAAGAAATATCAACATGCCATGTAACATTTATAAATACTTTTGATCTATACACAGAAAAAACAAAAAAACAAAAACAGTTCTTGGCGAAGAGTTTGGCTTGTCTGATGCTGACGAGATCACTTCAGGTCCACTGATGATGGTTGATATAGATGGCACGTTTCTGTTCAGGACTCTGTTATTCTCCAAAACTCGTGGAAACCAAGTAAATACTCAGGAACGTTTGACTTGACGGACTGGGCATACAATTCTCTCGCGTTCTTTATTACTCTTTTACAGTAGTTGCTGACAGGCCAAAATGCGGCTTTGGTCCCAGTAGGGTTATTTTCTTTTAAGCAATGGAAGAAAAAGGGGTTTGTATGCAATGTTAGTGATACATTCTGGAGAGAACCACGGCTGGCTGTTAGGGTTTTGCTAAAATTCCTTGAAGGGTATGACACGGTGTATACTGACAATCAACCATTCAGTCAAGTCTGATAATATAGAGGGCATGTTCATTATAAATATAGAATGCAGAGGTATATTTGATATAAACGTATGAAAGCTATTTCCATGTCAGCAATAGAGTATCAATATATTTTACGATTGAGAGGACATTATTTTTTTTTTATCTTAACTACCGAGTAGGTAGAAAAGATTAATGGAGACAGAGGGGAATATGAGCACAGTCTTGTGTAAGTTGTAAGAAAAAGGTCTAGGAGACTTGTAACCGTCAGTGTCTGGCACACGTAAGAGATCCTGAACAATCTGTGTTAGGTCATAAACAGTGTAGAAATCATGGCCCCATTATCTGTTTTCTTTGAATGCGCTATTCATTCAACATTGGGAATATTCAAGTCTTAACAGACGTGAATGAAGAATATGACAACAGGACATGGCCTATTTTCTCAGAGATGCAAGTAAAATAATAACTCTGCTATTGTGGGTGATAGATGGCAAATATGAATGCAGTACTGTAATCAAATGCTATGTGGAAGCAGAGATAAAGCAACCAGTGTGCGTTGTCACCGTTAAAATATAATTAAGCGACGGGAAGATATGAACAATATTTTTGAATCAATAAAAATCGATTTAAGCCCTTAATGTAAAAACCAGATATAAAGAGAGAAAATCCTATAAAACAAGGAAAAAATCTCTTCAGATTTCACCAGAAAGGCACCTTCAAAACACACAGGAACTTATGCGCAAAACAACTCGAACTTTTCGCCAGGGAAACAAGAAATAAAAACTTCAAGACTCCCATACAAGCTATATCACCTGCTGAAAACAATATCTAATTAAAAAGGAAAATTAGAAAGCGAGGTAGAAATATGGAACTATAAGAAATATATTATTTTAGGATAGCATCAAACGTCAAAAATTGCAGGATTGGCAATACCCAGGACATTTGTATATGGAATAAGGTTGCAACGTGCCAGTAGCTAAAGTTAAAATTCATCAAATAAAGAGTTGCATAAGTTATATTGTAGGGCAATACTTACATTTTATTATATTGTAATACCAACTGTATATAAATAGCATATATCATTCTAATATAAATATGGATTACTACTTCGAATATAAAATAGATGTTCTAAATAAGTGCCGGCAAAACTGGCGTTCGTAAATGCGTTAGGACTGAATAGACTAAAATGCTCAACATATAAGCAGCGTATAAGCAAGAAAAAAGACTGATATTACAATAATAGAATATAGATCCCATTTTTGTTTACTTGTATTCGACCGTGCTAGTGTTCTTTAAATAAACTTAATAATTACAGACTAACCCAAGCAGTCGAAGCTTACGTTTAAGTAATTAACTAAACTAATATTGTATAAATACAGTGACACTTTCGACCATAACAAACGGCGACGAGAAAGCTTCTTATTAACTACAGCGTACGGGGAGTACCCCTTCAATAACCTGATCATATTTTATAAGCGGGTGTATAAGTTATATGTGTTGAAAATTTGGCATAAATCGACTAAAGATGAACCCTGTCACTCTCAGTAAGCAAACACTAACACCATTATATAAAATGGGCTTGGAGTGAAATTTTAAGATACGTAAATATTGCTGTAATTAGATATTTTAAGATGTTTCATGTTAGAAGTGGAAGCGATTGAGTTATTGTGATGTTCAATTATTCAATTTATAATAAAATAAAAATAAATATGCTTATTTTCATTTTTATATAGTGGTATAATAATTACGTAATGTGGATATATGAACTCTCGTTGTTGGTGTCACACGCTTAGTTATATTCCTGATCAGATATTGTGATAATAGAACCTGCATCTCTTAAAATTTATTTTAAAGCATGTTTTCAATTATTGAAGATATATATATATATATATATATATATATATATATATATATGTATGTATGTATATATATATATATATATATATATATATATATATATATATATAATACAAAAAAAATGTGGACTCGATTCTCAACGACACTCTCCGCTCTAACCAGGTTCCATCTCAAACATCTTAACTCCCGGCCTTATATTATCTGATTTATGCAAATCAATGCGAAATCGAACCTACTGATTCGTCGCCTTCGGTCTCCCATCGCGCGGGGTTCGAGTTCGCTCATGCAGCCCACCTCTGTGACTGTAGTCACACTCAATTTTCACGACACGCCCCGCTGATCTCATGATCATAAACTGGGTAGGGATGTAGTATCCGTCTTTGCTAGACACAGCTAGCGCTCAACACTCCGCTAGATACAGCTAGCGCTCAACACTCCGCTAGACACACCTAGCGCTCAACACTCCGCTAGACACACCTAGCGCTCAACATTCCGCTTGACACAGCTAGCGCCCAAAACTCCGCTAGACACAGCTAGCGCCCAACCCTCCGCTTTTCAATTTTCAACTTTTAATTTTTCAGGTTCGACGCGAATCATTTAAAATTTCCCATTTCATCTCGGCCGGAGGAATTAACACAATTTAACTTTTAAATTTTCCGGTTATTATAATGCCCTGCAGAACATTAGTTTTTCACATATTTTATTGCTAACCGTGTGCCATTACATAGTTAAGGTAGATCAAGATTTCTTACTAATATAACTGAAGTTTCTTTCGTTCAATATTACGTTATCGTGTGGCATTTCGTGCGTAGTTAATCCAGGTTGTAGTCAATTCTACGGAAGTTTCTACTGCCTGATTAGGAGCTAAGGCTAATCTTTTGCGAAGCGAATAAACACCGCCGGAATTTTGACCAGTATCTCGATAAACGTTAGTCATCAGTTCACAAACTGAATGAACCGCCTGGCCACATAGTAATTTGTAAAATTGATGATCCAGTGTTATTGAACCAGTGCTAATGAAAAGGGTGTGATACGAAGAAAAAGTACTGCGGATAGATCATCAAATAAATGTGTCCTCATAATTATATTTTCTAAACTGAAAACCATAAAACGTGGTAGCCACGCAGTATTGCAGAAGTGCAGGGTTTTCAGATCACATTAAAATGGAAAGAAAGAATTCGAGGACGAATCAAACTTTCGGTTTTCGAAGACAGCGGCATTTTGTTTGATAGATAAACCACTTTTGGCAGACTAAAATATTTTGTTAGACCTATCTTTTTTTTACTATTGTAAGGGTAACTTATCGTAAAATCATAATTAAATATTAATAACTAGCGGTGGGTACCCGGCGTTGCCCGTGTGTTTGTAGGTGTGTTTGTTAAAAAAACGTTAAAAGAAAAAATGAAAGTTTTAGTGGGAAGATCGGATTGAACCCTGAACCTTAAGGCGAAAGGGGAAAATAGGCAACCACCTAGGAATTGAAAAGCGTGTTAAATTAAGGGTTAAAAAGTCCCAGAGGTTTGATTGACAGCTGGCCACTTAATGAGGTTATCGCGGGGTCGTTACGATGACGTGTCATTTTCATTTAATTACTGTAGGACAGTCTTTTGGCGTTTGTTTACTTTGTTTCAATGCGAGTCAGATTTGGCTTCCCGAAGATGATGGGGGTGGAAACCAGCTCCCCATTTAAAGGGGATATTCCAATCGGACGCTCGCGGTGATCGCGCCGCGAACGATGCCTAGCTGTATCCCCCCACCTGGCAAAAACTGTGAACCAAAACTGAAAGTGAATTCCCATCAAGCACGGATCGGGCGAAACCGGCAATCATGGGTATCAGCTGAGCAGAATCGTAACAGTCGCAGAGTTTATGTAAAAAAAAAAAAAAACACAAAACAAAACAAACCGAAAAAAAATCCCAATGCAAATAAACCCCAAAACGAAACTTGAATGAACCTACCTTGTAAAATTACAATATGTTTAATATATTTTAGTATGTAATTTTTCGGATTGTTTTTTTTGCCAAATATTTACCCGTAATTATTTTTGTATTTTTTGTGTTTATTTTCCAATTCGTTCTATTTCGTTTCGTAGATTATAAATATTTTTTACAGACGGTATTTATCGCTGTCATAGTAGCTTTCCAGTTAAGAAAATCAATAATGAATAAGTAACTAATCTAATAAGAATTCGCCCCTCCACCTTAGTAGAACCTTAAAAGTAACTGTGAACATAGTCGACGGAAAGAAATATAACTAAAATAAGAAAAATATAAAGTCGAGTTCTTCCTTAAGAATAACTGTAAACATAACCGAAGGGAAAAAGAAAATTAATAAAATAAGGAAACTATAAAGTTGAGTAATCGTATGAACATATGAAGAACGGTCGATGGTGACACCGATGATTTCCGGTGTCGCCCGATCCATGCCTGACCGTAAATCAGTCGCAGTTGGTAAAGGAAAAAAAAAACCTCATGAAACACAGAGAAAATAAAACTCCATGGTGGAAAAGAAAGAAACGTTGCATAAATATAGTTGGATACGCAAGTAGTAGTTTTAAAACGTGGAATCAATGGTTAGTTTGTTTCGTTTATTTTTTTGTTTAATAAACGATACTTTCTCTGTAAACGATAATGAGAAAAAAAACAATAAAATAAAAACAAAAAAGGAAAATATGGCGTAAGGCCCCATTGGATTAGGTAATAAAATAAAAAGAACAATAAATAAATAAAATAAGAAAAGAAAATGGAATAAGTAACCGTTAGAAGAGCTGTACGCCAATCCACTTTTTTTTAAGCAACTACGAACGCTAACCGGTGTTTTCTCGTAATTTTCTACTGTGAACGGTCAAGTCCGGTGTAAAGGGGTGGCGGTGGAAGGAGGAATCTTAAGAGAAAGAAGAGTTTACTATTTCCATTGATCCTAAGCGATTTTGCAGCGAACTCTCACCAGATAAGCGACGTTATGGAAAGCTAATATGCCTATACCACACCTCAGATATTGTTCTGCAGCTTCTGTGTAATAGAGTTGCATGTAATGCCTCGATTTAATCCTATTAAGGCCAAACTCAGACGGAAAAAATGAGTTCATTTTATTTATATAGAGAAGAGATAATGTAAAATGCTGGTGTAGAAGATTTCAGACTGCGATGATGTAAAAAGAATAGAATTATATTTACAATTATATGTACCTTATACCAGCATATAGTGAATGAGCATACACTTTATAAAATTTATTGTTTTTGAGCAAATGCAAATTTTATTGGGTTTCGTTCAAAAAAAAGGCAAGAGAGCTTTTGTTTATGTTTGAGATTGCTTTCGTGGCAATCTTTTATTAGTTGATTTCAGTCCCGTGTCAACTTTTACAAGTTTACGAAAACTAATGAAAACCAACATTTCGAATGTGAACGATGAGTTGCAGTCAATGAAGAAAATACCGAAAATGGTTGTATTTCAATCAAAAAGACCAATTATAAAAATTTGTCATTGAAATTTATATTTGTTTTCTCAAAATTTAATGACTATTTTTATTTTAATAGTTACGAAAATTTCTACTTTGTATTAAAATATACCTCTATTATGTGTTGTCAGAATTTTTTAAAAATATTTGAATTCAGTAAATGTGAAAAGAAATCTTCCCTAAAACAATATACGCACTTGAAAACTTTAGAATTTTGGTTTGAAATCAATATTTGTTTATGGAATTGATGAATAAATAAAAAAAGGAAAAGATATATAGTGATGCATTTATATGTTTTTATAAAAATGAAAAGGGGAAATTATTTATAAAAAACGAAAGCTATTCTAAATAAAGGGCAAAGCTATTGAGATAAAACTTATTTTAAAGGATCAGGAGTAATGATTTAAATTAAAGAAAAATAACATTATTAAAGTTAAGCGAGATTATACATATTTTCAATTTCAGAATCGCGAGCAGTATTTTCATATTACTTGGAAAAAATAAAGAAAAGCAACTAAGGAACGTGACATTAGCCCAAGTAAACATTTCTATCTAAACTGTACTTAGAATCTGTCCGCTGGCTGGAGGATTCACTAAATAAAATATGAATTTTTCATTGAATTTTGTCTTTTATAGAAATACTAGCGGGGGTACCCGGCGTTGCCCGGGCGTTTGTAGGTGTGTGTGATGTTAAATAAAAAGAACCCGGAGGTAGGATCGAACCGGAAGCCCTGAGGCGAAGTTTGAAAATAAAATCGGCTAGCCAGAATGAGTTAGTGAAAAATGTTTGAATTTATTTAACAACCAAATTGACAAGTGCGCGGCCGGAAGTCGTCGAGCGTTACGACGACGACGACGACGACGACGACGACGACGACGACGACGACGACGACGACGACGACGTAGGTTTGTTTGTTATAAGCGAAGTAAAAAAAGAAAACAACATTAACACTTAAGGGGAAAAACATAAAAAATCTAACGTAAGGCAAACGAACGATGAAAACTGAACATACGAACACGTGAAAAATGGCTTAAATAAGCCTGTTTCGATATTAAAATTTAAAAAATCGGTGGGTACCCGGGTGTTTTTGGGTGTGTGGTCGGGGGTGGATAAGCGAAGTAAAAAATAACAGAAAAACGAATGTTACGTGAAAAATGACTTAAATAACACTGGTTCAATATTTAAATTTAAAAAATCGGAAAAAAAGACATCTGACACGACGATTCGAACCCAAAAAGTTCAGATAATGAACCAACGCACTAATCAGCTGCCCTAACGTGACGCACACGAAATTTGTTCAGTTTTTCAACTATTTAAAGTAAATCAGGTCATGACGTCATTTGACGCATGCGTAGAACCGGTCGAGAGGGCCGTTTTTGTTGAACCCCCCTGTCGAAAATTGTCGATTTCGGGGTGAAAAAATAAACGTTTTTATTTTGTCTGTCGAAAGTTTTTGACAGTCACACAAACATACATACATACATACATACATACATTTTCTCTTTTATATATATATATAGAAGACATTTACATGGAGTTTCATTCTGTATTAATAAACAAACTTTATTTGTCATTTTCGTATTAGTAAGAGAGTTCATGGAAAGAGAGAAACGTGATTAGTATGTTAAAGTTTTTTGTGTAGAGATATAATTAATATCATAGTTCAGTGTTCGTGCGCACGTGTTTATAGCTAGTAGTCGGCGGGGCAAAAGAGAAAGAAAGGACAAAGTCTTCAGTGTACTAATGTGTTTGCGTGCGTGAGTATGAGTTGTATCGACGAGAGTAATCCTGTAGAATGATAAATAAAGTCTGTGTGGGGTACCGCACGTGAAAATAAATGTCATTTTGAAGGGAGCCATAGCTAGCTCGTGGTACTCACATCGATGTTTGCTGTTGGGCAGACAAGCGAAATAGAGGATTTCGCCTTTTACACGTGATTGAGAGCTGCCTTGTGATTGTACAAGGTTGGAGGAAATGGATTTCAAATGGCGAATTTGTGAAAAGTAGCGCCTGCCTGTTTGGAGCGGCTGCTACAGTTTGTTCTTCTGGGATAATTTTCAAAGAAAAAAATAATTGTCAAAAAATATTTACCGTCTTGAAAGAATGTGCGAAATTTAACAGTAACGCTTTATTTTCTTAACCTGTAAATTTAGATTCAGTTTACCTTAAAATACGGTTAAATATATTTAAAATCGTGCAGATATTCGTACTTATCAATACAAAGACATGTTATAAAAATTAAAAAATGAATTCGTGTCATCAGCTAAAATTAAAACCAAACATTCACCGTTTATCTAGAGTACCATAATAATGTCTAAATATGTAAAGACTAGAGCCAATGCATTTTATGTGAGCATGCGCAGAAAGAAGTAAAAATAAGTACACGATCTTTTGCGGTGTTCTATTTTATGTGCAGACATAAAGATTGTCTGGTTTGCCGACTGTAGTACACGCAACATATATTTGTCTATATGAGAAACAATTAGTGCTTTGATGTAAATCACACAAATGTAAAACTTGGCAATGAGCTTTTTGATGTTGAATGTGAACGCGAATCGAATTGGGAAGTGTGATCTCGTAAATTGAAATTGCATATCCGTTGGAATCATTCTCAGCTTATTTGCTGATGCCCGTTCTTCCTGGGTTTGTCTGGCACTCACTGATTTTACTCCTCGAGTGCAACGATCAAAGTCTGGTATTCTGTGCGGAAATTTATCTTAAAAAAAAAATTGTAAACCCTTAATGTTTACAAAAGACACATATAAAATATATGGAGGATTGATCTTACTACGGATATATACGCAAGTATCCACGTGAAATGTTTCAATGTATAGTGCTTGATTTTTTTTTTTGCATGAAAGTTTACGCGATTATCTCATTATTATCTTATTAAATCGATCGAAAATATGAAAAGAAAACATTACGTTTGTAATTTTCAGGTCAGAGATCTGAAGTCACCTAGAAGAACATCTGTAAATCTGTTTAATTGTAATTAAAACTACGAATTGCGTGCAATAAGTAATGCTCCTGACCACCTTCTCATAGCAGTAGAGAAACGGAACTTGGCACAGTTATTAGCCTTTCTCTACATAGGAACCATCCAGAGTTATGCATTTCTCCCATCGTTTGATACAGCCCCGGAGACCGTTTTTATAGAACACCCCAGGTTGGTCCTCCAACCACGACGTGACTTCACAAATCAAGGCTGCATCGTCGGGGAAACGCTTTCCTTTCAAAAACAACTTCATGGCTGGGAAAAGGTGAAAGACAGAGGGTGCAAGATCAGAAAAGTAGGGAGGATGGGGAAGGATTTCATAACCACACGCCAGTGCTTCTGATCTGGCGACATGCGAGTTGTGAACCGGAGCGTTGTCCTGTAGGAGGGTACCTTTGCTGATCTTGCCCGCCTCTTGATTTTGATAGTTTCACTTAATTTCCTCAAAAGTGAAGCATAATAGGCTCCTGTAATTTAGGTACTCTTTGCCAGGAAATCTGTCATCACTACTCTGTCCTGGTCCAAGAGGACTGGCATGGTCATGCTCACAGTCTTCTGGGACCAGGACAGAGTAGTGATGACAGATCTCTTGCCTTCTTTGAAGGTGGCGAGTCCAAGTGCTTTCACTGCATTGACTGGGTTTTGGTCTCTGGATCATAGTGATGGAGCAAAGTTT